>NC_080385.1:95900023-96260493 GCF_014773155.1 Arachis stenosperma
TCTTGAACATAGCCAGTGTATGAGTCTTGGCTGTGGCCCAAAGCACTCTGTCTTCCAGTATTACCACCGGATACATACATGCCACAGACACATAATTAGGTGAACCTTTTTGGGTTGTGACTCATCTTGCTAAAGTCCCCAATTAGAGGTGTCCAGGGTTCTTAAGCACACTCTTATTGCCGTGGATCACCACTTTATTCCTTTTCTTTTTTTTTGTTCTTTCTCTCTTTTTTTTTTTTTTTTTTTTCGAAATTTTTTTTTTTTTTCACTGCTTTTTCTTGCTTCAAGAATCAAATTGATGATTTTTCAGATCCTCAATAACAGTTCTCTTTCTCCTCATTCTTTCAAGAGCCAACAAATTTAACATTCTTAAAACAACAAATTCAAAAGACATATGCACTGTTCAGCATTCATTCAGAAAACAAAAAGTATTGTCACCACATCAAACTAATTCAACTAGCTTCAGAGATAATTTTGAAATCCTGTACTTCTTGTTCTTTTGTGATTAAGCATTTTTCTTTTAAGAGAGGTGATGGATTCATAGGACATTCATAACTTTAAGGCATAAACTCAAATTTTATTATTATTAACTAAGATCAAGACTCAAATATAGATATAAAAATAAAAAATAGGAATGGAAAACAAAACAAGAAAAACGCAAAAATAGGCTCCTAATGATAGGTGTTCACAGAGTTAGGACTCAACAACCTTGATTTTGAGAAGTGGATGCTCCCTCAACTTGAGAGGAGAGCTTTTGGCGTTTCATCTCTTGAATCTCATGCCCCTGCTTCTCTTGTTCCTTCAGCAATTTGCAGAGCATGCAGTTCTGATTCTGCTGTTCTTCCTTCAGTTGCTCCATATCTCTTGCAGCTTATTTAGATGCTTCTAGGCTGGACCAGTAGTCATTCTTGGGATTCAGGGAGGAATTCCTGCGCCCTCCTCTTGATGGAGTTGTCTTGCACTTGTCCTTCCATTGACTTCTTGGTGATTGGGTGTTCATGGGTATGAACTCATCTACCCCCATCTTCACCCCAGCCTCTTACAGAGCTTGGAAATCAAGCTTGGGTAAGCTAGTTTTGGCTTCAGGAGTTTTTATTTGCTATTGTGTAGATCTCACAAGCAATCACATGATGAACCTCCACTTCTTTTCCAAGCATGATGCAATGAATCATCACTGCTCTTTTGATGGTGACCCTCAGAACGGTTGCTAGTGGGCAATATGGAACGCCCATAAATCTAGCCAACCTCTTGCAATTGGCTTGAGGTCTCCCCTCTTGAGTTGGTTTGGGACACCCTTTGAATTGGTTATCCACTTAGTCCCAGGGAGCATATGTCCTCTAGGATTTGATCCAACCCTTTATCTACTCTCACCATCCTCCTTTTGAAGGAGTCAGGATCATCTTGTAGTTGAGGTAGTTTGAAGATTTCTCTTATTTGGTCCAGATGGAAGTACATAACTTTCCCTCTGACCATGGTTTTGTGGGTATGGTAGCGGTTCCAGTCATTCTTTGCTTATCTGTCAGCCACAGATTTGAGTAGAATTCCTGAACCATGTTCCTTCCACCTTTGTCTCAGGATTGGTCAGAACTTCCCAACCCCTGTTTCGAATTTGCTCTTGGATCTCCGGATATTCATCTTCTTTCAGATCAAATTTAACTTCCGGGATCACTGATCTCAGACCCATATTTTGTGATAATGGTCTTCATGTTCTTTGGTTAAGAACTTCTCTTCATTCCAAATATTCTTTGGATTAGTCTCTTTCTTTCCTCTTGAGTTGGTTTGTTTTCCCTTAGGAGCCATGATCTTGGCTTAGTGATCACGGAAAAACACCACCAAACTTAGAGGTTTTGCTTGTCCTCAAGCAAAAGAAAAGAAGAAGAGAAGAGAGAGAGAGAGAGAAATTCGAATGTGTGAGGAAGGAGGGGTGAGGGACGTTCCTTTATAGAGTGGGGGAAGAGATTTTCGAAAAAAAGAGATTTGAAAGGAAATTTGAAAAGATTTTGAAAAAGTTTGAGAAAAGGGTGAGTTTTTGAAGAAAATTTGAGATTATTTTGAAATAGATTTGAAGAATGGTTTTGATTTGTGGAGATTTGAAAGTGAATGATGAAGGTTGAAGTGCATTTATGTAGAAAAGATTGGGTAAGAAAGGAAAGTTTAAAAAAATTGAGTTGAAAACGAAAAATTGGTCCTCCCACCAAGCTGGCGTTAAACGCCCAAATGGCACCCATTCTGGCGTTTAACGCCCAATTGTTTACCCTCTTTGGGCGTTTAACGCCCAGCCAGGTACCCTGGCTGGCGTTAAACGCCAGAAAACCTTCCTCACTGGGCGTTTTTTCTGAACGCCCAGTGATGCTGCACACCTGGCGTTAAACGCCCAGATGGTGCCCATTCTGGCGTTTAACGCCCAGAAGGTACCATTCCTGGCGTTAAACGCCCAGAATGGTGCCCATTCTGGCGTTTAACGCCCAAAATGCCCCTTACTGGCGTTTTTTCGCCAGTAGCTCATCTCTGCTTTTTGAGCTGAATCCTTCTGTAACTCTGTGAATTCCTTCATTTTTGATACTTGCCTCTGTAAGAACAATTCATACACCTTTCTTATGACTGGGTTGCCTCCCAGCAAGCGCTTCTTTACTGTCTTTAGCTGGACTTTCACTGAGAATCACTCAAGTCTCAGTGTTGAGCATTCCTGCTCAAAATTTCCTTCAAGATAGTGCTTGATCCTCTGTCCATTAACAATGAACTTACTGTCAGAATCAATATCCTGAAGCTCACATATCCATATGGTGACACTTTTGTAATCACATATGGACCCCTCCAACGGGATTTGAGTTTTCCTGGAAACAGTCTGAGCCTAGAGTTGAAGAGCAAACTTTTTGTCCTGGCTCAAAGACTCTGTTTGACAATCTCTTGTCATGCCATTTCTTTGCCTTTTCCTTATAGATTTTAGCATTTTCAAAGGCATTGAGTCTGAACTCCTCTAGCTCATTTAGCTGGAGCAGTCTTTTCTCACCAGCTAACTGTGCATCCATGTTTAGGAATCTGGTTGCCCAGTAGGCTTTATGTTCCAGTTTCCACAGGCAAATGGCAGGCCTTCCCATACACCAATTGGTATGGAGAGGTGCCTATAGGGGTCTTGAATGCTGTTCTGTATGCCCACAGAGCATCATCCAAGCTCCTTGCCCAATCCTTTCTTCGGGACATCACAGTCCGTTCCAGGATTCTTTTTAGCTCTCTGTTAGAGACTTCAGCTTGCCCATTTGTCTGTGGATGATACGGAGTTGCCACTTTATGGCTGATTCCATATCTAACCATAGCAGAGTATAGCTGTTTATTGATGAAATGAGTGCCTCCATCACTGATTAGCACTCTGGGGACGCCAAACCTGCTGAAAATGTTTTTCTGGAATTTCAGCACAGTCTTGGTATCATTAGTGGGTGTAGCAATTGCTTCTACCCACTTGGATACATAGTCCACTGCCACCGAATGTAAGTGTTTGAGTATGATGGTGGGAATGGCCCCATGAAGTCAATTCCCCATACATCAAACAGCTCTATCTCTAATATCCCTTGTTGAGGCATGGCATATCCGTGAGGCAGTTACCAGCTCTTTGGCAACTGTCACAGTTACGCACAAACTCTCGGGAATCTTTATAGAGAGTAGGCCAGTAGAAGCCGCACTGGAGAACTTTAGTGGCTGTTCGCTCACTTCCAAAATGTCCTCCATACTGTGATCCATGGCAGTGCCATAGGATCTTTCGTGCGTCCTCTCTGGGTATACACCTGCGGATCACTCCGTCAGCACATCTCTTAAAGAGATTGGCTCATCCCAAAGGTAGTACTTGGCATCTGAAATTAGTTTCTTTCTCTGCACATGACTGTACTCTTTGGGTATGACCTCACAGCTTTATAGTTTGCAATGTCTGCAAACCATGGAGCTTCCTGGATAGCAAAGAGTTGCTCATCTGGGAAAGTCTCAGAGATTTCAGTAGAAGGGAGGGACGCCCCAGCTACTGGCTCTATCCTGGACAGATGATCGCCACTTGATTTTCTGTCCCTTTTCTGTCTCTTATTTCTATATCAAACTCTTGCAGAAGCAATACCCATCTGATAAGCCTGGGTTTTGAATCCTGCTTTGTGAGTAAGTATTTAAGAGCAGCATGGTCAGTGTACACAATCACCTTTGATCCCACCAGTAGGATCTAAACTTGTCAATGGCATAAACCACTGCAAGCAACTCTTTTTCTGTGGTTGTGTAATTTTTCTGTGCATCATTTAGAACACGGCTAGCATAGTAAATGACATGCAGAAGTTTGTTATGCCTTTGTCCCAACACTGCACCAATGGCATGATCACTGGCATCACACATTAATTCAAATGGTAATGCCCAGTCTGGTGCAGAGATAACTGGTGCTGTGACCAACTTAGCTTTCAGGGTCTCAAATGCCTGCAGACACTGTGTATCAAACACAAATGGTGTGTCAGCAGCTAACAGGTTACTCAGAGGTTTAGCAATTTTCGAAAAATCCTTAATAAACCTTCTGTAGAATCCTGCATGCCCCAGAAAGCTTCTGATTGCCTTAACATTGGCAGGTGGTGGTAATTTTTCAATTACCTCTACCTTTGCCTTATCCACCTCTATTCCCCTGCTTGAAATTTTGTGCCCAAGGACAATTCCTTCAGTCACCATAAAGTGACATTTCTCCCAGTTTAAAACCAGGTTAGTCTCTTGCATCTTTTCAGGACAAGTGATAAGTGGTTAAGACAGGAGCTAAATGAGTCTCCATATACTGAAAAGTCATCCATGAAGACTTCCAGAAATTTCTCTACCATATCTGAGAAGATAGAGAGCATGCACCTCTGAAAGGTTGCAGGTGCATTGCACAGACCAAAAGGCATTCTCCTGTAGGCAAACACGCCTGAAGGGCAGGTGAATGCTGTTTTCTCTTGGTCCTGAGGTCTACTGCAATTTGGTTGTAGCCTGAATAGCCATCCAAAAAGCAGTAGTAATCATGACCAGCTAGTCTTTCTAGCATTTGGTCTATGAATGGTAAAGGAAAATGATCCTTTCTGGTGGCTGTATTGAGTCTTCTGTAGTCAATACACATGCGCCACCCTGTGACTGTCCTTGTAGGAACCAGTTCATTTTTTTCATTATGAACCACTGTCATGCCTCCCTTTTTGGGAACAACTTGGACAGGGCTCACCCAGGGGCTATCAGAGATAGGATAAATAATCCCAGCCTCTAGTAATTTAGTGACCTCTTTCTGCACCACCTCCTTCATGGCAGGATTTAGCCTCCTTTGTGGTTGAACCACTGGTTTGGCATTATCCTCCAATAGGATCTTGTGCATGCATCTGGCTGGGCTAATGCCTTAAGATCACTTATGGACCACCCAAGAGCTGTCTTGTGTGTTCTTAGCACTTTAATTAGTGCTTCCTCTTCCTGTGAATTTAAGGCAGAGCTTATAATCACTGGAAAAGTGTCACCCTCTCCCAGAAATGCATATTTCAGGGATGATGGTAATGGTTTGAGTTCAGGCTTAGGAGGCTTATCTTCCTCCTGAGGAATTTTCGAAAATTCCATTGCCTCCTCTGGCGCTTCCTGATCAGTTTGAGCATCTTTGAAGATGTCCTCAAGCTCTGATTCTAGGCTTTCAGCCATATTGATCTCTTCTACCAGAGAGTCAATAATGTCAGCGCCCATGCAGTCCTCTGGTGTGTCTGGATGCTGCATTGCTTTTACAGCATTCAACTTGAACTCATCCTCATTGACTCTCAAGGTTACTTCTCCCTTTTGTACATCAATGAGAGTTCGTCCAGTTGCTAGGAAAGGTCTTCCTAGAATGAGAGTTGCATTTTTATGCTCCTCCATTTCCAGCACCACAAAGTCAGTTGGAAAGGCAAATGGTCCAACCTTGACAATCATGTCCTCTATTATGCCTGATGGGTGTTTAATGGAACCATCAGCAAGTTGGAGGCATATCCTGGTTGGTTTGACTTCTCCAATCAACCCAAGCTTTCTGATAGTGGATGCAGGTATTAAATTAATACTTGCTCCAAGATCACATAAGGCCACCCTGGTGTAAGTGCCTTCCAATGTGCATGGTATCAGAAAGCTTCCAGGATCTTGAAGCTTTCTGGTAAGCTTTTTAGAATGACTGCACTGCATTCTTCAGTGAGAAACACTTTTTCAGTTTCTCTCCAATCCTTCTTATGACTTAAGATCTCTTTCATGAACTTAGCATAAGAAGGTATTTGCTCAAGTGCCTCTGCAAAAGGAATCTTTATTTCAAGAGTCCTTAAATAGTCTGCAAAGCGGGCAAATTGCTTATCCTGTTCCGCTTTGCGGAGTTTCTGAGGATAAGGCATCTTGGCTTGATATTCTTCAACCTTAGATGCTGCAGGTTTATTCCTTACAGAAATGGTTGAAGAAGCCTTGTTAGGGGAGTAATCATCAGGACCCTCAGGTGCCTGATTCTCCTTGGGCGTTTGAACGCCAGGATTGGGAGGAATTTGGGCGTTAAACGCCAGCTTTTTCCCCTTTTCTGGCGTTTGAACGCCAGAACTGGGCAAGGAATGGGCGTTTAACGCCAAGTTCCCTTCCCTTTCTGGCGTTTGAACGCCAATATTCCTCTCTGGGCTCTCAATGTCCTCAGAGGGATTTTGAACAGTGGCTTGGTCATCCTCTGTCAACTGTTCCTTAATTGACTTCTTGCTCTTTTGAGCAGTGGCTTTCAGTGTTTTCCCACTCCTCAGTTGAACTGCTTGACATTCTTCTGTTATTTGTTTAGATATTTGCTGTTTTGCTTGATTCAACTGCAGTTCTATGTCTTGTTAGCAACCTTAGTATCATGGAGCATTTCTTTAAATTCTGCTAACTGTTCTGTCATCAGGAGCAATTGTTGACTGAGCTCATTCATCTGTTCCTGAGGATTAGGATCAGTGACTAATGCCATGACCTCCTCCTTTGGAACGAGCTCATGCTAGAATACAAGTATTGGTTCTAGCAACAGTGTCTATAAGCTCTTGAGCTTCTTCAATTGTTTTTTCTCATGTGTATAGAGCCACCAGCTGAGTGGTCTAAAGACATCTGAGCTCTGTCTGTAAGCCCATAGTAGAAAATGTCTAACTGTACCCACTCTGAAAACATTTCAGAGGGACATTTTCTTAGCATACCTCTATACCTCTCCCAGGCATCATAAAGGGATTCATTATCCTCTTGTTTAAAGCCTTGGATGTCCAGCCTTAGCTGTGTCATCCTTTTTGGAGGGTAAAAATGATTCAGGAATTTTCTGATAACTGTTTCCATGTCTTTATGCTTGCTGTAGGTTGGTTATTTAACCACCTTTTGCTTGATCCTTTACAGCAAATGGAAACAGTAACAGTCTGTAGACATCCTGATCTACCTCTTTATCATGTATTGTGTCAGCAATTTGTAAGAACTGTGCCAGAAACTCAGTAGGTTCTTCCTCTGGAAGACCGGAATACTGGCAATTTTGCTGCACTATGATAATGAGTTGAGGGTTTAGCTCAAAGCTGCTTACTTTGATGGGAGGTATACAGATGCTACTCCCATATGCAGCTGTACTGGGGTTGGCATAGGACCCCAGAGTCCTTTTGGACTGGTTAATTCCACTTGAGTCCATAATAGACAAAAGGGAAATGAGAATAATTGCAAAGAGATGAATTTTGTTTATTTATTTATTGTTATTATTATTATATTTTTTTTTTTTTTGAAATAACCGAAAAAAATTAAAAACAAAAAGAGATTTTTCTAAAAAAATTCGAAAATCAACAGGAAAATAAAATAAAATTTCGAAAATGAAAAGTAAAATAAGATCAAAGCAAATTGAGAACTGAATCAATTAGTAAAGAGAAAGATTTTGAAAACAGCAATTAAGAAGATATGATTGAAAATTTTTATGAAAAAGATTTGATTTTTAAAAAGAGGAAAGAGAAAAACACAAAAGAACACCAAACTTAAAATTTTAGAAGATCAAACACAATTTTTTTCGAAAATTTTAGAGAGAAAAACACAAAGAGGACACCAAACTTAGAACTTTTAAGAATCAAAAAGGGACTAAGAACAAGAAAATTTCGAAAATTTAAAAGAAAGACAAAAAGCATGCAATTGACACCAAACTTAGAATATGAACTAGACTCAACTAAAAGACTCTAAACCACCAAAAAGAAAACAGTCCTAATCTAAGCAACAAAATAAACCGTTAGTTGTCCAAACTCGAACAATCCCCGGCAACGGCGCCAAAAACTTGGTGCACGAAATTGCAATAACACTTTTGCAATCCCGCACAACTAACCAGCAAGTGCACTGGGTCGTCCAAGTAATACCTTGCGTGAGCAAGGGTCGATCCCACGGAGATTGTCGGCTTGAAGCAAGCTATGGTTATCTTGTAAATCTTAGTCAGGAGATTAGAAAGTATCAGGATTGATTGTAAGAAGCAAAAGAACATGTAATAGTTACTTGTACTGCAGTAATGGAGAATGGGTTGAGGTTTGGAGATGCTCCATCTTCCGAATCTCTGCTTTCCTACTGTCTTCTTCATCAAACACGCATGTCTCCTTCCATGGCAAGCTCGTGTAGGGTCTCACTGTTGTCAGCAGCTACCTCCCATCCGCGCAGTGAAAGCTAATGCAGAGCACTCTGTCACAGTGCCGCCAATCACCGGTTTGGTTCCCTCCTCTACCGGAATAGAATCACTCTTTTGCGTCTGTCACTAACGCCCAGTAGATTACAGGTTTGAAGCATGTCACAGTCATTCAATCATTGAATCCTACTCAGAATACCACAGACAAGGTTTAGACCTTCCGGATTCTCTTGAATGCTGCCATCAGGTCCTGCCTATACCACGAAGACTCAGAAGAATCCAAGAGATAACTACTCAATCTAAGATAGAACAGAGGTGCTTGTCAGGCACGTGTTCATGGTTGAGAATGATGATGATTGTCACGGATCATCACATTCATCCGGATTAAGAACAAGTGTTATCTTAGAATGGAAGCAAGCATGATTGAATAAGAAACAGTAGTAATTGCATTAATCCATCAAGACACAGCAGAGCTCCTCACCCCCAACCATGGGGTTTAGAGACTCATACTGTGGAAGAAACGTGTACAATGTCTTAGAGTAGCATTCCGTACTGATTACAATGTAAAAAGGTCCTATATGTAGTAAACTAGTCTCCTAAGGTTTACAGAAATGAGTAAATGACAGAAAAATCCTCTTCCTGGCCCACTTGGTGTGTGCTTGGGCTGAGCAATCAAGGAAATTCGTGTAGAGACCTTTTCTGGAGTTAAACGCCAGCTTTGGTGCCAGTTTGGGCGTTTAACTCCAACTTTTAATCCAGTTCCGGCGTTTAACGCTGGAATTTCTGAGGCCGGATTGCTACGCGGGTTTGGGCCATCAAATCTTGGACAAAGTATGGACTATTATATATTGCTGGAAAGCCCTGGATGTCTACTTTCCAATGCCGTTGAGAGCGCGCCAATTGGGCTTCTGTAGCTCCAGAAAATCCACTTCGAGTGCAGGGAGGTCAGAATCCAACAGCATCTGCAGTCCTTTTCAGTCTCTGGATCAGATTTTTGCTCAGAACCTCCAATTTCAGTCAGAAAATACCTGAAATCACAGAAAAACACACAAACTCATAGTAAAGTCCAGAAAAGTGAATTTTAATTAAAAATTAATAAAAATATACTAAAAACTAACTAAAAGATACTAAAAACATACTAAAAACAATGCCAAAAAGTATACAAATTATCCGCTCATCAGCCACTGAAGCGACTGATGGATTTACCGTGATTTTGAATTGAGTTTTGGGATTTTGGACTGTTGAAAAGGATTGAGGAACGGTTTAGTTGGAACCCGAACCGGGTGGCAAAGTCCAAATTTTAGGGGAGATGCTGCCAAAATTTCTATAAAATCTGAGGTTTATTTGAAATGTTATTTGGGAAATTTTGAGTTTAATGCCTTTCCTATTTACTTGGACGATTGTGAATTTAGGTCTTCTTTTATTAGCTTTACTTAGATCAATTATGAAAAGCGATGAAGCTATGCTTTGAAAGAATTACTGAAAAGAGAATCATGATTTCTCCTTATTTTCCCAAGAAGAATAGTATGTCTTTGGGTACAAGTCATTCGAAAGAGAATTTTGCCTTGCGGCTGTTTTAAAAGGTAAAACGGGTCTATGTTTCTATTAAACATAAAGATTGTCCATTGGAAGGATTTTCGTGATTTTAAAAGGAATTGGATTTCGATTGATAAGCCTCATTATTCGACATTTTGAATGAGATTCAGAGTACCCTTTGAACTCTAGTTTAACACAACAAAAATGATTCTCTTAGCAGTTTGAAATGCTTCAGATTTAATTATGAAATTGAAGCCGGTTTTGTTTAAGTAAAAGAAATGGCTTTGAAAAGAGTAATTGATTACATGACTCGGATTGGCTGAGATCCTATTTTACTACTCAAATCAGGAAGCCAAGATTTTTAATGAATTTAAAATAAATTTGGTGAGATGAGTCATGTTATTCTCCCCTAAAGACTTGGGACTCTGCCGAGGAACTTTTGTTATAAAATCCCATTGTTGTATGGGTGATTTTGAATACTTTGAAATAAATCTTTAACCTTCCATGGTTTTGGAAGTTTTGGAAAGAGAATGATGAGAATGGCTTGTTTTGAAAAGGGAACTCACTTTGAGTAAATTTGCCTTACGAGCCTGAGATGATTTGAGAAACGAGATTTCTAAAGCCAAGGCTGAAAAGAGTTGAAACTTGATTTCAAAGTGAAATGAATAGAGAAAATAATTTATGGCTTAAATGCCGATTTCATGAATTTGATGATTTTGAATGTGGAAGTGCTGTTTTGTTGTGAGCCAGAATGGCTGTGTATGATTATGAATATTGGCTGGTTCTGGATTAAACCGTGAGCCGGAATGGCTTGAATGATATGAATATTGGCAGGTTCTGGATTGAACGTGAGCCGGATGGCTGAGATGGATGTTGATCCATGATTGAGAATGAAAGCATTTATGCTGAGACATTGATAAGTTGTGATGTTGCACTTCCACTATTGGAGATAAGAGTTTCCCTGGGAGGAAGCAGTGGCTAGCCACCACGTGCTCCAGGTGGAGACTCGAAGCTCTTTTGACCCTATGTCGTCAGGGTGGCCGGGCACTGTGAAATTCCCGGATGAGCTCACCCCCATAAATATTCACCAGTGAGGGTGATTTATATGGATCATGATTATGACCAAGTTTATATTGAGTATAACTCGAGTTGGGGAGACACGACAGAGGGACAGTCCAATGGTTAGCTACCAGGACTTGTCGGGTTGGCTCTATAACCGACAGATGATATCATCAGCCACTAGGGACAGGCATGCATCATATGCATCTATGTGACATTGTTTGGGTGTGCATATTGTACTTGATTTGCCTATGTGATTAACTGCTAATGATTCTACTTGCAATAACTGTTTGTTTGTGTTTGCATCTTCCTACTTGTGTTTGCGTTTGGAACTCTGTTGGATTGTGGTGGATTGGTTGTGGTTGGATTGTTTGGGCCTAGGGCCGTGGTTGAATGAGATGGATCGATGGTTGGTTTCAGTTTTATGGTTCTGGTTTGGAATAAGATATGAAAGGCTATTTTGGTTCAGTATAGATAAACCTTTTTGAAAGGCCTTGATGTTTTGAGAAGTGAACGGTTCCTCTTTCAGAAAAGATTTCCAACTTTATTTTTATTGAAAACCGTTGTTTTTGAAAAGAGGCATAAGACGGTTATTAATCACTGGTGCGGTTATCTTCACGTATCCTATTACAGTAATTCCCAAAAACCCTCTACTGAGAACCCTTTCGAGGATGATGTTCTCACCCCCTACATTTTTTCCCCTTTCAGGATTTGGGCGCAGAAGTCACGAAGAGTTTATTTAGTTGTGGTTGAAATGATCTGTATGCTTTAGATTATTATTTATTGTACCCTCGCCTTTATCTTGATATATTTTGTAAGAGGGATAGGGATTGTATTGGTTAATGTTTGTAATATTATTTATATATATATGTATGTATATATATGGATGTACTCTTTATGAGTTTCTGTAAGTTGTATGGTATGTATGGATGTACGTTGTATAGCAAAAGTATTCTTGGGAGCGGTATTGTGGTAAAAAGTTTTAAACAGGCTCATATTTTAGTAATAAATAGTATAACTGTCGTCGTAATGTCCGATTTATCAGAGTCACGCAGCCGGAAGCGTGAGCTTTGGTAGTTAGGGTGTTACATTATGGTATCAGAGCGGTCTTTCCTGTAGAGCCTGAGGAATGGACCGACTATGCTTCAAGTGCATACTCTGAACGTTTGTCATGTATTAGGTCTTGTCGAATGACGAGAATCTTAGAGTTTTAAGCACATGACGGTCTATTGATTAACGCTGTTAGTCTTGCATTGCATAATTCTTGGTATTAAGTTTGGCTAGCTTAATACTAGTGAATTATGTATATGAAAGCGCTAATGGGTTATCATAGATAATATACGAGTTTTGAGTAAAGCGAATCGCAGGTTTTGGGAACGTTAGAAACTATTTCTCGAGGCTATTCAGTTGTGTATCTTGGATTTTGTTTGAGTCGACCTGTTCTTTCATATCCTAACTTGAAGTTCTTGTTTGTTACCCCTTTTGAAAAGTAATTTGATGTTTCCACCATGTTTCTCTATTCATATGCATTCTTGTTTGATCTTAATTGCATATGCTTGTTTAAAATCCTTGTTGCATCTACTTCCTCTTCTTGAATTCTTCTTGATTTATGTATTCTTTGATATAGCTTTGAACTTGTCCTATTGCGCTGTGCATTTTAACCCCTGCTTCTGAGTCCATTTATAGAGAAATTGTTGAATAAGTTAATTTCTCTTATTTGACAGTGATCACAGCCAATGTCGAGATTTTATAAAATTGCTGTTATATACTTATCTATATATGAAACTGAGATTACTTATACAGTTTAACAACTATTTATTTCCAATACCTCGCTTGTGCTTTTACTGGTTTATGGGACTGCATTTACCTTAAATTACAATTTGGCCTTCTAGTAATTTTACTATAGTTCCAATGCACATCTTTATTTGATCATGTATTTGGATATTTTTCAAAATTTTGGAAAGGAAAGATTTTTCACTTTTATTCCGGTTGAGTTTCGTTTGATAAGCTTTACTTAACTTATTTTGAATTGAGTTTGATTTAGCATACTACATGGTTTATGCCATTGCTATTCTCTTGAAAATGTTGGACTCATGGCTTTTTCTTCTTACGAACGGACTAAACTCTCCCTTAAGCTTTCCATCTCCATGAATGTCATGTTTGACTTTGTTTTTAACTAATCTTTTACGTCTTGTGAACATTACCATTGATCTTGGTTTTTCTTCTCTGGTGAATCTCATTCTTATATGAGTCAGTTTGATTCGTTTCAAATTAGTGCATCGTTTATTCTCTCATTATCTCTACAAGATTTTTTAGTCAAAGATTTATCTTTGAAGGATTACTAATGATTGAGTTGTCTTTTCCTATGACTTTTGTATTCTTTTGAATCAATTGAAAGCTTGTTTGATATCTCATGCCTAGTGGATCTTGTTTTAACTATCTTGATTTATGATCCTTTCTTGTATGGCTTGACTCCTTTTCAAGTACATCCTAATCTTCTTGAATATTATTGTGAGATGGTGATTTCAAGTATATTTTTGGAGTCTTGTTTTGAACTTTTAAGGAAGTTTTGGATTCTCTTTGAAGAAATATTAAACGAAATTTATTTTCTGTCGTTTGATTGAGATTGGAACCATTGTTCAATTTTTGACAAAATTGTTTTGAAGTTGACATGCGCTATTTTAAATGAAGTTTTGAAAGCTTTCTTGTTTATTGGAAACCGGTTTGTTTGTAATGCACCACATGTTTCCTTACTAATTTATAAGCAAACTTTTATCTCGGATTTTCTCTTCCAAGTAGAGTTTAACTTTCTCCTTCGTTCTTGCTAAAACTTTTATACACGCTTGTCTGAATATGGACTTTGAGAATTTTTGAACAAGCATTTGATTTCTCTTCCGAGCTTCATGATGGATTTTGATTAAGTTGTGCACCTAATTATCCTTCTAACATATTTGAGGAAATATTTTAGCCTTGAGCCAAACCTATGTGCACCTTATTTTTTTAAGTTCTGCATGATCTGTTTCAACATAAAATTGTATTACAACAAAGCCACGTTATTGCTTTTGTTATTCTCTTGGAGAATGTTTGTTACTTAGCTTTTCTTCTGAATTGTGAAGTGATTCTTCTGCAAGTTTTCGATACCTTTGTGAACAATATATTCGGAAGTGTTTTCAATCATGCTCTTGAAGTTCTGTGAGTTTTGTCTCGGGTTTGAGAGATTCTTCTCTATAAACCTCATATTTCTTCGACTCAGCTTGAATTTGTTTCAAACTAATGTGCTGATCCTTCTCCTTGTTGATCCTATCGGATTTCTTTGATTCAAGGGTTATCTTTGAGGTTGTCAATTGAATTGTGTCTAGCAAACTTCGTTGCTTGAGTATCCTTGGTTATCTGGGATTGGATACATTCTCTCAAATCTATTATTGCTATCCTTGACATTTGACTCTCCTTTCTAAATCTTGTATACTTCTGAGTAGACTCGAGAATTGTTTTGATATCACGTGCAACTTGTAGGCGTAGTAACGCGATGCGTTAGTTCTTTAAGACGTGATATGTGTATATGGAGGATGAAGCGGTAGGTGTACAACGTTATGAGTTGTGGGTGTTTTGTTCCTTGCGAACGGGTTTACGATCGTTAGGCTTATGATCGGATATGGGGATTGTAAAGTGCTTGATGGAATTGGAAGGTTGAAGCTTTGAGGTTGAGATGAGATCAGTGTGCGGATGTTGAGCACGTCGTTGTACCCTCATCCTGTCTTATAACCTTCAATGCCTTGCCTTACTATCACATGTTTGACCCATGTCACCTTTTACATCGAGCCATCTTGTAATATTTTCTTTGCACTCACACTTCTACCTTTGCATCCTTATGCATATGACAATAAAAGTATTTGAAAACCGTATATATGTTTATATTTTGAGATATTTTTGCTTCTTTCTTAAATGTGTTCAAGGGTGAACCGTTATAAAATTTCTTTCGTTTTGTATCAATTTTCGAGGATGAAAACTTTTGTAAGATGGGTAGAATGTAAGACCCAGAATCTTTGAAAAGTCTTTTTATGATCAAGTCTCAAATCATATAGTTATTTATAGCCTTAATTTCAGAAATTATTTTATTAAAGATAATTAAGGCAAGTTTTGATTTATTGGATTTGAGATGAGTTATGATTATCGTCCAATTTTATAATTATTGAATTATTTCTATATTTGAATTATAAAGTTGATAGTTATGAAATAATAAGGAATTTTTATGATTTGGATTAGATAAGTAATATTTTAAATATTAATACTACTATTTTGGAAAATGAAGAAATTAAGTATATTAATTCTAATTATTTGATTTGAACATTTTATTGAAAATAGAATGTGAAATTAATGAGCAAATAGTATTTTATATTATTAGTGTTGGATTTAATTTGGATTTCAATTACTATATTGTCCCTACTTTTATTTGAAATTACAAAATTACCCCTAGACCTATTTTAACTCTAAACCCTAATCCCCTCTAACTCTAACAGCCACCAAAACCCTCCCCTAACCCAAGTAGCAGCCACAACCCCCTTATCCTAAACACACATACACGGCTCACTGAAGGAAAGGAAAAGAAAGAATGGGAACGAGAGGGAGAAGGTTGGTGCGCCGTTGGAGCCACTTCCATCGAGCCTAGCCATCACCATCGCCTTTGCACGCAAGGAAGGAGGAGCCTTTGCCATCGCCGTTCCGTCTCAAACCGAAGCCGCCATCGCGGCTAGGTGCCACTGCCGCGGACTCGCGTTGGCCGCGTTGCCGTGCCACCATCACGCCATGGATCTGCTCTGTTCGCGAGCTGAGCTAAGGAAGGAGAGACGAACACGACGGGGAGGAGTGGGAGAGCCGCGCCGACGCTGTTGGGTCTCACTGCCGCCGTCCCCGTGGTGGCTGGTGTCATCGCCGGAGAGGACCGCTGGAGTTGCTGTCTGCCTCTGCTAGGGTTCGTTGCCACCGGAGTTTCCCTGGCCGACAGATGTGACCGCCGCCCTCCTAGCTGCCGCTGTTGGAGTTGATGTTGCTCTGGCCTTGCCCTGGCTCCATCTTGAACCGAGAACCGCTACTGTTGTGTAAGCTTTACCCAGTTTTTGATTCCCTCTTGTTCCATCAATTCGTTTCTACCTAGAAGCATGTTGTTGACACTAGTTGTATTAAATAAAATGGTTATAGTGAGTTACATTGCCGCTGCCCTTATCGGAGGTAGTTGCTGGCTGCATTTAGAAATTTCTGTTGCAACTTGCGTTTGTTCTGGAGCTGTTTCATCGGTTGCTGGAACTACTAACGGAGCAGGCTGAGTCACGGCGATTCTGGCTGCCAAGGGCGGTTCTGTGGCTGTCGGAACCACCGTTGAGGCTTCTGTCCTTTGGTTCAGACGGTATTCTTTAGTTACAATATGTATCTCTGTATTGAAACCTTCCCCGTTCATATCCCGATATGTGTTTTAAGGCTTTCGCAATAATAATGTTTTCTAGGATTAAGTTATCGGAGCCACATGTTGCGCGTAAGGGCTTATATTTGCTGCTGCGAAAGTGAACAAAGATGTGATGCAAGCTGCCGGTAACCTTGGGTTGATAGAGGTTTCCGGTGGCGCGTTTGGGTTATGGTTTGCGTTTTGAGGTAGGGGCGCTTTCCAAAAACTATATTTTATGTATTGGAATTATTACATATGGATACTGATGTGAGATATTGTGTATTTGGTGATTGTTCCTGCCTTATGTATTATTTGATTGACTCGAATGATTATGGATGTTGGTTTGGCTGAATTGTTGTGCGACTTTGTGAAATGTAATGTGTTGAAGTTGATTCTTTAAAGATTTGTAATCTGAGTTTAATCCGCTGAGGATTGATTTGATTTGAGTTAATTGTTTTGATGATTTGAAAAGTCGAATGTACCTTTGAATTAAGCCTGGTTTACTTTAATTGACTTGGTTTTGGACAAATGATTTGTTACTGAGCTGTTTCTTTAAAGCTTTGAAAATGAGTTAAATCGGTTGATATTGATTTTATTTGAAATAGTTTCCTTGAGATATGCCACTGAGGCGACTGATGGATTTAGCGTGATTTTGAATTGAGTTTTGGGATTCTGGACTGTTGAAAATGATTGAGGAACGGTTTAGTTGGGACCCGAACCGGGTGGCAAAGTCCAAGTTTTAGGGGAGATGCTACCAAAATTTCTATAAAATCCGAGGTTTTATTTAAAATGTTATTTGGGAAATTTTGAGTTTAATGCCTTTCCTATTTACTTGGAGGATTGTGAATTTAGGCCTTCTTTTATTAACTTTACTTAGATCAATTATGAAAAGCGATGAAGCTATGCTTTGAAAGAATTACTGAAAAGAGAATCATGATTTCTCCTTATTTTCCCAAGAAGAATAGTATGTCTTTGGGTACAAGTCATTCGAAAGAGAATTTTGCCTTGCGGCTTTTTTAAAAGGTAAAACGGGTCTATGTTTCTATTAAACATAAAGATTGTCCATTGGAAGGATTTTCGTGATTTTAAAAGGAATTGGATTTCGATTGATAAGCCTCATTATTCGACGGTTTGAATGAGATTCAGAGTACCCTTTGAACTCTAGTTTAACACAACAAAAATGATTCTCTTAGCAGTTTGAAATGCTTCAGATTTAATTATGAAATTGAAGCCGGTTTTGTTTAAGTAAAAGAAATGGCTTTGAAAAGAGTAATTGATTACATGACTCGGATTGGCTGAGATCCTATTTTACTACTCAAATCAGGAAGCCAAGGTTTTTAATGAATTTAAAATAAATTTGGTGAAATGAGTAATGTTATTCTCCCCTAAAGACTTGGGACTCTGCCGAGGAACTTTTGTTATAAAATCCCATTGTTGTATGGGTGATTTTGAATACTTTGAAATAAATCTTTAACCTTCCATGGTTTTGGAAGTTTTGGAAAGAGAATGCCGAGAGTGGCTTGTTTTAAAAAGGGAACTCACTTTGAGTAAATTTGGCTTACGAGCCTGAGATGATTTGAGAAACGAGATTTCTAAAGCCAAGGCTAAAAAGAGTTGAAACTTGATTTCAAAGTGAAATGAATAGAGAAAATGATTTATGGCTTAAATGCCGATTTCATGAATTTGATGATTTTGAATGTGGAAGTGCTGTTTTGTTGTGAGCCGGAATGGCTGTGTATGATTATGAATATTGGCTGGTTCTGGATTGAACCGTGAGCCGGAATGGCTTGAATGATATGAATATTGGCAGGTTCTGGATTGAACCGTGAGCCGGATGGCTGAGATAGATGTTGATCCATGATTGAGAATGAAAGCATTTATGCTGAGACATTGATAAGTTGTGATGTTGCACTTCCACTATTGGAGATAAGAGTTTCCCTGGGAGGAAGCAGTGGCTAGCCACCACGTGTTGCAGGTGGAGACTCGAAGCTCTTTTGACCCTATGTCGTCAGGGTGGCCGGGCACTGTGAAATTCCCGGATGAGCTCACCCCCATAAATATTCACCAGTGAGGGTGATTTATATGGATCATAATTATGACCAAGTTTATATTGAGTATAACTCGAGTTGGGGAGACACGACAGAGGGACAGTCCAATGGTTAGCTACCAGGACTTGTCGGGTTGGCTCTATAACCGACAGATGATATCATCAGCCACTAGGGACAGGCATGCATCATATGCATCTATGTGACATTGTTTGGGTGTGCATATTGTACTTGATTTGCCTATGTGATTAACTGCTAATTGTTCTACTTGCAATAACTGTTTGTTTGTGTTTGCATCTTCCTACTTGTGTTTGCGTTTGGAACTCTGTTGGATTGTGGTGGATTGGTTGTGGTTGGATTGTTTGGGCCTAGGGCCGTGGTTGAATGAGATGGATCGATGGTTGGTTTCAGTTTTATGGTTCTGGTTTGGAATAAGATATGAAAGACTATTTTGGTTCAGTATAGATAAACCTTTTTGAAAGGCCTTGATGTTTTGAGAAGTGAACGGTTCCTCTTTCAGAAAAGATTTCCAACTTTATTTTTATTGAAAACCGTTGTTTTTGAAATGAGGCATAAGACGGTTATTAATCACTGGTGCGGTTATCTTCACGTATCCTATTACAGTAATTCCCAAAAACCCTCTACTGAGAACCCTTTCGAGGATGATGTTCTCACCCCCTACATTTTTCCCCTTTCAGGATTTGGGCGCAGAAGTCACGAAGAGTTTATTTAGTTGTGGTTGAAATGATCTGTATGCTTTAGATTATTATTTATTGTACCCTCGCCTTTATCTTGATATATTCTGTAAGAGGGATAGGGATTGTATTGGTTAATGTTTGTAATATTATTTATATATATGTATGTATATATATGGATGTACTCTTTATGAGTTTCTGTAAGTTGTATGGTATGTATGGATGTACATTGTATAGCAAAAGTATTCTTGGGAGCAGTATTGTGGTAAAAAGTTTTAAACAGGCTCATATTTTAGTAATAAATAGTATAAGTGTCGTCGTAATGTCCGATTTATCAGAGTCACGCAGCCGGAAGCGTGAGCTTTGGTAGTTAGGGTGTTACAGATACATCATACAACATACATTCATACATAGTTTTAGGATTTAGATGTAGTTTTTAGAGAGAGATGTTATCTCCTCTCTCTTAGGATTAGGATTAGGACTCCTTTTAAAGGACTTAGGAATATTTTCATCTTCTTCAATTACAGGTTCAATGTTCCTTTTATTTCTCTTTTCAATCTAATTTATGAAACTTGTCCATGTTAGAATTGATATCTTCATTTAATATAATTTGAGGTATTTCAAACCCATGATTGCTTTCTTCTATTTATTATATAAATAATTTAGATTTTCCCCTTTTGACTTTGGTTGATTAATTGGTAACTCTTGAGTTGTCAAACTCATCGTGATTGATAATTGTTATCTTTGCTGATTAATTTAGATTCCTATAACTCTAGTCTTTCCTTGAAGAGTTGACTAGGACTTTAGGTGCTAAATTAATTTGTCCACTTAACTGACCTTCATAGTTAGAGATTGACTTAGCGGTAGCAGAAATATAATTCTCATCACCATTGATAAGGATAACTAGGATAGGACTTCCAGTTTTCATACTTTGCCAAGAAATTTCTTAGTTATTAATTTATTAATTCCTGCAATCTATTTCTCTTGTTCAAAACCTTTTTAAACCCCCAAAACACTATTTTCTATAACCAATAGTAAAACATACTTCCCTACAATTCCTTGAGAAGACGACCCGAGGTTTGAATACTTCGGTTTATAAATTTTATTGGGTTTGTTACTTGTGACAACCAAAACTTT
The DNA here is from genome assembly GCF_014773155.1 of Arachis stenosperma. Taxonomy (NCBI): domain Eukaryota; kingdom Viridiplantae; phylum Streptophyta; class Magnoliopsida; order Fabales; family Fabaceae; genus Arachis; species Arachis stenosperma. The sequence goes on from NC_080385.1 coordinate 95,920,538, forward strand.
TGTAAGAAAGGAATTCTTGTCGGTCTTGAAGCTATACTTACAACGGGGAATTTATTTGTGAAAATTCTAGATCGCGCGAGAATTTCGTTCTTCAACATCTTAAAAATAAATCAAGCACGGATCAAAGAAGAAACAATAATACTTTTATTAATTCATAGGACTCAGCAGGGCTCCTCGCCTCAACCTAGGAGGTTTAGAAACTCATACTGATGTGAAATACAAACTAAAACTCGAATATGGTGTGTAAAGTATGCGTGATATCCCAATGATTATGTAAAATAACTCTTAAATACTAAACTAATGACTAATAAGGCAAAATAGTATGTTTAGTGGTAAAATCCACTTCTGGGGCCCACTTGGTGAGTGTTTGTGCTGAGATTTGAAGAGATCCACGTGCTATGAGGTCTCTAGGGCGTGAAACGCTTGCTAAGGGGTCCTCTTTAGGTGTTTGGATGCTGGTCTCTACTTTTTGGGCGCTGGATGCTAGGAAGGGGGCAGGAGGCTGGCGTTGGACGCCAGTTTTGGACCATCTAATCTGAAGCAAATTATGAACTATTATACATTTCTAGAAAGCTCTGGAAGTCAGCTTTCCATAACCGTTAAGAATGCTCTATTTGGATTTCTGTAGCTCTAGAAAATCTCTTTCGAGTTCAAGGAGGTTAAATCCAAATAGCATCTGCAGTGCTTTCTCTGTCCCTGAATCAGACTTTTGCTCCAGCTCCTCAATTTCAGCCAGAAAATACCTGAAATTGTACAAAAACACAAAAACTCATTGTAGAATCCAAAAATGTGAATTTAACACTAAAACCTATAAAAACTAAATAAAACATGTTAAAAACTATATGAAAATGATGCCAAAAAGCGTATAAAATATCCGCTCATCAGCGGGCACATTGATATTTTTCTTTGCACTAATGTGTGCAGAGTCCGTTACGTATTTTTGCACCAATATTTTTCTATTATCATATCTTAATTTTTGAAACAATGTTTCTCTCTACTGTTGTAGGATGCTTGAATGAAAACACTACATACAAAAAATTTAAATCACTGCTGGCTCGCTCGAAAGGGATATTGGTTGAAGCTGAGCTAGGAAGGTTGTCTGGGACGGAAGATGATTTGACTGTGGAAGAATATGAAGCAAAGCTAACAGATGTTAAGATGGTTATTATCTTTTTCTATGCTATCAACTGAAATTTTCTTTTGTGCTTGAAATTGCTAAATTTTTTAACGTTGTTCTCATCAATTTCAGGCAGAAAAATTCATCGATGAGACCGGCATAGATGCTTTGGCAGTGTGTATTAGAAATGTGCATGGAAAATACCCTGCAAGTGGTCCAAATCTTAAATTTCATTTATTGAAGGTAGTAATAATTTTCTAATCATATTTTTTATGAAAAGTTATTATATACTATCATTTTCTTAAACGAAAAAAAGGATATAAAACTTTGAAGACTATCCCTGAACAGAAATTCATGTTTTTCATCAATTCTAAAGCTAACGTTCTAAATTTGTTTAGGAACTGCATGCATTGAGCTGGAAGAACAGAGTATTCGTTGTGCTTCATGGAGCATCCGACTTATTCGAAGAACTTGTTAAGGTACTGTTATAATTGCGATTTGCTATGATTCTCAGTGTTTTACCATTTTATGATTTTGACCATCAAATTAAACTTTAGCATGCTTTGTGCATTGAGCATATGTTACAAAATTGGCATACATTACAATATTTGGAAGTTATCTTAATCATGCAACACATTATCCTTATTTTATCAATTTATAGTGCCAATCCCTTCTTTAATTCTTGACAAGAATTCATAAACCTTGGTGTTAGAAAGTTTAATGTTAATACTGAAGTAAGGAAGGCTTACATGGATTCCCTCGTTATTCCAAAGAAAGATCTAGTTCATGCTATGGCTTTTGCAAAGGAATCCATGAAAGCTGTGGTTGCAAAAAAGATGCATCTCTTTGGTTCAGCAAGAAAGGCATGATTTCAGATTTTTGCATGTTTGCAAGTTGAAATAGAGATCTTCAGATGAGGACTATGATTGAATTTTATAGTTCCAGTGCTGTTCCACTACCACCACCATCACTACCGCCATCACTCTCAATCTCTTCGGATGAGGACTATGATGATGATGAGGATGAAGATGACACTGAAGACTATAGCTGATAGTTTTAGTATGGTTGAACCATGTACTAAGAATTATAGTTGATGTATCAATACACGTTGTTTATGTTTTGAATTACATTGACTTGCATATTTATAGTAGTTTTCTTTTAATTTGATAATACGATAAATTTGTTTATTTTTTGAAATATTATAAATATTCGAATACAAATTAGATAAAAAATTTTATTTATTAAATTTATATTTATTTTGTACGAAAACAGGTTTATTTTGTGATGGAAAAATCTAAAAAAATTCTATTTTATCTTACTGATGGATTTATAGATGGATTTTTTGTCTGTATTCAGAGTTTAGAATAGTTTTCTAAGGTTCCAATTACCAACGGAAAATCTGTTGGTAATTACCGATGGAAAATCTGTCGGTAAATCTGTCTCTAATTATCGACGAAAAATTCGTCGAAAAATCTATCTCTAATTACCGACAGAAAATCCATCGGAATATTTGTCTCCAATTATCGACGAAAAATCCGTCGAAAAGTTTGACATTCCAGGAAAATGGAGGGGAGAATTTACCGAGGAAAAATCTGTCGGTAACTAGTAAAAATCTATCGGTAAATTACCGACAGAAAAAAATCTGCCGGTAAATAATTTCCGACGAGACTTTTACAGAGGGACAAAATCCTTCGATAATTTTGTCGGTAACCAAAAATCCGTCTGTAATAAAGACCAAATCTATCTGTAAATTTATCTGTATTAAGCAATTTTCTAGTTGTGTTAGTTGCCATTACTATTACTGTTAAAATTTGTTTTACCGGCAATTTATTTGACCACAAAGAATTCTAAAATTGTAATGTTATTCACTTTTGACTGCCATTACTATTGTCACTAAAATCTTAAAGACTTTTTTTAATTATACTCACTTTATTAAAAAAAACAGCTTATACCTTAAACACCGATCCAATACAAAAGATTCACGTACAATTATACACGCAAAATATTTGGTTTGATCATACATTCTTGTGAGAATATTATATTTTTGCACAGTGATAGACCCAAAAAATTTATGTTGGAGGGCAAAAATAATATACATTACTATCAAAAGATATATTAATCCAAATTTAAAAAAATAAAAATTACATATAATAAAATGGAACGAAAGATATTTTTTGAAATATTTTTCAATTACTATTTCTAAAAATTAAAAATATATATTTTAAATTAGTAAATTGATCAATTGACTTTAGAAATTTATATGCAACATAGTTACATATAATAAAATAGAACGAAAGATAAACAAATAAATAATAAGGATTAATAAATTGTGAATAAAATAAAACATATAAATTCATGAAGAGAATAAAAAATTAGATTAATACCTAAATTATAATTGCTTGAATTAAACTTTGCTATTGAAAATATCAAAAAGAGAAACAATGAAATTGAAAGATACATAGAGTCATAGAGAGTTATATAAAAAAATTGAGAATTTAAAATATTCCTTTTGATGAAGAGAAGATGACCACTAGCAAAGGAATAGAAAAAGAAATTTGAAAATATGAAACTAAAAATAGGGTTTAAAAGAATAAAGGAGTGGTGACGGCTGGGATTTGAGAATGGGAGAAGACTAAATTTGATTAGTTTAACTAATAGTTAAAATGATAGAAAGATAAAATAGATTTGAGACTTTAAATAATTAGGCTAAATTTATTTGTAGTGGGGTCATTTAAAATTTAAAATGGGGACATACATATTATATATGTATACTTTTTAAAGAAAAAATTGAAATAAGAGTGGGACAAGTGCCCCCATAATACAACGTAAGTCCGTCCTTGTTTCTACATAACCTTATTATTATTATTATAAATCTTATTAATAAAAATAAATAAATATTACGTTTCAAATATTTTATTCTTTTAAGTAATACTTATCTGCTACGGCCTTGTGCTATTAAATTACATTCATTTAAAATTTAAGCAAGCATGATTGTGTGTCATGAGCAAATTAAGAAAAATGGAATTAGAGGATGACCAAGCAATGAGGGGTAAATTTGACACTGAATACAAGATAAATTCTGTTATGCAAAAGGGACACTTGGCAGCAGATGCGGTTGAGCAGCTGAGGAGAGGCAGCAGAAAGAAATGCTCTAATACTCGGCTGCGTGACTATGTTTGTTAGGCAACTTTTGGTAATTCAACTTCTCTCTCTTCCCTGTCACCTCTGTACCTCCTCTGGCAATATTCTTCCCTTCTTTCCTTACCTGTATTCTCTAATCCTATCTTCCTCACTCAGGTACAATTTGCACACGGTTGAAGACACTGATTCGAGCATCATCACACCCCTTTATTATTCTTATTCCTTACTTAATATACTTCCCTTTCATAGACTTTTGTACTGGTTCTGCATTATTCCTTGGTTTTTATACCAGTTCTGCTCTCATATATATATTGACATCCAAAGAGGAAATTTCTACCTCTTTCATTTGGTGCTTTCATTGAGAGACATGGCAGAAGGCACGAGGTTTAAAAAGGTAGAAGCTGATATTAAAACATTGTATGAGCTTGTTGAGAAAAATGCAGAAGCTCATCGAGCTGAGGTTGCGAGGAACAATGAGGAAATGCGTTTGAGAATGGAGACGATGCATAACTCCATTATGCAGGTGCTGCAAAAGCAGCCTATTAATACAAGCCAAGAAACTGACCCTCACACGGAGTTTAGCCATGGCTCTCATTTCAGTCATGGGGGTGGTTTTCACAATCATCAACCTCACTTTAGAAAACCAAAATTCGACCTACCCAAATTTGACGGTTCAGATGCGTTGGGATGGATCTTCTCTGTGGACCAGTATTTTGACTTCTATCGGGTGCCTGAGGAAGAACAAGTTGCAATTGCAGGAATGCACATGGTGGGACCTGCCATCCCTTGGTTTCAAATGGCTCAACGTTCATTACCATTCCACTCTTGGAATGAGTTGCGTCAAGCAATCGAACAACAGTTTGGCCCGTCTTTGTTCGATTCTCCACGAGAATCATTGTTCAAGCTGATGCAGAAAGGCTCGGTAGCAGAATACTACGCAGAATTTGTGTCCTTGGCTAATAGGACCAATCTTGAGCCTCCGGATGCTCTAAGAGACTGTTTCATCGGTGGCTTACGTATGGACATTAAACGTGAGGTAAAATCTCAGTGCCCTCCCTCATTAATTAGAGCTGTGAGCTTAGCTAGATTATATGAGGACAAATTTTCATCATCTTTTCGAAATTCACAAGGCCCAAACACTTACCGTAACCAAACAATCCATTCAAATCAAACCCTTCAAACAAGCCCTGGACAACAAAATAAGCCTGCCCTTCCCCGCCAAACATTACCACCCTTGCTACCCACTCCAGCCACTAAACCTACCATAAATCCCAACAGAAACCAAGTCAAGCGCCTCACGACAGCTGAGCAACAAATGAGAAGAGAAAAAGGTTTATGCTACTGGTGTGATGAACGTTTTTCCCCAACACATAAGTGCCCCAACAGACACTTTATGTTGTTTCAATTAGAAGAAATAGCAGAGGAAGAGACTGAAGAGCAGCAAATGACTAATACTGAACAACCTGCCTAAGAGGATGTGATGCAGCAGTTAGAACAGCAAGTTACGGATCATCATTTGTCTTATAATGCAATGAATGGAGCTGAAGGGTTGGCTACAATCCGACTGACCGCAAGGATTCTAGGTCATGAAATCCAAGTGTTAATTGATGGTGGAAGTTCTGACAGTTTTATCCAACCAAGGATTGCAAAATTTCTTAACCTTCCAGTGGAGCCAGCACCTGGATTTAATGTCATGGTTCGCAACTTTGAAATGATGAAAGTGGAAGGATGTATTAAGGCTCTTGAGGTTAATATGCAGGGCCACAAAATGATTGTTCCACAAGTATATGTCTTACATGTCGCAGGTGGAGATTTAGTACTTGGCACTACTTGGCTCAAGAGACTAAAAGCTCACATTGTTGATTATGATTCCTCATTTATAAAGTTTTGGCAGAATGGTGGGTTTGTAACCATTTTTGGTGATGCTTACAATGGTCCGAGGCAGGCTCAATATAACCACATCAAGAGGTTGTTTCACACTAATTCAGTTGCTGAAGCTTTTATTCTACAATTACAAGAAGGGAGGGAAGAGACTCTTCCACAGCAGCAAGGAAATACGAAGCAGCTGCAATTATCTCAGGAACTAGAACCTGAGTTGGCCATGCTTTTACAGAATTATGCAAGGGTGTTTGATACCCCTTCAGGACTACCACCTGCTAGAAGCCATGACCATGATATTCCATTGATTCCAGGAGCTCAACCACTAAAGGCAAGACCTTACAGATATCCTCATTCGCAAAAGGAGCATATTAAAGGAATGGTGCAACAGATGCTTGGGGAGGGAATAATTCAGCCAAGTAAGAGTCCTTTTTCATCTCCAATTTTGTTAGTTAAGAAGAAGGATGGTACTTGGAGGTTTTGCACTGATTATAGAGCACTAAACAATATTACAATTAAAGATAACTTCCCTATTCCCACTGTTGATGAGTTGTTAGATGAACTGTTTGGGGCTACAATCTTTTCAAAGCTTGATTTAAGGTCAGGCTACCATCAAATTTTAGTAAAGAAGGAGGATAGAGAGAAGACTGCTTTTAAAACCCATCAAGGGCATTATGAATGGCTAGTCATGCCATTTGGTTTAACCAACGCTCCAGCCACTTTTCAAGCATTGATGAATGATGTTTTTAAACTATATTTGAGAAGGTTTGTGTTGGTATTTTTTGATGACATTTTGGTGTATAGTCCGCATTGGAATGCTCACTTGGGCCATTTGGAAACAGTGCTGAAGCTATTACAGCAAAACATACTCTATGCCAAATTGTCTAAATGCCTCTTTGGGGTCTCAGAAATTGACTATTTGGGCCACACAATCACTAAAGAAGGAGTGCACATGGAGAAGGAGAAGGTTAAAGCTGTGGAAAAGTGGCAAGTACCTAAGAATCTGAAACAATTGCGAGGATTCTTAGGCTTGACAGGTTATTATCGAAGGTTCATCAAAGGTTATGCTTCTTTGGCAGCCCCATTGACCAATGTTTTAAAGAAGGATGCTTTCTTCTGGGATAATGATGCTGAGGAAGCCTTCTTGAAACTAAAAAAAGCTATTACTTCAGAGGCAATTTTGGCTTTACCAAACTTTGAATTGCCTTTTGAGGTGGAGACAGACACATCTGGGCTGGGAATAGGGGCTGTTCTAAGCCAAGGTAAACACCCTATTGCTTATTTCTCAAAGAAATTATCCCCAACCATGCAATGTCAATCGGCTTATACCAGGGAATTATATGCAATCACTGAAGCCATTGCAAAATTTAGGCATTATTTGTTGGGTAAGAGATTTGTCATCAAAACGGACCAACAAAGTTTGAAGGCTCTGCTAGAAAAGAGTCTGAGCACACCAGAACAACAGAAATGGCTGCACAAGTTTGTGGGATTTGATTTTGAAATCCAATATAAACCGGGAATAGAGAATGTTGCTGCTGATGCTTTATCTAGATGCTACTATGCCGCTTGGTCTTGCCCGGATCTGAATTGGCTGCAGACACTTAAAAATGACTTAGAGAATGATGGCTCTCTTAAGGAACTCTTGCTAAAGTGTAGAGAGAAAACAGCAACTGATGGAAATTATTCTTGTAAGAATGGGTTGCTGCTATGGAAAAATAGGGTGGTTATTCCTCAACAAAGCTCTCTTATTCAATTAATCCTCAATGAATATCATGATAGTGCCATAGGGGGGCATTCCAGGTCTGCTAAAACAATTGACAGAATATGCTCAAATTTCTATTGGCCAAATATGCAACAACAGATCAAAGAATATGTACGAAACTGTGTTATTTGTCAACAAGCTAAGGTGGAGAACAAATTTCCAACAGGATTATTGCAGCCCTTACCAGTGCCTTCCCAAGTTTGGGAAGAAATTTGTATGGATTTCATTACTTCTCTTCCACCATCTCATGGCTATTCAGTGATTATGGTGGTGATTGATAGATTAACCAAGTTTGCTCATTTCATTGCTTTAAAACATGATTTCAATAGCAAACAGGTAGCTGAAAACTTCGTGCAGCATGTGGTGAAATTGCATGGTTTTCCAAGGAAAATAATTTCTGATAGAGATAGAGTCTTTATCAATAAGTTCTGGCAGCAACTGTTTAAATTGCAGGGCACAAAATTGGCCATGAGTTCAGCATACCACCCTCAATCAGATGGACAAAGTGAAGTTTTAAACAAAGCTCTTGAGATGTATCTGCGTTGCTATTGCTTTGACAACCCCAAGCGTTGGTTTTCTATGCTGCCTTGGTCACAGTATTGGTATAACACAACCTTTCACAGTTCTATTAAAATGACTCCCTATAAGGCCCTCTATGGCAGAGACCCCCCCTCTTTGGTTAAGTATGAAATTACTCCTAGTGATGATCATTCATTGCAAGAGATGCTGCTAGAAAGGGATCAGTTGTTGGCTCAACTTAAGGTTAATATGACTCGGGCTCAACAGTCTATGAAGGCTTTTGCAGATAGACACCGCAGACAGGGTGAATTGGAAATAGGTGATTTGGTTTTGGTTAAGCTACAACCTTACCGACAACACTCAGTTGCCTTAAGAAAGAATCAGAAGTTAGGAATGCGATATTTTGGTCCCTTCAAAATTGTCCACAAGGTAAGCCCTGTAGCTTACAAATTACAGTTACCTAATGAAGCTAAAATACATGATGTGTTTCATATCTCGCTGCTTAAGAAGTTCAAGGGAGATGGCAAGCTTCCTTATCTTCCAATGCCTTTAAAGACGACTGAAGGAGGACCTGTTGTTTCCCCTACCAGCATTTTGGCTAAAAGGACTATTATGCAAGGTGGTCGTAAGCTACAACAACTCTTAGTCCAATGGGGAGAAGCTGATGATGCTCCTTCAACTTAGGAGTTTGAAGAGGAATTCTATGAGGCTTACCCAACTTTCAACCTTGATGACAAAGTTGCTGCTGATGGAGGAGGTAATGTCATGAGCAAATTAAGAAAAATGGAATTAGAGGATGACCAAGCAATGAGGGGAAAACTTGGCACTGAATACAAGATAAATTCTGTTATGCAAAAGAGACACTTGGCAGCAGATGCGGTTGAGCAGCTGAGGAGAGGCAGCAGAAAGAAATGCTCTAATACTCGGCTGCATGACTATGTTTGTTAGGCAACTTTTGGTAATTCAACTTCTCTTTCTTCCCTGTCACCTCTGTACCTCCTCTGGCAATATTCTTCCCTTCTTTCCTTACCTGCATTCTCTAATCCTATCTTCCTCACTCAGGTACAATTTGCACACGGTTGAAGACAGTGATTCGAGCATCATCACACCCCTTTATTATTCTTATTCCTTACTTAATATACTTCCCTTTCATAGACTTTTGTACTGGTTCTGCATTATTCCTTGGTTTTTATACCTGTTCTGCTCTCATATATATATTGACATCCAAAGAGGAAATTTTTACCTCTTTCATTGTGTTTTGGCAATGAGAATGTAATATGAGAATCTTTGAGAGGTATCTTATGGAAGTAGTAAGAGAGTTATAAGGTGTATGGCTAAGAAAACATGATCTTGAAATGCAATAGCATATTTATAGGTGAGCAGTCACTATCACTCTAAGTATTTTAAAATCACACCATGTACCATGCACCACCACATTCATTTAAAGCTGTAAGCTGAGGCTGAATACATGCCACTTTTGACAAAATACATATCCATTCAATACAGAAATGAAACACTACTGTTGTTCTTTTTATATCTCCATCTGAATCAAATGTGTGTAGCAAACAGAAACAAACTCAAATACGTTAAAGCAGTTCCATTCCATGCACCATGTATAATAATATTAAAAATGTTATCAAAACCTAGATTAACTATTCCACACACTAAAAAGTGATAGGTCTTAATAGATATATAGATCGATAGATCAAATATACTGAGTATATATTAAAATCAATTATCAAAATTAGTTACATACATGCATTACAAGAAAAATAATCTATGGCCATACTTTTCTCTTGCTATGCTTTAAAAACGTGGCCAAAAGTGATTAATGGCTACACTTTTATAAGGGTGGCGATTGATTATAGATTTAGTTATATTTTTTCTTGCTATGCTTAAAAAGCGTGGCAAAAAGGGTCTATGGCCACGCTTTTATGAGGGTGACAATTAATTCGAAATTTAGCCATGATTTTTTTGCCACGATTAAAAAGCGTGGCCATAAAAAAAAAAGAACGCTTTTAAAGCGTGACAACAGAATTTTGTTATAGTAGTGTTTTAAAAGTGTGGCCATTTCTTATAACTTTTTTGGCTCGCTTTTAAAGCATGGCCAAAAAATTCCAATTTTTTTTTTGTGTCTGAGTGACAATGCAATAACAAAACCCTTATTCATCATTCCCCTAACCCTAATTCACGCAGTAGAAACGCCTCTCCCTCTCCCTCATTGTCTTCATTCGAGCACTCCTCCTCCATCCTTCTTATGCAGAGACGCAAGACGGCAGTAGCGGCGGTGGGTTCGTCGTCGCTCTCATGGCGCATTTGCGAGTCACAACTACAACGCTCTCCTCCTCCTCCTCCTCCATCCTTCTCACGTAGGAGCAGTGGTCGGTCTTCTCTAGCGCTTTCACTCTCGCTCCCAATAACACTCGTTGGTCAACCTCTTTCACAACCACTCTGTCGGTGCTCCCTCCGCCGGTGCTCCCTGTGTCGGCACTCTTTCCGTGTCACTCCATGGCTCCACACCCGTCCTGTTGTCATCTCCCTCTTTGAAGTTATCATGCCGCCATCTCCCTCTCCCTCACTCGTCGCACCTCCGTTTCCCTCTCTCAACCCTCCTCCTTGCCACCCGTTAGTGGCAACTGTCAGCCACGTTCAACATTTGCAGCGTGGTAAATTATTTGGTCAAAATTTTTCTTGATCTGATTATTTATTTTTTAATTTGATTTGTTGTTTTGATTTTCTTGGATTTTCATTTTTTCTAATTTTTCTAAACTATTTTTTGTTCTATTTTGATATTTGGTTTAGTTTTTTTTTCTTTAAACTTCTGCATATTTGGTTCTATTCTACTACAGCTGTGGTAGTGCTCAGCTGCTGTTAGGTGGTGCTAAACTGCTAGTGCTTTGCCTGTTCTGTTCTTCTAGTTTTTCTACATCAACTATCAACAGGTTAATTTTTTTCATACTTTAAGCATTCACGATCGGGGTTTCGATTTTGTTTAATTTTTGTTGATTGGTATTGATGGTTTGATTTAATTGTTCAAAGTTTCCCATTTTTGGATTTTATTTGGTTTAGTGTTTCGTCTTATCCAAATGTGAAAAGGGAGATGTTCTGTTTTGTTAGTTCTTTGTTATTCTAGTGTTATGTTTATTCTGCAATTTTTGGGTTTTATTTGGTTTGATATTTGTTTTTATACAGATGGGGAAAAGGTATAGAGGATCATACTGTTATAAGCGTGATTAGTTTAGAAACCCAACATGGCGGTATAATGTTTTCTTTCAATTAAATAAGCATGAATTAAAAAATGAAGGTAAAGGCTGCACCATGACAAAAATCAGTGTGAAATGATAGTACAGAATTGTTTTCGTATTAAACATCATTTCTTTATTAACATTATTTGTGTTGGAAGAGAATGTTCATTAAGATTCTTGTGTTGATAAGGCTAAAGCCTTTGAATGAGAAGGAAACTACTGCATATGAAACCGCAGCCTAGGAATGCATTAATGATACTACTGTCTTGTACCAGAACACATTACGGGAAGGCTCAACATTTCCAAGTGCCTACACATTTGGTAAGCAAATGACTGGTCTTTAATATGTTTTTTTATTAAGGGCATGCGGATTTCATAGGAAAAAGCCTACTTTTAATCAGTTTTATTATTAGGAAAGTCCGTGTTGCTGTTAGAACTTCACAGCTTCATGTTTAACTTATAATAACAATAATTTAGAACTTGTAATGTATGTTGGATTCAACAAATGTATAGTCTCTAAGGGATCACTTTTTTAACTTGGAGAACATAGATTATTAGCTTTGATAAGTTGGACATTATCAGATCCAGTTACTCTTTTACTTACGATGATGGAGATGCATTCTTCCCTAATAAACATGTGTCAATCTCTATGATAGTTTAACTTTGAAAGATAAAGTTAGTGGATATTCAACGATTTGTAAAATTATATTTGTATGCTTGTCTTAATTGACATAACTGGTTAATGTGTCAATCTCTATGATTGTTTAACTTTTTTAGTTTTGCCCGCAAAAGTTGATATTAAACAATCACATTTGGATGCATTCTCAATTAAGGTACAATATGCTGTGTTGGTAACTTGGTGTCCACTTATTATGCACAATGTTTATGAAATTTTGTTATGATTGTTAGACAGAGTATTTTGGGGTGACTGTGATACAAGACAGGTGTATGAGGAAGGAGAAAAAGAAATCGCTCTTTGGGATTAACTGTAAGTATATTATTATAGCCACTAGTTTCTTTAAATTCATCTCCTGTTTTGTTTACTAGGTGTTCATATAATTATATGTTATTTCAGCAAGTATTTTTGCATATGGGCAAACAAGCAGTGGAAAGACATATACAATAGTTGGAATAACTGAATATGCTGAATAACTAAATAATTAGGCTACCAAAGTTTTTAGCTGTCTGTTTGACTCTTCATTATCAGTTCTTTACTATAAAATTACCCAGTGCTATTAACACAAGTTTAATGTGACCTTTTATAACATGAGGAAAGAGCATTTGTGATAAAGTTCTCAGCAATTGAAATTTACAATGAAGTTGTTAGAGACCTCCTCAATACAGATAATACTCCACTTAGTCTGCATGATGATCTTGAGGTGAATACCTTTCATATATTAGGTTGAAATTTCATAAAATGGATTGCATAACTAATGATTGTTTTCATTTCTTTTTTCTCAGAGAGGACCCATTTTAGAGAAACTTACAGAGGAGAACTTACGGGACTGGGGGCATTTGGAAGAGCTTTTATCATTTTGTGAAGGTAACGGAGCTTGTATAGTTTCTTTTTTAGGTTCTTTGTACAATCAAGCATTACATTAATTTATCCTTGCAGCTCGGAGATAGGTTGGAGAGACATACCTAAATGAAAAGAGTTCAAGATCTCATCAAATTATCAGATTGGTGTGTGCCTTTCTATTTTTTAATTAAATTTTTGTACTTTTTATATCTTAAAAAATAATTAAAAAGGTCCTAATATTGAAATTGTATTGTTTCAGACAATAGAAAGTTCTGCCAGGAAATTCTTGGGCAAAGGTAACTCAGCCACTGATGCGTGTGCATTATGTTGTGTTTTTCTATGTTTTTTATATCAAAAATCTATTCATAATGCTCAATTGTTGATTGTTTTTGTGCTTAAGTCATATATTTCTTTAATCTCTTTGATTTGATTAAATTTGTAGAAAATGGTAGAAAAAGAAGCAAAAAGCACAAAACAAACTTAAAAAATGAAAAGTGGACCTTTTGGACACGCTTTGAAGCTTGGATACGCTTTGGAACCTTATGCCACGCTTTTAAAAACATGTCCTAGGACCCATGAAGCACATTAAGGGTGTTGACAACGCCCATGAAAGGAAGTAGCAACAAAGGGCGTTAGTGATGACAATGCCAAGGACAACGCCCAAAGACCATCCTGGAAGCAATGGGCTGGCGTTGGCAACGCCAGGATTGCCTGGAGTTGCCTTGGACAATGCCACCGATGAAGCCTAGGAGTGGGGCTGGCGTTAGCAATGCCAGGAATGCCTGGAGTTGCCCTGGGCAACGCCAACTACAAAGGGAATTCAAAGGAGATTTGCAACTTTGACTCCTTCAAACTCCATCAAAGATAACTTGAGCTACAAAGCTCTAAAGGAGGTGATTCTAGTAGTATTGGAAAGTAGGAATCTCGAACTTTTCAACCATAGATGAAGCTCTGGCACTACATGGTGGACACTAAATTTGAAAGAAAAATTCACCCCGAAAGTGCAAAGATGAAGCTCTGGAGCTAGAGCTAGCTTTGGTAACTCCAGGATTGCTTGGAGTTGTCCTGAAAATGCCAAGATGAAGCCCTGGAGCTAGAGATGGCGTTGGCAATGCTAGGATTTCCTGGAGTTGCCCTAGACAACGCCAAGATGAAGCCCCTGGGAGTTGGGCTGGCATTTGCAGCGCCAAGATTGCCTGGAGTTGCCCAGGACAATGCTAGCTGACCTATTTTCTTTCCATGGAGTATAACTTGAGCTGTAGAGCTTCAAATGATGCACTTCTAAAAGCATTAGAAAGTAGACATCTAGAACTTTTCAATAATATATAATAGTATGGGGTGGACATTCATTTTAAGCTTCAGAAGTTGGCATTGGCAACACCCATAATAAATGACGCCTGCGATCCTGCCAGCATGACCTTGCCCTCTTCAAAGGAGTATAACTTAAGATACAGAGGTCCAAGTGATACATTTCTAGTAGCGTTAAAAAGCTGACATTCATAGCTTTCCAACGATGTGCAATAGTCTATAGTGGACATGAAATTAGAACACAAACAGTAGGAATCTTTAAGCCCCAAAAACACTCAACAAAACATCCTAGCATTGGCAATGCCCAAAACAAGAGAAGTTGCCTCAAGACAATGCCAAGCCTCCCTGGAAAGTGAACTTTGGGCGTTGGCAAAGCCCATTAGAACTGAGGTTACATTGGACAATGCCCAAGCCACCCTGGAACTTCAATCGGGTCCACTCTTTTCATTCAAAGTCCACTCAAAACTCATGCAAGTAAGTCCACAATTGTCAACAAATCATGGCCACAAGAATCATTTAGAAGTAGTTTTCAATTGAGTGTAATTTGTTTTGAATTTCATTTGAATTTATAATCTAGGATAGCTTATAAATAGGCTTTAGTTTCATTATTTACACACCACTTGGAGGAGATTCTTTAGACCCTCTCTTCTCACCATCATTTTCTTCTCCTCTTCCATTAACTTTCACATACTTTTGTAAATATTTTTGTTATGAGTCTCTAACTCTTTTTATTAGAAAAGAGAGCTATTGAAATTTGATGGATCAATTGTGATTTTATTTTCTTCTTCTCTTTTTCTTTCATTTGAATTGCTAGAAAGAATCTTCGTTTTTCAATGGAAGGATTCAATTATCTTGGGAAAGAAGTTGAATCCACATGGATTCTTTGTGAAACTTGAAAAAGGAATGATAGAATCATGCTTAAAGTTTTTTCTCACAATTGTGTAAATCTGGGTTTGGGATTGATATTGTGACATGTAATCAATCCAAAAATTGGGTTTATGAGATTGTGTGGTTCTAAATCAGAGACCAATCTTCATCTCTTTTCATGAGCAATTAGGTCAAGAAATTGGCAATTGATAAAGTTAAGAGAGATTGATTCACCAAGGAATTGGATTTCAATCAATTATGATTTGCCAAGAGATCAATGAATTACATGATTGAAGATGAGATGAAAAGCAATTTGGTTCGGAGAATTTCAATATCTCTTGATCCCAATGTTCATTTTAATTCTTAGTTCTTGTTGTTTACTTTATGGTCATTTACATTCCTGCACTTTAATTCCTAGTATTTTACATTTACAATCATTTACTTTATTGCACTTTATCTTCTAGCACATTTCATTTCTGTCTATTACTTTCTTATTCTTTATTATTTTCATTTACTTGTCATTTAATTGATCATCACTCAAAAATGACCGTGTAACTAGAATAATTAATCAACCACTTCTTGCTTAATCCTTTAATCCTCGTAGGATCGACCTCACTTATAGTGAGTTTTATTATTTGATATTGTAACACCCTAATTAGCCTAAGCTTTACCTCGCGTCGTAAAGCAATGGTTAATCAAGGGTTACGATAGTTCTAAAGCTGATACATATGATATATATAGATGAAATAATATAATCTAGGAGCCTGATGAAGGATGTAGCTCAAAAACAAGATTTAAAAGTGCAAAGCAAACTAACGAAGCGTCCAACATAAAGAACAAGAAACAGATGTGATATAAACAAATATAATAGTATAATAGTGTAATATCATAAGAAACTAGTCACGACTCGCGGAGTTTAAGCCGGCTAGCCAAAGATGTAGATAAAAGGAAACTGAAGTTTAAAATGGCGTATACAAGTTTTGTTCTCTCTCAAATACAAGTCTCTAGGCCAAAACAAAATACAAAAGCGAGAGACAAATACAAAACAAACCAAAAGGCTCCAAAGGTATCCGGATCCTCCGCTTCTGTCACCAACCAAGCAACTAACCGAGATGGGTTGCGACCTGCATTTGAAAAACACAACAGAAATATGGTATGAAAACTAGAGGTTCTCAGTATGGTAACAATGCCCAGTGATGTAGGATATAAGACTCCGGGATGCCAAAGGCAGTCCTAGGCCCCAACTCCATCACAAGATTCACACTTAAGACATACTAACACAATAAAGCGCGCGCGCGCGCGCACACACACACACACACACACACACACACACACACACACTCACACACATATATATCTTAACATAAATAAATAGGGTATTCTATTTTAAGGGATTTCTATTCTCACTAAACACCGCTGTCCCACAGCCTTCACCAACCTAACCTCCGTGCGATCTCATCGCCATCGCCTTCTGAACCTCCTCAATCCCAGTAGAAATCACAATTATATACAATGCAAATAAAACACAAGTATTACATATAAAGCAAGTAACTCAAGTAGCAATTAAACATGTTATACAATTAGATATACAATTACAAGTTGGCAAAACAAATAATCAGATAGAAAATGCACATGATGAATGCCTGTCCTATTGGCTGTGATATCACTTTTCGGTCCATAATTCCCAACCCGACACATCCTTTCGGATGTAGCTTTTCTGCCGCACCCTCGGATATAGTATCGGGCACACTCCATTCACCCACGGATTTAGTGCCGGGCACACTCGCCTACATAACCCAAGGATATAGTGCCTGACACACTCTTGCAGCAGAAAAGATTATCAATCATAATTTAATCCCAGGAACATAATACCCGATACACTATCGTACTTTAGCCCAAGGATATAGTGCCTGACACACTCCCATTATTCAATATGATCATGATTCCTCTTTGAGTCCTCAACTCCTCATAACCATCATCAATCCACCATATCCTTTCCGAGCTCATTAGTTCATCAGATTCTCAATTCATATATATTTCTCCCTTCACACTCTACTAAACCCATCCTCAGTATACTAGAAACCTAAGCTTCCGTCCTCTAACATTTCAGATAATTCCAACTCAAATCCTCCTAGGATCATTCCCATGTTTGTTTCCAAAAAATAAGCTCATAAGCCTTAAAATGGTGTTATAGAAGCTTACAACCTTGTTGGGAAGGTGAAATAGTTAAAAACAAAGTTTAAATTTGTAAAACAGGACGTGTGCGTACGCACAGAAGTGTGTGCACGCACGCCCAAGAAGATTTTGAAAGTGTGCGTACGCGTAGGGGTGTGCGTACGCAAAGGTACTAAAATTTACAAGCCTGTTCACTCGCACAAGCTGTGCGAGCACCCCCAACAGACGATCCTTCCCGACTTGTGCGTGCGCACAGGGCTATGCGTACACACAGGTTGTAATTCTTCATTGATGTGCACACGCACAAGCTGTGCTAACGCTGCAAGCAGAGAGCCTTTTCCTGCCTGTGCGTACGCACAGGTCTGTGCGTCTGCAAAGGATAAGATTTTCACAGGGTTGTGCGTCCGCACAAGCCTGTGCGTGTGCACATATAAAAAAATTTCAGATTTTTAACACCAACTTTGAATGATCATAACTCTCTTTATAAAATTTCAAATTTTACAAACTTTATATCAAATTAAAGGGTTTTCAATAAACTTTCATTCTAATCAAATTTCAATCAATTTTTAAATCCGAGGCAAAAGTTATGATTAGACAAAGTTCATTAAAAATCAATTTTTACCCAAAATCACAATTTACTAACTTCCCGATTCATATCCCAAACCAATCAAAACCATACCAAACTCACCTCTACAACACAATCTACCCTTTTAGTTCACTTTTCACAATTAATACCAATCTTTCCATCCTATTTCATCATTCGCAACCTCAATAATCAAGTATATATAACATTCCAAACACATATCCACCAATCATCATTTTATCACTATCACTCTTCTTCATCAACTCAATCATGCTTCATATTATTAGCCAACAATATTCATTCATCCAAAACCATCATATATTAATATCATCATTTAACATTAACAACACTATCAATTCATTGTACATCATAAACCAACCAATCATCAACAACATATCAATTTTCAAACCTATCCTATGGGTCACTAGCCTAAGTGTCCATGAATATTATATACTACATAGAGAAAGCTAAAACCATACCTTAACCGATTCCCAATATGCACCAAAACCCCAAATTGAGCCCAATATAAGCCTTCAAGCATAATCTAAGCCACCAAGAATCTCCAACAAGCATCAACAAGCTCCAAACTCACCATAAACAAGCTATATGTACATAAACCATCAATCAACCTAGGGCTCATTATAATTGAAATTTCACAAGAGTTTCAATGCCTCTTACCTTTCCCAACAGATTTGGATGTCAAAACCCAAAGCTAAGCAAGGATTAGAGTGAACCTAAACATCCAAAATCACAAAAACTCACTTAATCAAAACCCTAAATTTTCAAAACTTTGAAGGGAGGAAGAGAAGAGATTTCGTGGTTAGCTTACTACTTTCTTGGGTGGGTTTTGTAGAGCTCGTCTCAAGAAATGCGTAGCCGCAAACGGTTGAGTGAGGTCAAATCCCACAGGGATTGATTGGTTAAGCAACTTTAATCAGAGGAATGCTCTAGTTGAACTAAACAGAATTGAATTGAGATTTGCAGAAAATTAAATGGCGAAAAATGTAAATAGCAAGAAATATGAATGACGAAAAGGTAAATACCTAAATTAAATTGCTGGAATGTAAATTGCTGAATGTAAATTGCAAAAAGTAAATAGTAAAAAATTAAATGGGAATGGGGTGATGGACATCAAAGTAAACAAAATATAGAGAATGGGAGGATAAGAATGGGGGAGCTTGTTGGGTTCAGGAGATGTTGTATTCTCCGGATCAAGTTCATTCTCATCTCTTCCTTAATCCATGCAACTCATTGATCTCTTGGCAATCTTAGGTGATTGAATCTGAATTCCTTGGCAATTCAATCTCTCTAAAGCTTGAACAATTGCACAATTTCTTGATATAATTACTCATGGGAAGAGATGAAGTATGATCACTGATTATACCACATGTTTTTTCAGATCAAAGCATTGGGAGGATCATATGTCACTATATCCGTCCAACCCCCAATCTAGTCCAACATGAGAAAGCATTTCTAGCATGATTCTCTCATTCCTCTTCCAAGGTTCTGAGAGAATCCAAGTATGAACAATTTCTCTTCCTAGACAATTGATAAATCCCATTTGTAGGGTTTATCTTGTGCTTGATTTAGGGGATTTTATAACCTTTTACCCACATTTATCCATTGAAATAACATGGTTTCATAACTTCTCCTTTAATTGTGCTTAAGAGTGAAAACATGCTTTTTAGGACTTAAAATAGCTAAATCTAATTCTCCTTGATTCCATTAGATGCCTTGATAAGTTTGCTAAGTGATTTCAGATTTAGGAGGCAAGGATTGGACCAAGGAAATGAAGGAAAAGCATGTAGAAATGGAGAACTCATGAAGAAATAAAGGAAACGCAAAAAGCTGTCAAGCCGACCTCTTCGCACTTAATCGACCATAACTTGAGCTGCAGAGGTCCAAATGATGCGGTTTCAGTTGGGTTGGAAAGCTAACATCTGGGGCTTCAAAATGATATAAGATTTGCCATAGTTGCTATACGTATGGTGAAGCGAACACGCACTGTACGCATATGCGTCGTTGCTGCCATATGGTCCACTTAAAGCAATACGTGACTAGCGATTTTAGAAGCCTTGTGGGCCCAATTCAACTCATTTCTGATGCTATTTAAGCCAAGTATTGAAGAGGGATGAACATGTTAGTTACCATTAGTTTAGTTTAGCTTAGTTTTAGTAGTTAGAGTTAGTTTCTAGAGAGAGAAGCTCTCACTTCTCTCTAGGATTAGGATTAGGATTAGGTTTAGTTCTTAGATCTAGGTTTTAATCTTTGCTTTCTTCCACTTCTATCTCTCAACTTTTTGTTGCTACATTCATCTTCTTCTATTCTTTTGTTGTAATTTCCTTTAGGTTGTTCTTATATTTTATTGTAGATCTAGTATTGTTCTTTCTACTTTCTTCCAATTCAATAAAAGGTAATTCATAATAAATGTGTTTCTTTTAATTGTTGTTGTTCATTCATTGCAATAAATGTTGTTAGATTCTATTCTTGTTGTCAATTTGCTTTGCTTTTCTTTTGTGCCTTCCAAGTGTTTGCTGAAATGCTTAGTTGGATTTTAGTATAGATTTTGTTCCTCTTGGCCTAGGTAGAGTAATTAGTGACTCTTGAGTTATCTAATTCCTCTGTTGATTGATAATTAGAAGTTGCTAATTGATTTGAATGCCTCTAAAGCTAGTCTTTCCTTTAGGAGTTGATTAGGACTTGAGGAATCAAATTGATTCATCCACTTAACTTTTCTCCATGGTTAGAGGTTAACTAAGTGAGAGTAATGGACAATTTGTTATCACAATTGAGGAGGATAACTAGGATAGGACTTCTAGTTCTCATATCTTGCCAAGAGCTTTGTTAGTTGTTAGTTTATTTTCTTTGCCATTTCTATTTCTTGTCTAAAATCTCAAAAAACCCGAAAATAACTCATAACCAATAACAAGACACTTTATTGTAATTCATAGGGAGAACGACCCGAGGTTCAATACTTCGGTTTATAAATTTAGGGGTTTGTTTTAGTGACAAACAATCTTTTGTATGAAAGGATTACTGTTGGTTTAGAAACTATACTTTACAACGAGATTTCATTAGTGAAATTCTAAACCGTCAAAAATTCGTTCATCAAAAATGGCACCGTTGCCGGGGACTTGCAATGGTGTTATGTTATTGGTTATTGTATATATGGGAATATTGTGAATAGCTTGATTTTTGGATTGCTTGTTAGTTTTTGCTAGTCTTAGTATTTTGTTTCATTATCCCTTATTAGTTTTTTGCTTCTTAT
This sequence comes from Arachis stenosperma, assembly GCF_014773155.1. Classification (NCBI taxonomy): domain Eukaryota; kingdom Viridiplantae; phylum Streptophyta; class Magnoliopsida; order Fabales; family Fabaceae; genus Arachis; species Arachis stenosperma. The sequence continues at coordinate 95,941,920 of NC_080385.1, forward strand.
TTTCTCTTGCTACCATGAATTCTCACTTTGGCTATGAGTGTAGTTACAATTATGTTGTAGGTGGTGAGAACTATAATGAGAATGTGTATCAAGGATGGGATAACCAAAGGTGGGAGGAGCCATATGCTTATGATCAATCCTCTTAGCAACAACCTCCACTAATGCACTATGAAGAAGAGCCATTCTATGATGCATATCAATCTAATGGCTATGGTGAATCACCTTGTAATTTTCAAGAACCACCACCATATGCCTATGAGTCATATCCTCAACATGAGCCTCAACCACACTCACAAACCTATTTTCAACAAACACCTCCATATGACCATGATCCTTACCCACCATACCAACCTCCTTTTGAACCATATGAGCCATACATGGAACCACAATTCCAAGATTACTACTCCCAAGAACCACCTCAATACACACCACCACCTTACCAAGAAGAACCACCTTCCTATAATGAACCTTTTCTCTAAGACAATGAATCCTCTTATCCACCCCAATCCTCAATGGATGAAATTTTTAGCCTCATACTTCAAGGGCAAGGAGAAATACAAAGGGAGACACTAGAATTTATGGCTACCTTGGCTAAGGTAGTAAGCATTTTAGCCTCCCAATGCTTGAGCACTCAAAGCACTCCCATGGTCACATGTGGAGAATCAATTAAAGAGCATAGCATGAAGGAGAGATTGGAAACTCCGGTGGAAAATGAGGAATGCCACTTTGTATCAGAACAATTGGAGAAGCCTATGATTATTGAAGAAAAGGAAGAAGTGGTTGAAGACTTAGGAGATGCAGAACTTCCATGGGAAGCTAAAATCAAAGAAAATCCCTCCAAGAAGAGTAAATTTGATGTTGAGGAGGAATGTGCGCAACCTCCGAGGCATATTCTATATGAAGACTTGGAGAGAATGAAGCAAGAGTTGAGTTCCCTTGGTGATGAAGAATTGATCAATCTTCTTGGTGAAGAATCCTTTGAATTTGAAGAACCTTCTCCCAATGAATTTAAAAGTGATGTGGAGGTAGATTTCTCTCAACCTCCCATTTATGATTTGAGTGATGGAGATGAGTTAGAAGAAGTTGATGAAAAAAGGATTGAGAATGAAGAAGTTTATGAAGAGGTGGAGATTGACAAGGAAGCAAACAAGGGAGTAGAGCTTGCAAGCACATTGGAGACACCTCTCCCCAAGCCACCACCATCCATTCTCGCATTCAAGTGGGTAAATTCCTAATACTTAAGCTTTGTTATTCCCCTTGAATATGGTTTGCTAGAGACGGATGGTTAACTTAGAAAAATTAGTGGCTTTAAGAGTAAAAAGGAGATGGTTAGTGGTTGGAAGCATCATTCTAGGTTCATTATGGTCACATGTCCAAAGCTTGATAGCAAAGGTTGGTGTATAACTAGAGTACATGGGTCTAGAAGGATGTTTGGTCACTTTGTTGAGAATTCACCTTGCTCACCACCCTCATGGATTAATGATATTCAACTTGGAGATGGGTGTGGAGACAAAATATGGGATCTGGGAACACATGAGGATCAACATTGGGAGCCCATGGTTTGTGAAGAACTCCATCAAAGCTTGGAGATATTAATCTTGAATGATGGAGCTTATTGGAAGTCCAAGCATTGGTGGAAGTTCCAAGATGAGTACAAGCACAAGCCACCTTGAGAGAAGCTCCCCATAAGTCCAACTTAAGGACAATAAACAAAAGTGCTAGGTGGGAGACACCCCACCATGGTAACTTCTTTTCATTTTCTCTTTTTGTACATATTGGTAGAATTAGTTTAAATTCTTGTTTTGATTGATTTGATGAGTTTAATTGGTATTTTAGTATGTTAAATAAGATTTTATAGTATTTTGGTAGCTGTTTGGAGGTTTGGAATGCTTGGATTGGTGCAAAAACATAGTAAAAATTTTTGAAAAACAGAGCACCATCCACGCGTACGCGCACTTCACGCGTACGCGTGCATCAAGCATTTTCGACCATCCACGCACGCGCGCCATGCATGCGTATGCGTGGATTGAGAAGTTCCACATTCCATACATTTTCCAGAGAGTTATGCCTATGCCACGCCAACGGTGTGCCTTTGGCACAACCCCACTCGCGCGCATGCGCACATGACGCATACGCGCCACTCTCGAAATAAACCATCCACGCGTACGCGCGGATTTCCTTCCTTCACCACATTTCTTTTCTTCTCCTCTTTCCATTTCTTTCCTTCTCCTTTCTTTCTCCCTTCTTCTACCCCTCATCCAACACTTCCAAACACTATTGATAACCATTTATTTTAGTTAGTTAATTAGTTAGTTTTAGTTTAGCTTTTATTTTATTTTCTCTCTTTTCATTATAAGTGTTGGATTATTGACTTTGTTTACTACACATTGCTGCCCCTTATTGCCTAAATGCTATTTTAGCAGGAATGTTTTTAGATAATCTTTGTTGAATTCTATGATTGAGGTTATGTTTTGCTACTTGGTTTTGAGTTTTTCATGCTTATTTTGTTAAGAATACCAAGTGATGAGAATTGCCTTCGAGTTTGTAACTCTTCTTGAATTGCATGATTTGGCCACCATGTAATTTGAATCCTTTTCCTCAATTAGGCAACCTCTTGATGGATGATGTTGTGCATTTACCTTAATGCATTATATTTTATAATCATATGTATCCATATGTGTTTGACTTGAATTCTTTCATGCTTCTTTAATGCTTGTTTTACTTTACAAGTTTACTTAAAGCATCTCAAGCACACTAGGATAAGTGAAGTGCATGCTTCTTTTGTGACATAGCTTTTTATGCTAATGTGTGTTCTAAACCGCGCAATTTAGAATTCACACACCTATTTGTCATTAATGTCACACTAATTCACTCACTCAATTCTAGTGATTTACCTCACTCCAACAATGTATGCTTCCTTGCTTTTGTATTGTCTCATCTTATGATGTTATATTTTTGTCTTTCATGACGAATGCACCACAAGCAATAATGGAAGCAAGACTAAGAACACGTAGCAATCCGGAGAGTCGCCGTACCCCCTTGCTCATCTTTGAGTGCACCGAGGACGGTGCAAACTTTTAAGTGTGGGGAGGTTAATATCTGAAAACACTTAACACACATATCAAGGCATGTAATGGTAATAAGAGAGGATTAATAATAAGTAAATATAAGATCAAAGAAGCATGTTTTCAATCATAGCACAAAATCAGGAAGGAAAATGTAAAACATGCGAATTGTATGAATAAGTGAGTAAAGAGTTGATAAAAACCACTCAATTGAGCATAAGATAAACCATAAAATAGTGGTTTATCAGAGGTCGTCCGACCGGTCGGCGATTTTGGGTGACAAATTTCTAATCCCAACACTTTTGCATTTCATTCTAGGATTTTAGGATTTTTACTTGCATTTTCTTAGTTTTGCATATGTATACACAATAAGCTTAGTCAAAATAATAAAAATTTTCAAGATTTCTATCTATAGGGCACCAATTGATTTCAGTGAAAACTTTTCATAAAACTTGTTTGAATTATATATGTTATGGATCATGTTTGGAGCTAGGAACACAAGCAAGTGAGATTTGAGCCTAATAGTGTGGTTACATCTTATAACCACTTATTTTTCCTTCTTGTGTGCATTATTCTCTTTCTATGAATGTAATCTTTGATTTGTTTGATTCTTTATGTCTGTTATTTTGTGTATTCATGCATTTATATGATTGAGGCCATCACTTCATTTAGCTCACTTACCCAAATGGCCTTGCCTTTTATCTCCATTGTTAGCCAACTTTGAGCCTACACTTGACCCACTTGTTCTTTAATTTAGCACATTACAAGCCTTAAAGCGAAAAACAATAAATTTCCTTATGTGAATCTTTGATTAGCTTAGGCTAGTGTGTGTGAGTATCATTCAAGTGTGGGAACCTTGGGACATTGGGTGAATAAAAGGGGTAGTTTTGTATTGTTATTGAAAATATTAGGAATTGGGTACATACTCATGTATTGATCAAATGTAAAACCTTATGCATTGAGGTTTTTGTATATATGATGCGCGAAAATTTAGATTCACGTACAACCGGCAAGTATACCGGGTCGTATCAAGTAATAAAACTCACTAAGAGTGAGGTCGATCCCACAGAGATTGGTAGATTAAGCAACTTTAGTTAAATGATATATTTAGTCAAGCAAACATGGTTTTGGATTCATGAGATTTAATTTTTGAATGTAATTGCAAAAAGTTAAAGATAAATTGCAAGAAAGTAAAGATTGCAGAAATTTAAAGTGCAGAAATTAAATAACAGAATGATAAATTGCAAGGATGTAGAAGGGAGTTGCGTAGTAGGTAATCAAAATAACTAAAGAACAAGGGAGATGAGAATTAATGGGAAAGGATCATTAGGGATCAGAGATGCAAATTCTCATGAATTGATGTTGATCAATGCCTTCTCAATCATGGGTATAGATCCATGGCAAAGTGGGTAATTGAGTCCCAATCTCTTGGTAACTCAATTTCTCTCAACACAACCAATTGCCACTCTCGTGATCTAATTGTTCATGAGAAGAGATGAAGTTTAATTTCTAATCCAAGCCACACAACTTCCAGAATCTCAACTAAGGGAGGTTACATCTCACATACCAACCTAAAGTGTATTGATCAAAGAAATCATGAAAGGATAACTCTAAACTGAATTATATGGATTCTTTCTCAAGTTCACCATACAATTCATGTAGATTCAATCCTTCTCTCAAATGTAATTGAATCTATGAAGAACAAGAGTTTTCTCTTAGATGAACCACTTGAATTGAGAAGGAAAAGAATAATTGTCAACCCATTCAAATAAACAGAGCTCCTCCCCCTAATGAAGATGGGGTTTAGTGAATCATAGCTCTAAATTCAACAACAAGTATAAAAGTAGACATTAAAAAGTGAGTAGTAAAGAAAATGAAGAATGAAGAAGAAGAAGTTCTTAGAAAACTAAAATTCCAAATTGCTTCCGAAAGTAACTTTTACAAAATCTATCTAAAAGTTTCTAAAAAAAGTAAAAAAACTAAAAAGTGTAAAAAATAAAAATCTAAGTGTGAAAAGTTCAGAAGCTCCGAAGCCCCCTCTCAAGTATAAAACTCTACTCTATTTATACTACTCCTAAAACTCATTTGTAGGTCTTCAATTGGATTAGCAATGTGGGCTTTTTCTTTGTTGAATTCTTGGTCCAATGGAGGAAGTATTCCCCTTTGAAGAGAGTGTAGAGAGCAAGAGCAAGTCCTCATCAATCCTGGCCCAACTGGGCGTTACTTGCAAACACGCCAGTTCACAGCACGTTGGCAACGTGCCATTGAATTTCCTGGGCACCAGGCTTGGGCGTTGTTGGCCTAAGTTATTGCCAAACACTTGACTCAGTTTTGATGTCCAGAGTTGCCTCTGGTTTGAGCTTCAATTTTGTGCTTCACTATAGAGTATTATACATGGTTGGAAAGCTCTGAATGTCAGCTTTCCAACGCAACTGAAAGCACCTCAATTGGATCTTTGTAGCTCAAGTTATGTTCCATTGAAGAAGACATGGTCAGGCTGCCTGGGCGTTTTTGGTGAACACGCCCGTGACAATGCCCGTGACAACGTGCTCAGATTCTGAAGCTCTAAATGAAGCCAGCTTTTGAAGCTTCAAATGGATTCCAACCCCATACTATGATATATGGTTGGAAAGCTCTGGATGTCTACTTTTCAATGCCATTAAGAGTGCACCATTTAAAGCTCTAAAGCTCAAGATATACTCCATGGAAGGTGAAGAGGTCAGCTGGCCTTACTACAGGTTGATACCATGTTCATCTATGTACTTTCGGGGCAAGTTTCCTCCATCAAATTTAGTGTCCACTAAGTAGTGCCATATATGCTTGGAAAGATCTTGATTCCTACTTTTCAATGCCACTAGAATCACCTCATTTGGAGTTTTGTAGCTCAAGATACACGCCATTGAAGAGGGCAATGTCAAGTTGCCTGAGCGTTGTTGCTGAAGTTGCTGGCAAACACGCCAGTAACAACATGCAGGCCTTCTCCTCCATTTTGTATGGGCATTATTGCCCAAGTTGTTGGCAAACATGCCAGCAACAACGTCCCTCCTTGGAAACTTGGTCTTGTTGGGCGTTGTTACCCACGTTGTTGCTGGACACGCCAGTGACAACGTGCATGCCTCTACTCTCAACTTCATTTCCTTGTTTTTGGGGCTTAAAGATGACTCTGATTTGAGCTCCCATTTCATGCTACATTATGAACTATTATATATCGTTGGAAAGCTCTGGATGTCAGCTTTCCAACACAACTAGAAGCATGTCAATTGGATCTCTGTGGATCAAGTTATGCATCCTTGAAGAAGGTAAGGTCAAGCTGCCAACTCTGCTGAATACACACTAGCACGTTGCCAACTTGGTTTCCAAGTTGCCAACGTGCTGTTCTTCCCTGGCAGCACCAAATGGGCATTGGCAACTTGGTCGCCAACGTGCTGTTTGCTCCTGGTTGCACAAAATGGGCGTTGCCAACTTGGTTTCCAAGTTGCCAACTTGCTATTCCTCCTTGTTCCAAGCTTTCCTTGCTCTATTGTCTTCTTACTTCATCACCTAACATAAACCAAAGAATTTTCCTCAAAGTTTTGCCATCTTATGCATTAAATTTCAAGGAAATCATTCATCTCAACTTGCATATAAACTTCTTGAATCATTTGCATAGATTATGTCAAATTTCACTTAGTTCTTGGTTCATGAATGCATGGAAGAAAAACTCACAAAATTGCTCATTTATTTCAAAGAAAGTGAATGAAACTAAGCCAAAACTAACTAAACTAACTAGTTAAAATGGCAAATATGCGAACGCATCAATATAGAAAAAAAAAAATGAGAAAAACAAAAGAAAAAGAAAAGAAAAATAATATGGAAAAGAAAAAAATAAAAAAAGAAAGAAAAAGAAGAAAAATAATAAAAAGGGGACAAAATGCCCCAAAGCGAAGCTCAATAAGATCAATGCATAAGTGTTGTGAAATGAAAAAGAAAATGCATGAGTATGTGAAAAGGTGAAAAATGGGTAGTTAGGCTAGCTTTGAAATTGTATAGGATGTCATAGGTTAGGTGGGAAGTTTAAACTTATCAAAGATTCAAATTTCAAGCTCACTTAACCATATATGCATCATACCTTGACCCTAGCCCCATTACAACCTAAAGAAAAGACCTCATGATATATGTATGTATGCATGAAATATTTGTTGATTGTTAGAAGAAAAACAAATCTTGGAAAGCATGATTAGGAGATAATTGAGAGAATCAACCCCAAGTACTTGAGCGAATAGAGTGCAAATACATCCGTGAGGGTTTGATGCTCAATTACATGCTTCCATCCATAAATATATCTTTTCATGCAAGTTTGTAAAAATATTTAATAACTCAATTCAATTGTGGATTAGACTTGCTAGTCCTTAACCCTTGTGCATATATGCTTCTTGGGAATTGATTTATTTTAACCAAGCAATTGCATTCATTTAGATAGTTGCATATAGGTAGATTGCATTTAGTTAGTTCCCATTGAATAAATGCCATACCCTTACTTCATTCTTGGTTTTAAGCATGAGGACATGCTTGGTTTAAGTGTGGGGAGGTTGATAAACCCCATTTGTAGGGTTTATCTTGTGCTTGATTTAGGGGATTTTATAACCTTTTACCCACATTTATGCATTGAAATAGCATGGTTTCATAACTTCTCCTTTAATTGTGCTTAAGAGTGAAAACATGCTTTTTAGGACTTAAAATAGCTAAATCTAATTCTCCTTGATTCCATTAGATGCCTTGATAAGTTTGCTAAGTGATTTCAGATTTAGGAGGCAAGGATTGGACCAAGGAAATGAAGGAAAAGCATGTAGAAATGGAGAACTCATGAAGAAATAAAGGAAACGCAAAAAGCTGTCAAGCCGACCTCTTCGCACTTAATCGGCCATAACTTGAGCTACAGAGGTTCAAATGATGCGGTTCTAGTTGGGTTGGAAAGCTAACATCCAGGGCTTCGAAATGATATATAGTTGCTATACGTATGGTGACGCGCACGCGCACTGTATGCGCACGCGTTGTTGCTGCCATATGGTCCACTTAAAGCAATACGTGACTAGCAATTTTAGAAGCCTTGTGGGCCCAATTCAACTCATTTCTGATGCTATTTAAGCCAAGGATTGAAGAGGGATGAACATGTTAGTTACCATTAGTTTAGTTTAGCTTAGTTTTAGTAGTTAGAGTTAGTTTCTAGAGAGAGAAGCTCTCACTTCTCTCTAGGATTAGGATTAGGATTAGGTTTAGTTCTTAGATCTAGGTTTTAATCTTTGCTTTCTTCCACTTCTATCTCTCAACTTTTTGTTGCTACATTCATCTTCTTCTATTCTTTTGTTCCTTCTACTTTCTTCCAATTCAATAAAAGGTAATTCATAATAAATGTGTTTCTTTTAATTGTTGTTGTTAATTCATTGCAATAAATGTTGTTAGATTCTATTCTTGTTGTCAATTTGCTTTGCTTTTCTTTTGTGCCTTCCAAGTGTTTGATGAAATGCTTGGTTGGATTTTAGTATAGATTTTGTTCCTCTTGGCCTAGGTAGAGTAATTAGTGACTCTTGAGTTATCTAATTCCTTTGTTGATTGATAATTAGAAGTTGCTAATTGATTTGAATGCCTCTAAAGCTAGTCTTTCCTTTAGGAGTTGATTAGGACTTGAGGAATCAAATTGATTCATCCACTTAACTTTCCTCCATGGTTAGAGGTTAACTAAGTGGGAGTAATGGACAATTTGTTATCACAATTGAGGAGGATAACTAGGATAGGACTTCTAGTTCTCATATCTTGCCAAAAGCTTTGTTAGTTGTTAGTTTATTTTCTTTGCCATTTCTATTTCTTGTCTAAAATCTCAAAAAAAACCCCAAAATAACTCATAACCAATAACAAGACACTTTATTGTAATTCCTAGGGAGAACGACCCGAGGTTCAATACTTTGGTTTATAAATTTAGGGGTTTGTTATAGTGACAAAAAATCTTTTGTATGAAAGGATTATTGTTGGTTTAGAAACTATACTTTACAACGAGATTTCATTAGTGAAATTCTAAACCGTCAAAAATTCGTTCATCAACAATTGCACAACTGGATGAAGATCAAAAGCTTTCAAGCAAATCAAAGAGAATGAGTATGAGAAGAATAATAAGAACTATTATTTATCCATTGAATTACAATAGAGCTCCCTCCCCCCAATGAAGTGCGGTCTAGTTGATCATAGCTCTGGGAAATGGAATTGGAAATGTAAAGTGCATCCGAAAGTAACTAATTATAGAGAAGAGTAAATTGTGAGTGTTTACAATTCTGGATCCCCCCCGATTCCAATCCCATTTCTAGTTTAAAACTATTCCTATATATACTACTTCTCTGATCCTCAGTTGAGTCTTCAAGTATCTGGATGTGGGCCCTTAGCCTTAGTTGAAGCAGTTAACAAACTCATTGGGCTTTGCTCAACTTGCTAGTAGTTGAGGCAGTAGTCACGTTAGTTAGGCCGTTAGTGTGAGTAACATTATGTGTAACTTCATGGCTCGATGACGTTAGTGACACCAACGTGGTCACTATCGTGCTAAATCCCCTTGAATCCACATTACTCCTGGCGTTAGTGGCACTAACATGGCCACTAACGCCACACCTTGCCTAAGCCAACGTTAATGCCACTAACGCCACTCAATCTTTGCCTTTGGTCACCATCACTGACGTTAGTGGCATTAACGCCACCACTAATGTGACAAGCTTGCCTTCTTGTACATTAGCACTGGCGTTAGTGGCACTAAAGTGGCCACTAATGCCACTCCTCCCTTGAATCTTTGGCATCGCTGGCGTTAATGGGTGAGTAACGCCAGCACTAACACCACTTTTGCTTGAGCTTTTCACATTGATGCTGGCGTTAGTGGCGCTAACGTTGCCACTAACGCCACCAAGCCATCTCTTAGCCACGTTGTTACTGGAATTAGTGGCACTAATTAGGCCACTAACGCCACTTTGTCTCTGCTTCTTCCTTGCATGAATTCAACCAAACAATTACATCAAAGCCTTGCTCGAATCACAAGATAATGCATCATTCATTGCATCAATTAATCCTTGCATTATTCTCATGAAAATGTTTAGAATTTACAGTGTTTGATTGAATCAAAATATGTATGCATAACTCATCCAAATGCTTGCTTATTGCCTAAGAAAATACATGAAACTAATTTAAGACATACTTAAAATGGCTTGTAAAACTAGCCAAGATGCCCTGGCATCACTTCTTCCATTCGTATTATATATGTCATGTTCGCTTAGTTATTAATGTAGTTTAGTTCTTTATTTGGCTACCTATCTCTTAACCTTGGTTTTCTTAATGCTAGATGATGCATTTTAAACTGCCTTTTGCTAATTTTAGTTTCTGCCTCTTTCATCAAATATGAGAAGAAACCCTTGAATTTCCACTAACATAATTTGATTAAATGCAGCAAGGGAAGAATTGGACACATTAATTACAGAGACTCAAAGTTGACACGCATACTTCAGGCTTCCATAGGTGGCAATACTAGAACAACCATTATTTGTACATTGAGTCCCATATGAAGTCATGTTGAGCAAACAAGAAATACACTTATTTTTTCTTCTTGTGCAAAAGAAGTGACCACAAAAGTGCATGTTAATGTGGTGATGTCTGATAAGGCCTTGGTTAAACAATTGCAAAAAGAGGTAGCTAGGTTGGAAAGTGAGTTAAAAACCCCTAATCCCACGGCCTCCAATTGTGATTATGTATGATTGTTGAGGAAGAAGGATCTCCAGATAGAAAAGGTTAGTTTGAATTCCTATTCTATTGCGTTTATATTGATTGTGGATTAGACCTAGTTGTGGAACTTTCAAGATGTTAATTTAGAACAATCTTGTATATCATTATTAACCTCTCTTTCCTAGGTACATGTTTTCTTGAACAATACTTGTGCTTCATGAATTTATGTATCCCAATAGATAAAAAGGGTAGAACTGAGTTTCATTAGGTCCCTAATAGTATGCTTCAATGTCTTCTATTCTATTTATATATTTTTAAGGAAAAGTGTGGGAATTTTCCAAGTTGCATTGGCCAACATGCATATCACATTCTTATTACTAATTATATGTTAATAACCTAGTTTCCAATTTTTCAGTTGGAGAAGGAAGTTAAGGAGCTAGCTAAGCAACGTGATCTTGCTCAATCATAGGTTGAGGATTTCCTTTGCATGATCGAAGAGGATCAAAAATCTAAAACAGCAATTTTCATTTCCTAATAACAGAAAATTATGTCACAAATTAGCGGTTAAGCCTCTAAATTTTGTTTCTCACCTTTTCCTTAATTTTTAGGATAGGGAAGATAACTAAAATGTAGTTATGTTACTTGATTTTTATCTATTATTAAAAGCTTTGGTACCCTCATCACTCTGTTTTTCTTTTTTCTCTTTTTTTGGTTAAAAAGCTGTCTTAATTTCTCACACAATTTTGACTAGTGGAGACTGCTGCAGAAAAAATTAGAATATCTTATTCACAGCATAATTTAATTTTAATTTAGAATATCTAGACATTTTAATGGTTTTGACTCTATTTCTCATATAGCTTTGTCGTTTTGGTTTTGAAATTTTGTTGTTTGCAGTGCACGGTGTGGAGTATGTATTCTCAGGGCTCACGAGTCTCATCGACAGAGGGGTATTCGAAGGGGAACCAAAGAGGTGTGAAGAGTTTAGATTCAGGAAGACAATACTGATTGGGAAGACAGATATGGGGATGAACGAAGTGAGAGTGGTCATTTTTTAAGATGTTTAAGGAAAGATTTGCATTAAGAATGAAGTTTAAGAGTCATTTTTTAAGATGTTTCACCGATTATAATAGCATGTAAATAATTCATGAAAATTAATAAAAAAATAATTTCTTTTTATATTTTCTTATTTTTTTATTTTGATTTTTTTTAATTTGACAAAGGAATAGGCCACGCTTTGAAAGCATGGCAAAAGGTTCTAGCTGGTAAGCCATGCTTTGAAAGCGTGGCGATATCTCACGTATGGTCATGCTTTAAAAGCGTGGCCATAACTCTCACATACAGCCATGCTTTTAAAGTGTGGCCTTATCTCTCACATACGGCCACACTTTTATGCATGGCAATCTGTAAAAGCGTGGCAAAAAATAAAGCGTGGTAATAGGTCACCAAAAGTTTGGCGATTGAGCAACCGGTACCCTTGTAGATGTGACCCTTTCAAAAGCGTGTCCGTAGTTCAAAAAGCGTGGCAAAAAGCTATCTCCGCACCTTTTTCAACTTTTTGCCACGCTTTAAAAGCATGGAAATAAAGCTGTTTTCTTGTAGCGATATTCACACCTACTATACTTTATTATTATAAATCTTTTTAATTATGCAATAACCAAAGTTAGGGAAAACGATAGATCAGTTTGTGCAAGGTATTTAATGAGGCAGAGAGGTTACTCTGTGTAATATCCTACCACACAGAACATTAAGCTCGAGTCGTAAAGCAGAGGTGGCAAGGTATTACAAGCTCTAAAAGAAAAGACGTATATAGATATAGTTGAAGGAAATACGTATCTATGAGCCTTGAAGAAAAGAAACTTAAGCAAAACAGCAAAACGAAAAACGCAAGGTACGAAGATTGAAATGAGAAGAAAGTTATATGTACATATATAGGTCAGAATTCCAAAATATAGATAATCAAGTTCTTAACTCGACCTGCGAAGCAAAGGTCGGCCAAAGTATACATATACATATATATACAACCCAAAATTATCCCAGAAACATAAACAGAACACTTGTCTCTCCAAAAGTCCACTCTAAAAGGCCAAATACAAATATGTATATGTGGAGAGTCTATATACACAAATACATAACTAAAAAAAATAAGACATAAAATTCCCAATGACTCCAACTTCGCTTGCACAGGAACTTCTGAAACTCAGCGAGCTGTCTTCAATCCTGCATCTATAAAGCAGCAATATTGTATGGAATGAAAACCAGAGGTTCTCAGTATAGTTATGGTGCCCACATACATAATATATAAGGTCCCAGGAAAGCTAGAGGCATTCCTAGAACTTTGACACTCAGATTTAAATCTTGAAGACATAATAAAACCAGAATTCAGGTGAGTTATTTAAGGTACTCAGGCTCTAAATGAATTTACCCTAACACCTCACTTTCTCTGTCTATTCTAACGATTCAAAACTCTGTGAAACAACCTTTAATGTCAACTCTACCAGCATGAGGGAAATAAGGGGTAAGAACTGAGGAGTTCTTAGTAGGATTGGGGTTAGAAGTTAAGTTCATTTTATATATACTTGGTCAGTAATAAAAGTCAACAAGGTACCATCCAATTTAACAATTAAAACACAAAATTTAAACAGTCATTTAGCACACCCACAGTCACAGAAGACACACTCACAAATAAATATGCGCAAACATGTATGATGCATGTCTATCCCTAGTGCAGGTAATGAGCTCATATGCCGGTTTCAACCCCCACCCGACGCAATCTAACTCGCAAGTCTGATAAGGCATTCCGGTGGCATAACCTCTGTAAGTTTTTACTTCTCGTAGGTGCTGATTCTCCAGCTGAAGTATGTCGAACATGACCTCTGCAAGTACTTGCAGACGTTGATTCTCCAGTAGAAGCATGTGACCCCTTCTCCTAGAAGCTATTCCATATTTACGGGTGTCCTCGCACAATCATTCACATACAAAGTGCACGGCTTATTAACATTTATCCTTCGGCACCATAACTATACTTTCATCATCCTCTCGTATCCTTCCCATAATCACATGTGCCGATTTATCTTTTCTTCAGTATTTTGATTATCAAGATAAATAAATCAAATTATCTTTGCACTATTCTCTCATCTTTCACTAAATATCTTATGGAAAAGAATCACAAGGTTCTTTAATTAAGTCGGTGTTCTCTAAAGCTTTTAAGATTACTCTATTATTGAATTATATTCCGACTTAACTCAGCAACCTTTGTTTGAGTTTGAGCTTCAGTGCTATAACTTCTGTAAGCAACCTCTGTCTTACAGGTGTGACTCTCTTGAATCGATATATGCAAATATAACCTTTATAAGCAACCTCGGTCTTACAGGTAAGGATCTCTCTAGCTAATGTATGTATTGATAACCTCTGTAAGCAACCTCTGTCTTAGAGGTGCGACCATCCCCTGGATTGGCCGATGTATCTCTGGAAAGCAAATCTCGGCTGACTCACCACCATATCTCTGCTTACCTCATTTTCTTTTTGTTCTTTTTTTCTTCTCTTTCTTATCATTCCACAATATAAATTATCTTTGCATTATTCCCTCACCTTTTCCTAAGTGTCTTCTGGAAAGAGAATCAAATATTCGTAATTTAGATTTGTTTTTCTAAAGCTTTTAGGACAGTTCTCTGCTTACCCTCTTAGTAAATAAAATAATATCTTTACTAGTTATCATTCTTAATAAAATAATAACAATAATATAAATAAGATAATTTAAATGGCAAATAAATAATATTTATATTTTTTTCTTAAAAACTTAGCTTTTTAAAGCTTTTATTCCTAAACTCTTATTATCTATGTTTTAAACCTCAAATTTTTAAATATTTTATTTTTAACCCAACATTTTTATAAAATTATATTTAAAATCTCACTTATCTCAGTATTTATAAAAGTAACCCTAAATTTTTATAAAATACCCATTTCACTCCTGTACTTTATTTATTACCCAAAATACTTGAAAACTTATATCATTACAAATTGTACCTCGATTTTTATATACAAATACAATGTTACCTTCCAAAAATAAAGTTCAAATACTAATCTTCGTATTATACCAAAACCAAAACCCTCAACCTTTTTTGTTCAGAATTTTAGATTTCTTTGTTCAAACTTGAGCTTATTTGTTAAAATTAGAAGTACTTAGATTCTAAGTTTAATTTGCATTAAACCTATCATACAACTTCTGCACCACTACATTTTTTCAATCATTTTCACACGATACTCCTCATATTTGAAAACTAAACATGTCAAATCTTTCTATTTTTCTTTGACATGTTTAAAAGAGAAGTTTGTATGAATCTTTTTCATCTTATATTAATTTTCAAGGAAAATTTTTTTTAAAGTGGGTAGAATGTAACGACCCGCATTTTTGAAAAATTAAAATATAAATGAGTTATAATTTATTTTATTTGATTGGACTTCCTTATTTTTAGAAATTATTTTATTAAAAATAATTAAATTAATTTTATAACTATTTGAGCTAAATTAAATTTAGATTTTGGTATATATTTTTGTTATGATAAAATATTTTGCATAATTGAAACTATAATTTTAGTAATTTATAAGTAATGAAAATTATACAGATATATATACTTTAATTTCACTACAAGAGGCGCGGGACTTAGCAGCCCCAAATGGCCGGCCGTTGTCCCCAGCCGCCCCAAATTGGTCGATTTGTGGCGAATCTTGCTGCGAAATTTGGAGCCGCTCCAAATTAATTGAACCGAGGCGGTAATCGGCCCTCACCGCAGCAAATAACTATGGGGGGAAAGGGGTTTTGCCTCACTAATGAAATACCCAGACCAAATTAATTTTGCGCTATAACCTTCAAGTATTTGGCGCGAGAACCCTTCCTCAGAGCCAAGGTATAGCAATCACTAGTCTCCTTCCCCGCCGTCCTTACCCTTCCCTCTGTCAGATCCAACTGAGTCAGCTTCATCATTCTGTGTAGGTCAACAGGCTCCTCCCTCAGTCGTGTAGCTCCCGTGCACGAAGGTGAAGTAGAAGGGGTCGTCCGAGTTTTCTCCTTCTGCCGTGCATGTGTGTGACGTCGTCGGCGTCATCCCAATCCATCCGTCCCTATGTCATCCTTGGCAGGCTTCACCCCTTTGGTGGTGCTTCGCGTTGCCGATTGCAATAGACTCCCCTCTCAGTGGTATGTTCCTCTCTCTCATCCCAATTTAAGTTTCGGGGCTGTTGAAAAAACTATTCTTGCATCAATTTAATCTTTATGCTTTCTAAATTTTGGTTTGAACAACGTATTTTGATTAATTTTGGCCAAATTTTTCTTCAATTTAACAATCAGATTGAATTTTTCCCTAATATCTGAACCCCTGAGTCTTGATCTGTTTTTAGGAGTTAGTTGATTTCCTAGTTAAATGCTGAAATAACCTGCTTGCTTTACGTAGAACCTGTGATTGCTTTCTTTCTTATCAAGACTCATGCACTTTTATATTTTCTTTTATTTTACTTTTCTCGTTTTTCATTCCCCGAAAGTCTGATATTGTAATCTCTGCACATTGTTGTGGAGGATGATTACTCTTAGCTTGGGACTTAATTTCATAGATTCGCAAATGTAAGATATTTTGATTTAATTATGATATAATATTTGTTTATTTTGATTATCTACGATGGTGGCTGGAGATATATGAATGACTGGTTGGTGTTCTGTTCACGTTATCAATCGGCGATAATTTTGTAATAACATGGGGATCGGGTCAAGTTCTTTTTTATTCGAAATTTTTATATGAGTTTTAATTTGAGCTAACTACAATAGAATATTATCTTTTAGAATCAAAGTAGAACAACTGACATAGTATTAATGAAATTATATTTTCTAGTGTTGATTAATAAGACTCTGAATAGTCTTCATCATTAGAAGTTGGAGATGTTTGTGTTTTTGAGCTCATCAATGAAAAAGATCTGTTTGATGTTCATATTTGTAGAGCCCAATGCTAGGATAATGTATTATAACTTCAGGAACTAAGAGCTCATAATTCTTAAATAAGGTTAATTTCGCGAAAATGTATCACCTTTTTTTCCTTTTCTATTGAATCAAACTTTTATATTTGGTTTGGACCAGTTATATATATGTATGAACTAAGTATTTTAATTTTATTTCTTGTTTTGTCACTTCATGATTAAATTATTATCTTGTCAAAGTGAAAGACATTATTGCGTTTCATATAAAGATAAGAAAAAGTGAGGCAGAATTTTTCATAGATTTGATTCAAAATTGTAAAATTTGAACAAATTAGAGAGGTTAAGAATTTTTTTAACATAATTTTTGAGTCTTTTCCACATTTAAGAACCTTATTGATACATTAAAGATAAAACCATTTTTAACTACCACTAGCACTTAATCCTCTATAACTTTCGTTGCTGTCATCTTCTTTCGCTTTTTCAATTAACTTGTCTTCTTACCAGAGACTGTAACTGTGTCTATGAACAAGAAGAACATCCATGGCTTCCTCTAGTTTCCAAAGAAACAAGCATTCTCCTTCCTCTGTGATCTATTTTGAATGTTTATTTTCCATATGGCAAATTGGTTCATTTTTAATTATCTCATATAATCAATTGTTTTAAACAATTATACAAATAAAATTATTAAAATAAACTTAATTTTTCAACATTTCTAATCATTCTTGGCCTATATTGCTAATCTAGCTGCCCAATGCAAGAAACTATTGATCAGCTTCATGTACCAATGAATTATGTTTTACTCATACTAGCTGCACTTTCCCAAATTCTTATAACCAAATCACAGAATGACAGTTCAGAGCATATTAGGAACACATTAGTGATAAACGGAAGTATTCAACGCACCAACTTAAAATTAGATTTTGTCATGTTCATATTATGATGCGGTACAGATTACAACAAATGGAAACTTACACTAAGACATCAACTACAACATCTAATACTATAATAACGTAGTCACTATAAAAATAATCATCACGGTGTACCATACACTTGGGTGGAGTCATACTGATAAGTAGGCTGAGGGGACAATGTCTTGCCATATGCAGCGGGAGCACTCGCTTGTAATTGACTCATTAGTGAGGTTGTAATTCAAATTGGTTCACTTTAATCCTTTTCTTCTTGATTTGGTACCAATTTACTGTTTTGTTTTGTGTTAGTGATCTTACTCGTACCTAGCCTCCCTGTGGTAGCTTTTCTTCTTCCCAGGTTTGCCTATTGAATCGCTTTTAGTAATTCCACTTAGTTATTGGACAAAACAGGTTTATTTTATTGCCATGGTGTCATTTGCCATTTCATTCTTGGTGGTATATTTAGGAGGTTTGTTTATGAATCTTTATTTACCTTCATCCTGTTTAATATGGCTATGCAGCCCACATCTATTCATAACATATATTTTCAATTTTAATTACATGTAAAACCGCATCAGTTGAAAGGGTTTATTCCTTTCACTAAAGCTGGTTAATTATGAGACTTTAAAAACATTTGCAGTGTTTAGGGTTTGAACATTTGTGTACGCTTGATATTTTTATATTCCCCCCTTTTGATGAGCATGGAGTTATATGAGATGTTATATATATGTATGAACTAAGTATTTTAATTTTATTTCTTGTTTTGTCACTTCATGATTAAATTATTATCTTCTCAAAGTGAAAGACAAGGTTGCATTTCGTATAAGGATAAGAAAAAGTGAGGCAGAATTTTTCATGGATTTGATTCAAAATTGTAAAATTTGAACAAATTGGAGAGGTTAAGAATTTTTTTAACATAATTTTTGAGTCTTTTCTACATTTAAGAACCTTATTGATACATTAAAGATAAAACTATTTTTAACTACCACTAGCACTTAATCCTCTATAACTTCCGTTGTTGTCATCTTCTTTCGGTTTTTCAATTAACTTGTCTTCTTACCAGAGATTGTAACTGTGTCTATAAACAAGAAGAACATCCATGGCTTCCTCTAGTTTCCAAAGAAACAAGCATTCTCCTTCCTCTGTGATATGTTTTTTATGTTTATTTTCCATGGTTTTAATCTCAAGATCTCTCATCAGCTTATCAATATCTTGGTTACCATTGTTCAATGTTTTCTCTAATTCTCGGAGTTAAATTCTGACTTTCTCTGAACTTAATTTGTTTGCATTGAATCAGGTTCTCTGACGAGTGGGTATATCGGAGCTCTTGAATAATTTACTTGGGGTGTATTCCTGTACCTGCAACCATGACAGGTATTATCAATGGAGTAGAACCAATAAGTGTTGCACAAAGTCTTTTTGTGAATTTATTAAGTATTCATTTTTAATCCAAAGACTTGTAAATTAATGGCAAACCACTCCACATATCTATTTGTTCTATTTCATCCCTGTGCCATGTGAACTTTTGGTGTCAAAAGCATTTAAGGAACGATCTTCTCCCTCGTATGTTCTAATTTTCTCCCCCAATTTAGTGAGCAGATTTGATTTTTTTTCCCAATTTCTGAACCCCTGAGTTTTCATATGTTTGTGCTTAGTGCAATTTCATATTCGAATCCAGTTTTGCATTTTGAATTTGGATTAAACTAATGTACTTCCTGCATGACTGTGTGGTTGACTAAATTAAGTAGAATCCACTTTTAGTAAGCAAGAATATCTGCCATTTTTGTGTTTCTATGTTCCAGGTTTGCTCCTCTATTCAAATTATGAACCTTCCAAAAATAGCTCTATTTTCATAAAGTTGTGCATAGAGCAACCCTTCTGAAATAGAAACCTAATTATTCTGCTGTTTGTTAGAAAGACCGAGTTGAATTGACTAAGTTAGAAATCACATTAGTTTTCGATTGGATTGAATTTTACCAATTTAAAGTGATGGAATAATGTAGTGTAAGAGACACACTTCCTTGTGACTAGGGCAAAATAATTCAGCATGCTATGTTTTGCTTAATTAATCAATGATAGGGATATATTAAAATGAAGGATATCACAACCAACTTCTAAAATTATAATAACTGAAAGAAAGAAATAGAACATGATAAAAATAAATCGTTGGGAGATGGATCATAATTATAATAAACCGGATAGTAGCAATAAGGAGCAGATGGTGGAGCAGAAGGAGTAGTAGTGTAATAGCAAACACAGTCATTATTATTTTGCTTGCATTTGTTGTCATCTTTCTCCTTCAATTCTGGTATACAACTGTAGTTGTTGTCGCTTTTACAGTTATATGAATTAGTATTTATGCTGTTAAACCATTTTTGTCTGATTTCTAATTACCAAATCAAACTAGTCAGTTTTGTCTGATTTTTAGAACCATATGTAATAATTTGGATTTTTCTAAGAATTATGATGTTTCTGAGAATTTTTGGCTTTTCTTGTCTTCATGGTAGACCAAGTGAAAGTGACTTGTACATTACTGCAAAAGATTTTATCTTCTTTTCTATTATTAGAACAATTGATAACAAGTTAATGAAATTTATATAACCCAAAAACCGTACCTCTGACTTAGTGATGTGCATTAAGTCTGTTTTCTTAATTTATTGTATTTTATTTTTCTATTTCAAAGGCCAATGATTAGTTTAGTATTAGCCAGACTCTAGTCTTCGCTAATGACTTGCACCTATAAAACTGGTCAAAATTAGCTGTAACAATTATTTTTTGATTAGATGTTTAATGTGGTTAAATGTTCATGTTCATTGATACTCAAAAATCTAATTTCTAGGTTAATGTGATTTTTGTTAATTTCTCATAATGTGGGCATTTGTTTATTTTTTGATGATATAAATCACCCTTATTTTTCTTTTTCCATTTTCAAAGGAAACAACGAAACAAAGAGTTTTGTTTTTCATTGTTCTACATTTATCACAATCCAATTGCATCTTTATGGTTATTTTTGGCTGCACAAGAATAAATATATTTATAGTTACTTTCACATGCATGTGATCACATATGACACTTCCATTATATAATGTTATGGGGATATTAACCACATATATATAGCTAGCTAATTACTACAAAATTAGAAGCTTTATGTGCAAATTTAAGGTTTAAAGTGGTCCTGCACACTTTATTCAAGGCCAAGTAGTTATAAAGCATTATTAATTACAAGTATATTAATTATTAAATGTTAAATTGATTTATTTTTAATTTAACTAATACATTATATTGTAATACTATATTAATTTCTCATTTTATTATTTCTCACATTAATATAATATTTCTCTTTTTTCTTTTTCTTTTTTAAGAAAAGAATTTTATTTTTCATTTCAAATATTTGGCATTGGACCCAGAGTTTCTTTCTTCCAGTAATTTTATTTGAAATTACAGAATTTTTCAATGAGTAAGCAAATTTCTCATCTTTTTCTGTTAGCTGTGTATTATCCTGGACTAGTAAATGTGTGTTTTATTACTCGGTTTAACCGTCAATCTCCCATTCTATATCAAGTGTTAATTAGTCACTTTTTTCTCGTGGTCTGACTTTGTTTTATGATTTGTCGCCGTTCTATTTTTTCATTAAACTAGCTATCGATAAGAGTTGGATTTCAAAGTCTTGAGTTGGTGCAGAATATAGGAACGGTTTGACCAGATTCATAGATTTTGCATTTGCCAATGCATCATCTGATGGGATGATACGTTGTCCATGTCCGAAGTGTGGCTTCCACCTCTTACAAAACAGAGAGGATGCGTTTGATCACTTGGTGATCAACCCTTTCCCGTCTACTTACAAATTTTGGATCCATCATGGTGAGAGACGCGGGGTCGAGCGCTCTTGTGACGTACAAGAAGATCAATCTGAACAACATTTCAATGCCCCGATGCTTGATATGGTCCACGATGCATTCAACCTCTCAGGACTTCCCGGTCCCGAAGAAGACTCGGAGAATGAACCTGACAGCAGCGCTATGGATAAGTTGCCTTACTTATACAATGAACCTAGTCGAGAGACCCGCAACTTTCACGACCTACTCGAAGATGTGGAGCAGGAGTTATACCTAGGATGTTCAAAGTTCTCTAAGTTGTCTTTCTTGGTGAGGCTCTATCACATTAAGTCCATGTGCGGAGTGAGCGATAAGGCCTTCAGAATGATATTGGAGTTGCTCGCAAACGCCTTTGAGCATGCCCGGATTCCATCTACTGTGCACGATGCCAAAAAAGTCATAAGAAAACTCGGTCTTGCGTACAAGAAGATAGATGCATGTCCAAATGACTGCATGCTATACCATGGCAACGACCAAGAGCTGACCAAATGCAAGCAGTGTGGGACATCGAGATGGAAGCATAAGACTAAGAAGAACTCTAGGGTGAGGATCAAGATGGTTGTCAAGAAGAACGGCAAACCACAAGCGGCAAAGATTCTTCGTTACTTCCCCCTTATTCCATGATTGCAGAGGTTATATATGTCTAGTAAGACAGTCGTTGACATGCTGTGGCATAAGAGAGGTCCTAACTCTGATGGTATGTATAGGCATCCAAGGGACGTCGAGGCATGGAAGTCATTTGACGTACGATATCCCAACTTTTCTCGTGATCCGTATAGTGTTTGCCTAGCATTAGCTAGCGATGGCTTTAACCCTTTTGGGAACATGAGCTCGAAGTACTTAATTTGGCCAGTGGTTCTTATCCCATATAGCATGCCACCTTGGATTTGCATGAAACCCACTTCGTTCATCCTCTCTATGATTATTGCTGGTCCTAAAATGCTTGGAAATGACATAGATTTGTACCTAGAGACGTTGATCAATGAGTTGAAGCAATTATGGAGGGGTGTTGAAACTTATGATGCAGTCGAGAAAAAAACCTTCAAGATGCATGCTGCATTGATGTGGACAATCAGTGATTTTCTAGGCTTGGGTAACTTATCTGGGTAGAACACGTACGGTGGGAGAGCCTATTGAAGAACTGAAGATTGATGGTTTAGAAGTTATAGTAAACTCTCGTTGTAAGTATAGTTACTAAACCAAGCAATCAACCTTTCTTACAAACGTTTTGGTTGTCACAAGTAACAAACCCCTAAATAAATTAGGTATCGGGTCGTCTTTTTAAGGAATTGCAGGGAGGTATGTTCTTATTATTGGCTATGAAAAAGGTAAAATTGGGGGTTTTGGAAATAAGAAAGAAATATGACAAGTAATTCAAATGACAATTAAAATAAATAAATAACTGTAAAATAAACTCTTGGCAAGGTATGAGAAATAAGAAGTCATATCCTAGTTATCCTTATCAATTATGATGAGAATTGGATTTTTCTCCCACTTTGTTAACCTCTAACTATGAAGGTAAGTTAAGTGGATGAATTAATTCGAATCTTCAAATTCCAGTCTTTCCTTGGAAAAAGTTAGAATTATTGGATCTCGAATTAATTCTTGAAGAATTCCAATTTTGAGTCAACAATGAGTTTGATAACTCAAGAGTTACCAATTAATCAACCAAAGCCAAAAGGGAATAAAATCTACTTGAATGAAAATAATTTGGATAGAGCACAAGCATCAATAACATAAATTAGAGAAACCAATCATAAGTCTGAAATACCTCAAATTATATTTAAATAGAAGGTTAGATTGAACATAGAAATCCAGAAGCCAAATTGGCAACATCAAATAATCAACTAAAGTGATAAATAAAAGTAGAAAATAAATTAAAGTAACATTGAACCTGTGATGAAGAAGTTAAAATCCTAATCCTAATCCTAATCCTAAATCCTAAGAGAGAGGAGAGAACCTCTCTCTCTAAAAACTACATCTAAAACCTAAAATTGTGAATTATGAAAAGCCTGATAAGTCTCTGCATGTTCCCTGACTTTAATCTGTGTTTCTGGGCCGAAAACTGGGTTGAAATGTGGCCCAGAATCTCTGAAAGTGACTTTTGTAATTCTGCAGATCGCGCATGTCACGCGTCCGCGTCGTCCACGCGCTCGCGTCACTTAGCATTTCTCGTACTACACGTGCGCGTCGTCCACGCTTTCGCGTCGTTCGTGCAGCTTCCAATCTGCGCGGTCGCATCTGGCATGCGAACGCGTCACTCTAATTTCTTCCATTTCGCGCGGTCGCGTGAGCCATACGACCGTGTGACTTTTCGCTGATCATCTCCTCAATTCTTTGTATTCCTTCCATCTTTGCACACTTCCTCTTCATTCTCTAAGCCATTCCTACTCTATGAAGCCTGAAACACTTAACACACAGATCAAGGCATCGAATGGTAATAAGAGAGGATTAAGATTGGCTAAATTAAGACCAAAGAAGCATGTTTTCAATCATAGAACTAAATTAGGAAAGAATTGTAAAATCATGCAAATCCTATGAATAAGTTGGTGAAAAGCTTGATAAAATCACTCAATTGAATACAATATAAACCATAAAATAGTGGTTTATCAACCTCCCCACACTTAAACATTAGCATGTCCTCATGCTAAACTCAAGGAGACCAAATAAATGAGTAGGGAAAGCCAAGACTCATGCAATGCAACCTATGAATGTGAATGCAACTATATGCTAGAATGATTCTACCTACTTGTTGAAAAAGTAAATAAATCCTTCAAGAATAAATATGAACTGGATTTCACTAATTCAAATCACAAAATACAATATAAATAAGTTGCAAGAAGAAGATAGCTCATGAAAGCAGGGAACATAGAATTAAGCACTGAACCCTTACTCGTAGTGTATATCACTCTAATCTCTCAGGTGTCTAGGGTCAATCACTCTATTCTTCCTTAATCATGCTTTCTAAACTTTGTTCTTCATCTAATAATTCAATAAATATTTAATGTATACATACAAACATCATGATGTCTTTTTCAAGGTTGTAATGGGGCTAAGGTAAGGGTAAGGGTATATATATAAGGCTAAGTGAGCTAAATAATTGAACCCATGATTAGTCTAAGATCTCACCTAATATATACATACTTTATACAATTTAAAATGCTTTACCTAGCTACCCAAATTTTTCCCACTTTTGTATTACATGCTCATGTATCAAACTTATTTTTGATTTTATCCCATGTGCATTGATTTTTTTAATTTTTGCATTGGGGTAATTTTTGTCCCCTTATTTATTTACTTAATAATTTTTTTTTCTCTTTTTTTTTGAAATATAAGAATAATATATCAATGCACATAGTGTTTTAATTTTTTTTATTTCACATGAGCATGCTCCCAAATTTCAAATAATTTACTCACTTTAATACCTTTTTCCTATCATCCCATGTTCCCATAAATTTCTCCACACTTAGTTGATACACAATTTCTATCTTAAGCTAACCAAGGATTCAACTTGGAATTTTTAAATTGTTTTTCTGCTTAAGGCTAGTAATGTGGTTACAGAATAGAAGAGGATTAAAAAGCTCAAATTGGCTAACAAGGCTGACATAAAAGGGTGGGCTTATTTGGGATAAGTGAGCAAAAAAAAGTAATGGCCTCAATCATATGCAAGCATGTAAATACACTAGATATTAGACATATAGATTGAAACAAGGTAAAGATTGCAATCATAGAGAAGAAAACACACAAGAATAAAATATTTATGGTTAAATAATGTAACCATATAAATAAGCTCAAAATCTCACAGGTTGTGTGTTCTTTGGCT
This sequence comes from Arachis stenosperma, assembly GCF_014773155.1. Lineage (NCBI taxonomy): Eukaryota > Viridiplantae > Streptophyta > Magnoliopsida > Fabales > Fabaceae > Arachis > Arachis stenosperma. Next base: position 95,967,277 of record NC_080385.1, read on the forward strand.
CAAAAATCATGTTCCAAATACAACTTCAAACAAATTTAACACATAGAAAATTTTAATTTTTAATTTAAATTAGTAAAATATTGTAAAATAAAGTCTTGAAAAGAAATTTATTACTTCAACCAAGTGGTGGTAAAATATGCAATCGAACATGCAAATGCAACAACTAACAAGGAAAATAAACCATTGGTGTTGAGAAGGGACTAACTAACCCGTGGAGATCGGTATCGACCTCCCCACACTTAAAGATTGCACCGTCCTCGGTGCATGCTAAGATGTGCAGGTGGACGGGCTGTTCCAACTGATGCTTTTCTTCAAAGATTGCGCAGATGAACTTGTTTGTCTCCCCAGTAAGAAGCTTTTCCTCTACCTTCATGGTGGCCGTCCTGAAAGAAGAGGGAAAAGAAGAAAATTAACCCAAAAATAAAGATAGAAAACAAATAAAATATGGGTGTTAATGTAAGATAAAAAGGGTCTCAATTACATGGTAGCTACAACATGCAAGCGAGAAAACAGTAGAAGCACATGGCAAATCAAGAGTGCAAAAATGTGCAACAATAGGGAAGAGGGTGTGGGTAAGGAGGGATAATATAAATTCATGTCAATGCAAAAGTAATACAGGTATAAAAGATAGGCATTGATTTAATTAATATTACCTAACAAGAATAAAACAAGTCACTAAGCACCAAGATAATACCAGAAAAGATACAATAGTTGAATAAGAAAATATAACACCAATGTAAAAGGAAAAGAAAGTAAGAAAGTAGGAAGAAAGAAATAAGAAGGAAAGAAAAGATTTAGATATGGGAAGAAAAGATAAGATATCTTGGCTGTTCTGGTTAAGCTGTGCGGCGCAGGCGACACGGACGCGTGAGGGACGCATTCGCGCGATTGGCGCTATTGTCAAGCGACGCGGCCGCGTGAGGCACGCGGTCGCGTGAGTGAATTCGTGCTACTAGCGCGAGGGCAGTCGCGCGCTCGCGCAACTTTTTGTTTGAAACTCATTTTGCTAAGATTTTGGGTGACGCGATCGCGTGACAGGCCATATTATGGGGATTGACGCGGATGCGTGGGGCACGCGTTTGCATGGTAGGGCTTGCGCTGATAGCACGAGTCCAGCCCAATTCTAGCGCAACTTTCGGCCATACACTCTTTTTACGTCGAATTTGAGGCACGCGTTCGCGTGGGTGACGCGGACGCATGGGAGACATTTTTCCCACATGACGCGGACGTGTCAGCGACGCGGTCGCGTGGATCAATTTGTGTCGAAGGCACGCCTCCAGCCACGCTCTCGTGTGACTCTCTGTTCAATTTGTTTTCTTCCCAACGCACCTATGATGCGGACGCGTCGACGACGCTGTCGCGTCGGGTGTAATTTTTTTATGCAATATGCAGAAATGCAAAATGCAATGAATGTCATGAAAAAATTTCAGGTTCAATAAAAATTCAAAAACAGACTAAAATTAAAACTAAAAAGAGAACGATCATACTATGGTGGGTTGTCTCCCACCTAGCACTTTTAGTTAAAGTCCTTAAGTTGGACATTTGATGAGCTTCCTGTTATGGTGGCTTGTGCTTGTATTCATCCAAAAATCTCCACCAATGTTTGGAATTCTCACAGCCTCAGGATCCCAAACTAGGCACAGAAAGCCTTCAAGCAAGTGACAAGGCCCCAAGAGTATTGATAGCTAGACTGAATTTCGGGGTCCCAAACCTTTCTTTTGCACCCGTCTTCTTGTTGAGCAATATTGTTCCATCCGGGTGGCAAACAGTCTGAATTCTCACTGAAGCAGCCAGACAACTTCCTAGACCCATTCAGCTGAGCTTTATACCAACCTTTGCGTTTAAACTTTGAGCTTCCAACCATAATGAACCTTGCAGGACAATTCTTACCACTGACCATCTTCCTCTTACTCTTAATGCCACAAAGAGCTCTAAGTTGACCATCCATCTTCAAGTGGGATTAGAAAGCTAAAGGATATGAATTTTACCCACTTGAATGTTGTGAAGGATGATGGCAACTTAGGGGGAGGGGTCTCCAATAACTTTGGCAAGGTGATTTCAAGCTCCACTCCCTTGTGCTCTTTGACAACTTCCACCTCTTTGCAAACTTCTTTGATTTCAACCTCTTTCTCTTGGTAGCTTTCTTCTAATTTAAACTCTTCTTCATTAATTACCAAGGGCATAGGAGGTTGTGCTTCTTCTTCTTTAATTTTCATATCTTGATCAACCTCTTCCAAGTCTTCAACTATGATATGCCTTGGAGGTTGTACACCCTCATCAGCATTAATTTCAATCACCTTGGAAGGAGGCTCTATGTCTTGACATTCCCATGGAAGTTCAGCATCTCCTAAGTCTTCAACCATTTCTTCTTCTTCAATAATTCTGGCTTCCTCCACTTGTTCCAGTATAAATTCATGCTCTTTTCTGTTCATCGGAGTTTCTAATGTCTCCTTCATGCTACGTTCTTCATTAGATTGTCCACATGAAGTCATGGGGGTTCCTTGAGTGTCTGAATGTCAGAAAGCCAATTGATTTATTGCTTGATTCAATTGAAGAAGGGTTGCCTGAAATCGATCCACTGTTTCCTTGAGACGATACGTTGATTCTTGTTATGCTTGGGTATCATAAGTAGGACCATAAGGCTCTTGGATTGATGGATATGGATATGTTGCATGTGGAGGTGGTGGTTCTTGGGAGTAATTGGGTTGGAATTGGGGTGGTTCTATAAATGGTTCATATGGCTCATAAGGTGGTTGGTGTGGTGGATACGGGTTAGGGTCATATGGAGGTGAATGGTGGAAAGGGGCTTGTGAGTATGGTGGTCCAAAGTCATGTTGAGGAGGGGGTTCATAGGCATATGGTGGTGGTTGTTGATAATCAAAAGAGTGCTCACCATAGCCATTGCCTTGATATGCATCACAAAACGGTTGTTGATAGTCCATTGGAGGTGGTTGTTGCCATGAGGATTGATTAAATCCTTGTGGCTCCTCCCATCTTTGATTGTTCCAACCGTGGTGCATGTTGTCATTATAATCTCCTCTTCCTGCAACATAATTATAACCAGACTCATAGCCAAAGGGGTGAGAGTTCATAGTAGTAGAAGAAAATAAAAACAAAAACTAACAAAAAAGAAAATATTTTGAAAAAGATATGATTTTTGAAAAAAAATGATTTGATTTTTGGAAATTGAAACTAAGATAAGATAAGATAAAAAATTTTAAAATAAAAAATCTAAATTTTTTTTTTGAAAAATATTTACAATAACCAATAATAAGGCACACGTTTGCAATTCCCCGGCAACGGCGCCATTTTGAAGAACTGAAGATTGATGGTTTAGAAGTTATAGTAAACTCTCGTTGTAAGTATGGTTACTAAACCAAGCAATCAACCTTTCTTACAAACGTTTTGGTTGTCACAAGTAACAAACCCCTAAATAAATTGATAACCGAAGTATTTAAACCTCGGGTCGTCTTCTCAAGGAATTGCAGGGAGGTATGTTCTTATTATTGGCTATGAAAAAGGTAAAATTGGGGGTTTTGGAAATAAGAAAGAAATATGACAAGTAATTCAAATGACAATTAAAATAAATAAATAACTGTAAAATAAACTCTTGGCAAGGTATGAGAAATAAGAAGTCCTATCCTAGTTATCCTTATCAATTGTGATGAGAATTGGATTTTTCTCCCACTTTGTTAACCTCTAACTATGAAGGTAAGTTAAGTGGATGAATGGTGCGCGAAGTTGTGATCACTACAACTTCACACAACTAACCAGCAAGTGCACTGGGTCGTCCAAGTAATACCTTACGTGAGTAAGGGTCGATCCCACGGAGATTGTTAGCATTGAAGCAAGCTATGGTCATCTTGTAAATCTTAGTCAGGCAAACTCAAATGTATATGATGATGAACGAAAATAACATAGAAGATAAGGATAGTGATACTTATGTATATCATTGGTGTAAGAGCTTCAGACAAGTGTATGAAGATGCCTTCCCTTCCGTCTCTCTGCTTTCCTACTGCCTTCATCCAATCCTTCTTACTCCTTTCCATGGCAAGCTCGTATAGGGTTTCACTGTTGTCAGCAGCTACCTCCCATCCGCGCAGTGAAAGCTAATGCACGCACTCTGTCACAGTACTGCCAGTCACCGGTTTGGTTCCCTCCCCTACCGGAATAGAATCACTCTTTTGCGTCTGTCACTAACGCCCAGTAGGTTACAGGTTTGAAGCACGTCACAGTCATTCAGTCATTGAATCCTACTCAGAATACCACAGACAAGGTTAGACCTTCCGGATTCTCTTGAATGCCGCCATCAGTTCTTGCCTATACCACGAAGACTCTGATCTCACGGAATGGTTGGCTCGTTTGTCAGGCGAGCACTCGGTTGTCAGGCGATCAACCATGCATCGTGCAATCAGGAATCCAAGAGATATTCACTAAGCCTCAGATGCTTGTAGAACAAGAATGGTTGTCAGTCACCTTGTTCATGGGTGAGAATGGTGATGGGCGTCAATCATCACCTTCATCATGTTGAAGAACAAGTGATATCTTGGTAAAAGAACAAGCGGAATTGAATGGAAGAACAATAGTAATTGCATTAATACTCGAGGTACAGCAGAGCTCCACACCTTAATCTATGGTGTGTAGAAACTCCACCGTTGAAAATACATAAGAACAAGGTCTAGGCATGGCCGAATGGCCAGCCTCCCAAAGAGGGTTCAATCATAAAAACATGATCAAAAGGCTCTCTCTAATACAATAGTAAAAGGTCCTACTTATAGAAAACTAGTACATAGATGAGTAAATGACATAAAAATCCACTTCCGGGCCCACTTGGTGTGTGCTTGGGCTGAGCAATGAAGCAATTTCGTGTAGAGACTCTCCTTGGAGTTAAACGCCAGCTTTAGTGCCAGTTTGGGCGTTTAACTCCCAATTAGGTGCCAGTTCCGGCGTTTAACGCTGGAATTTCTTGAGGTGACTTTGAACGCCGGTTTGGGCCATCAAATCTTGGGCAAAGTATGGACTATTATATATTGCTGGAAAGCCCAGGATGTCTACTTTCCAACGCCGTTGAGAGCGCGCCAATTGGGCTTCTGCAGCTCCAGAAAATCCACTTCGAGTGCAGGGAGGTCAGAATCCAACAGCATCTGCAGTCCTTTTGAGTCTCTGGATCAGATTTTTGCTCAGGTCCCTCAATTTCAGCCAGAAAATACCTGAAATCACAGAAAAACACACAAACTCATAGTAAAGTCCAGAAAAGTGAATTTTAACTAAAAACTAATAAAAATATAATAAAAACTAACTAGATCATACTAAAAATCTACTAAAAACAATGCCAAAAAGCATACAAATTATCCGCTCATCAATGAATTAATTCGAATCTTCAAATTCCAGTCTTTCCTTGGGAAAAGTTAGAATTATTAGATCTCGAATTAATTCTTGAAGAATTCCAATTTTCAGTCAATAATGAGTTTGATAACTCAAGATTACCAATTAATCAACCAAAGCCAAAAGGGAATAAAATCTACTTGAATGAAAATAATTTGGATAGAGCACAAGCATCAATAACATAAATTAGAGAAAACAATCATAAGTCTGAAATACCTCAAATTATATTTATATAGAAGGTTAGATTGAACATAGAAATCCATAAGCCAAATTGGCAACATCAAATAATCAACTAAAGTGATAAATAAAAGTAGAAAATAAATTAAAGTAACATTGAACCTGTGATGAAGAAGTTGAAATCCTAATCCTAATCCTAATCCTAAATCCTAAGAGAGAGGAGAGAACCCCTCTCTCTAAAAACTACATCTAAAACCTAAAATTGTGAATTATGAAAAGCCTGATGAGTCTCTGCATGTTCTCTGACTTTAATCTGTGTTTCTGGACCGAAAACTAGGTTGAAATGTGGCCCAGAATCTCTGACAGCGACTTTTGTAATTCTGCAGATCGCGCACGTCACGCGTCCGCGTCGTCTACGCGTTCGCGTCACTTAGTATTTCTCATACTACGCATGCGCGTCATCCACGCTTTCGCGTCGTTAGTGCAGCTTCCAATCCGCGCGGTCGCGTGAGCGATGCGACCGCGTGACTTTTCGCTGATCATCTCCTCAATTCCTTGTATTCCTTCCATCTTTGCACACTTCCTCTTTATTCTCTAAGCCATTCCTGCCTTATGAAGCCTGAAACACTTAACACACAGATCAAGGCATCGAATGGTAATAAGAGAGAGGATTAAGATTGGCTAAATTAAGACCAAAGAAGCATGTTTTCAATCATAGAACTAAATTAGGAAGGAATTGTAAAATCATGCAAATCCTATGAATAAGTGGGTGAAAAGCTTGATAAAATCACTCAATTGAATACAATATAAACCATAAAATAGTGGTTTATCACATGTCCTGCATGCAATTTGGATGCTGAAACTAACCGCTTTACACACAGCCAGAAATGGTGTTTCATGGGTCATCGTCGCTTTCTTAATCATGACCACAAATACAGAAAAGACCGGTACTCCTTCAATGGAAAGATAGAGGATAGAGGTCCGCCTATTAGAGTCTTTGGTAGAGATATTATCCGGCAGTTAGACGGTGTGCATGTCCAATTCGGCACGGTGCAATCAGTTACGAGGGAAAGGACACGCGAACAGCAAACTCCCATGCAAGACGAGACTCCTTGGAAGAATAGGAGTATATTCTTTGAGCTGCCATATTGGGAGAACAATGAATTGCGTCACAACCTTGATGTCATGCACATAGAGAAGAATGTGTGCGACAACATAGTATTCACCATGATGAACGAGAAAGGTAAGTCTAAAGACCATATTAAAGCTCGAAGAAACCTCCAGTCGATGGGAATCAAGCATGATTTGTGGCCACGGGAAGATGGAAAGTACCCATCCGCCATCTTTACTATGACCAATCCACAGAAGGAGCTTTTTCTAACGACTATCAAGAACGTAGTCTTTCCAGATGGATACGCTAGCAACATTTCCCGCTGTGTGGATTTACGACAGCGCAAGTTGTCGGGGCTGAAAAGCCACGACTGTCACATTCTAATGGAATATCTACTTCCAATCGCGTTAAGGAATGCATTGCCTCTCCAAGTGTCTTCTGTCCTGGCGGATTTGTCATCCTTTTTTCGTCAATTATGCAGCAAATCCATATACCCTCAACAACTTTCTCTCCTTCAGAATCACATGGTTCATACTCTAGTGTCGCATGGAGATGATTTTCCCTCCTTCTTTCTTCACAGTGATGGTTCACTTGACAGTGAATCTGGTCGAGGAGGTGCGTCTCGGTGGCCCAGTGCATTATCGGTGGACGTACCCAATTGAATGGTAATTATCAAACAAAATTATCAATTTTGCCCTTAATTAGTGCTTATGACACGTGTTATATTCCCAAAGGTACCTATGCCATCTCAAGCAGTACGTGCGTAACAGATCACAACCAGAGGGCTCAATTGCAGAGGGATACATATCCGAGGAGATTCTCGTATTCTGTTCAAGGTACTTAGATAATGTCAAGAGTAGGATTAATCGACCATTCCGTGCTAACGATCGACCGCGTGAAGTCATGCCTGATGAGAGTGTAACCATGTTCCCAGAGGTTGGAAAGGCGGTCGAGGCTGCTTCTTTTTACACCCTCACACCAGCTGAAAAATTACAAGCTCACCGTCATGCATTGGTCAATTGCCTGGCCGTGGAAAAATATTTTGAGTAAGTGCATTTGAAAGTATCTACTTCGTATGATTTTCTATAGTTGGAGAACCTGACATGACATTTTTGTGACGTTTCTAGTGAGTTTAGGGTGATCACAAAGAGAAAGTTACAAAGTAGGACAGGGTCACAGTCTCACATAGACAGTGTTGTGCACAAAGAATTTTCTGATTGGTTCAAGCGTAAGGTAAATCGTAGTATCATTTATACACATACATATTAATAATGGTTTCATTATTCGTACCCCAAGATAATGAATATTTAAATTTTTCACTGCTAGGTTACATTGGGAAGCAGCATGCACCCGAACGAATTACAGTGGCTTGTATGTGGGCCCAATGTTCAAGTTAGCCGCTATACATCTTACAACGTAAATGAATTTAAGTTCAGAACCCTCTCGAGAGAGGAAGGGTTGAAAACCCAAAATAGTAGTGTGTATGTCACTTCTGACACTAGGAGTTACGCAAGCAAGCGCAATAGTAATGTTGCTGTTGGTAGCGTCTCGTATTATGGAAAACTAGTGGACATCATTGAGTTAAATTACAGTGGTCAATTCACAGTCGTCTTGTTTAGATGTATCTGGGCAAACACCACATCTGGCAGAGGTATAAAACAAGACTCTTTGGGACACACAGTAGTTAACTTCTCTCATCCAATTCATACCGGTGATCGAAAAGATGATGAACCGTACATTCTTGCATCCGAGGCTCGCCTAGTGTACTATGTCGAGGACGACGCCGATAAAGAATGGAGTGTGGTAATCCATGTGAACCCAAGGGACATGTTTGAAATAGGTGAAGATATAGGACAGTGTAATTTCGAATTTTCTCCCCAACTGATCCTGACTGGGTTGGCTGAGTTTGACATCAAAGGTTTGTCATTGAGACGGGACGACGATTTGGAGGAACCAACCACTGATGCCATCGATAATTGCGACGAGGCTGCCTATATATAGATGTCTTCAAATACAAATTCTGGACATGTGCGCTATTTTTATAGTGAATCTCACTGTTGAGGGTTATAAGATTGCATAAATATTAATTAGCAACTAGCATATAATAGATTCTTAGAACTTGGATACACCTGATGTATATTCCTATTTATTTACAATTAATTTACCTGGAGAATGTGATTTTTTAAACATATGTTGTGCTCAATTTATTTAATCAAGTAAGATGTTACTAGATTGTAAATGACACTATATATTGACTGACATGATCTTTTTTGCCAGGGAAATTAGAAGAGATGGACATCTTTCTTTGTGCCTCTAGCATCTTGTTTTGCAAGGCAATGATTGAGGCCTCCCCGTTCTCTTCACTGGAGCACGCAAGGTCATTCGCAAGAGACCTATGGTTCAACACGTTGCCCATTTAGTCATGGCTGGACAAATTCTCAGTACACATGCACTTATCAGATGCTATTACTATTGCGCGTGGGAATATTAGGACGGTAAGTTGTCATGTGTTTGCTCGTATAAAGGCTGCTTGGCTTTATTTCAACCTGTCATAGCAAATCCAGATGTTTTATTGTCTTTAATTAAAAGGTACTTTCGAAAGGGGCTAACATATTTGAAAAAATGGACATTGCAGGGACTCCTTCAATTCGCAACAAAGTACCGCAAGAAATTCGGCTTTGAGTTCGTCACTAGCACGAACCTGTACCTTTTGCAACAAATACTGGAGGAGGTGCAGGTACAGTTTGTCTTTCTTGTGATTTGTTAAGTATAAGGTTGGATACAATTGTTCAGTGCAATGATGATATGGCCGGTTGCTTATTTAGATAGATAACTAAAGGAATTACTACTATTCCTATGATTTAAGAGTTTCTCCTGAACATAAAATCATCATCACTACATAATCTACCTAGATTTTGTAGGCCTAGATATTAAATAAAGCTACAAATTAAGGTACTATTCGAAGCGAAATTTGAGAATTGAGTTGGAGAACAACATAATTGAACCACCTTTAAGGAAATAATCAAAGGTGAGAAGAATAAAGATCCATTTGTAATAGGTTGGATTCTAGCTCTTGTTGACTGTATGTACTTGCTGGCAGCCTCATAATTTGCTCTTCCCTTTGTTATGGCTAAATTTGTGAAGCATGTTCTTAAGTTGTCTATATTTCTGACCTGTATTTCTGATCTATACCACGATGTCCATTCAAATTTGTCAACCATGTCCATTACAGTGATCTATATTTCTGTTTGGTCTGGCTAATTTTGGCATGTTCTTAATTTGAGACGTGAATCATTAAATGTTGCTGAAGTATATAGCAATTGCCTCTGGTTAGTGTTGTTGATGACTTTTACCTACCAACTACTGTACCTTATCAGTTACAACCTCATTAAACTTGTGCAGGCACGATATCAGAATAGTCTGCAAGTTAAACTTGAAACGGCATCTCGAGAGAAATTCACTCTCATAGAAAGAGGTTTTACGAAACTATGGGAACGTAAGCCAAACCAGCAGTTTATAACATGGCGCTATTTTGTGCTTTATTTTTTGTAAAATTTGTGACTTCTAATAACTTGTTTGCTTATGGTATATCCGTCAGGTTTGTCTCGGGAAAAGGCTCAAGAAGTTTCGGAAGAGACTGGCGAGGTAGTTCAAGATTTAATGCTTGAAGAAGACGTTGCGCCAGATAGTTCTGATGAGGTTGTCTCTAAAGGACACCAACCTTCCATCATAACCTTTGACCTCAATAAAACTCCAGAGGAGAATGATATGTGTTGACTCAACTCTTTATTATTAGTCTGCCTTATCTCATGAAATATTAGGACTCAACTAAACAAAGTGACTATTTGTGATTTTTCCTTTGCTTGTTGAATTTGATGAAATAGTAATGAATTTGGAAGAGATTAATCTCAAATTACTATATATCAAACATTAGATTTATTTAAGTTTTGCGTGCATAAGTTTATTTTTTATTTTATTTTTTATCTTATTTTATTTTTTATCTAATTTTATTTTTTTTCACTTTGAAATTTACCAGTGATCATAAGTTTTGTAAATATACGAACGTTAATCCAAAAACACATATAATTCATCAATGATTTTCTTGAAAGCTGGAGAATCATTGACTCCAATATATGGAACATTTATCAATTTCTTAGTTTTCTTAGTCAGAATATTATAATCAGCAAAAGTGGATATATTCTTGAAAAAGTAAAATAATATACTTTTGATGAAAAGTGAAATCCAAAGACACACAATAGCGAATGAGTTATATCTCAAATAGCATAGTTTTCCCATATTTATCTAAGGTTACGAATTCGTAGATTCCTAAAAAAAAGAGAACTCGACACAATAAAGTGAAATCTATTATCCGTGCAGCCACAAGTGGAAGTGGCAGTGATAGATGGGAAGGAGTACTTTGTGAAGGTATTCTATGGGCACAGAGCAGGTGGGTTTGTGAAATTGATGGAGGCACTCAACACCTTAGGCATGGATGTTGTACATGCCACTGTCACTAGCCACAAAGGCCTTGTCTCTGATGTCTTTAAAGTTGAGGTCAGATACCATTTAACTCATCATTCAAAACAAAAATAGTGAAAAAAGATTATTGATTATTGTTTGGTTGTTAACAGAAAAAGCATAGTGATATGGTGGAGGCTAAAGATGTGAGAGACTCATTGCTAGAGCTTACAAGGAACCCATCATGTAGGGTGTGGAGTAATAATAATACAAAGAATAATAATCCCACATCGGAGAATTCCAATGGTGTTGCTGTGGGAAGGGATCATCATCATCATCATCATCATCACATGCCCGCATATTATCCCCATCCATTTCATACTTAATTTCATGCCATACCCTCATCAACTTTCTTCTTCTTTTTCTTTTATTATTATTTTTCGTTCACAAATGTATTAGTATTATAATTAATATACTTTAACCATGAACAATAATAATATGTTCGTTAAGTATTTATGTTTTTTTGTAATTTTTTTCATTAATAACCTATAACACTTTTAAAAACATTACCAAAAAAAAATAAATATTCAACACAGATGTATGAAAACGTATCTTTATTCAACTATTTTTATATTTTATATAAAAATATTATTTATATACTTAAATCAGTTAATAAATTAACATAAATATTTGTTTATAAATATATACATAACAAACTAATATACTCGTTAAGTATTTATTTTTTATTGTAATTTTTCCTTCAATACCTACTAATATTTTTAAAAAAATTACAAAAAACCAAAAAACACAAACTTAAATTTTAAATTAGATAAGCCACAGTCCCTTAAATCCTTATTTTTCCCCTAATACCAATAATCCTTATTGTAGCTTGCTTCGTCCAGTTCCTCTCCTCCACGTCCGTCTCTGTGGTTTGCCAGCTTCTTGGAGCCCCTTCTCTCACTGCCCGATCTCCGGTGGTTCCTCTCTCACCCTCACTCCAGTCATCCTACTGCAGGTAAGCACGATTAATCCTAGGTCCTCCCTTCAATATTCACAGCATCCAACTTAGGCAATGCTATTAATGACAATATGTTTAGTTTGCATTTAGTATGTAAGGGTCCCTAGAAATTCATTAGACTGAATGGAACTCCTTAGCAATGATATCAAATCTTTGATTAAATTGATTGTCCATAGAAATTCATGTTTGATTATCCAAATTTAAAGTAGGACTACAAATGTTCCAAGCTCCAACATCTTGGTTCAACTTATTGATTGCAACTTTTATGAAACTCTATTCTATTATAACTAAGTATGATATTTTTTCAATTTGTTAAACATGCTACTCATGAGTCCCAAGCTTAAAATTAACTTCCAATAGTGCAGAATATTATTATGGTTCTAGGCATTATAGAGAAATTGTGAGTACGCATATGTTTTTTTATGCTTAACATATTTGATTTCATTGTTAATATACTCTCTTTGCTGATGTACTCATGTACTCTCGTATTTTTTGAATGCAGTTGGGAAAGATGATAATTTATATTATGATGTATATGTTAATTGTTATTATTGCGCTATTTCTGGCTTACTAATTTTTTTTTCTAAGCTATATTCGGGTTAATAAAAATGGTAGATGAATAATTATATTTAACATAAATAATTGAATAATTATATTTAACATGAAATAATTATATTTAACATGAATAATTATAATTAACATAAATTAATAATTTGATTCTAGGCATTATAGAGAACCTGTGAATACATCAATGTTTTTTTATGCCCCACATATTTGATTTCTTTGTTAACATGGTCTCTCAACTCATGTACTCATGTACTCATGTAACTGGGGTATGCCGGTGTCCTTTTTGCATGTTAATATATATTATTATGTACATATTAATTGTTATTACTTCGTTTTAATCTGAATGCAGTTGGGAAAGATGCCCCGGGTAGGTCGTTTCACGAAGAAAGCCCGTGCAGACACAGCATATCAGCAGCCTCAAGTGGGAGGTCATGCAGCTTCAACTTCGCAGAGAGCGGACTGCCCAATTCCGCCGCCCAGTGGCAGTAGTGCCCCCACATCCTCGTCTTTGTGCCACTTTCGTCCGCCCCGAACCGAATCATTGCATGCTCCACAGGCTTCCATGAATGATGTTCAAAACTCGAAGTCAGACGCCGAAGAGGTAGACCTAGAGGCAGATGAGGTAGATTCTTTTAACCAACATGTTGATAACCTTTTTGCTGCATCGGATGCTCAGAAGCGCAAGAGACGCAAGACCACAGAATTTTGGGATGTTAAAACAATTGGTATAAGAGAACTTATTTAATTCTACTTTTCATTGCCCTATTTTTCTATGATGTATTCGTAGCTTGACTCTAATAGTAGCTAACACAGAATTAATATGTTTTACAGAATCCGATGGCACAATCAAACAGGTCAAACTGAGTGTGAAGGAAGCTATGAAGCCACCTAACCAAAAAAAGGTCGTACTTAGGTTTAACAGTGCACTGCAACCAGTTGGGGATGAAGCATGTCTACTGAGCGGCATTATGGGACTGCTAGGATCTGACTATACCAAATTCCCAATCTGCGAGAGGGACTGGAGAAAGGTTCGCACCAGGGACAAGGTCTATAATGAAATAGTAAAGTTAAAATGTTATTTTTATTTCTTTGTACCATTCCAAACTCATACTTTGAACACTACTCACAGCTTAATTTTAATGTTGCAGCAAATGTTCCATTTTGAAGAAGATAGTAGAGGAATTATAAAGCATATAATATTCAAAATGCTAGGAAGAGCTTGGAAGGAAACGAGGAACAAATTATACCATCGCATCTATGACGAAGAACTTTCACTTGAAGAAAATATTGAAAACCACCCAGATGGAATTACTGAGGACCATTGGAGATGGTTTCTCAATTATCGCCATAGTAACGAGACACAGGTCATATAGTTTTATTTCATAACAGAAAAAGTCAATTTATGTCACATTGAGTTAGTCAGAACTAGTGTCCAGTAACTCTTAATTTGTTGGCATGACAGGCGATTTGTAAGAAAAATGCTGAGAATCGATCAAAGCAGCTTTACACCCACACCGGCGGATCGAAAAGCTTGGCTAGGCGCGGAAAAGAAGAGGTAATCCAATTTTGGGAATGTTTTTGAATTATCTGTTTTTATATTTAATACTTTGTCATGGTTATTGGTACAGTCGGAACGACAAGGGAGGAGAGTTGGTAGAGGAGAGTTGTATCTCTTAACACACAAAAGATCTAATGGGACCTATATCCATGATGCAGCTTGATGAGCGGATAATTTATACGCTTTTTGGCATTGTTTTTAGGTAGTTTTTAGTATGATCTATCTACTTTTAGGGATGTTTTTATTAGTTTTGATGCAAAATTCACATTTCTGGACTTTACTATGAGTTTGTGTATTTTTCTATGATTACAGGTATTTTCTAGCTGAAATTGAGGGACCTGAGCAAAATCTGATAGAAGGCTGAAAAAGGACTACAAATGCTGTTGGATTCTGACCTCCCTGCACTCGAAATGAATTTGCTAGAGCTACAGAACTCTAAATGGCGCGCTCTCAATTGCGTTGGAAAGTATACATCCAGGGCTTTCTAGCAATATATAATAATTCATACTTTATTTGAGTTTAGACAACGCAAACCGGCGTTCAACGCCAGTTCCATGCTGCATTCTGGAGTAAAACGCCAGAAACACGTCACAAACCAGAGTTAAACGCCAAAAACACGTTACAACTTAGCGTTTAACTCCAAGAGAAGCCTCTGCATGTGTAAAGATCAAGCTCAGCCCAAGCACACACCAAAGTGGGCCCCGGAAGTGGATTTCTACATCAATTACTTATCTCTGTAACCCTAGTAGCTAGTTTAGTATAAATAGAACTTTTTACTATTGTACTCATAATCAATCTATCTTTTGATCAATCTTTGGATTATCTTTTGATCCTTTGATCACGTTTTGGGGGCTGGCTTCACGGCCATGCCTAGACCTTTATCACTTATGTATTTTCAACGGTGGAGTTTTTACACACCATAGATTAAGGGTGTGAAGCTCTGCTGTTCCTCAAGTATTAATGCAAAGTATTACTGTTCTTCTATTCAATCTATGCTTATCCTTATTCTAAGATATTCACTGCACTTCAACATGATGAATGTGATGATCCGTGACACTCATCATCATTCTCACCTATGAACACATGACTGACAACCACTTTCGTTCTACCATAGAACGAGCGTGTATCTCTTAGCCTCCATTCCGAAAGATCAGATTCTTCGTGGTATAAGCTAGAATTATTGGTGGCCATTCCTGAGATCCGAAAAGTCTAAACCTTGTTTGTGGTATTTCGAGTAGGATCTGGGAAGGGATGACTGTGACGAGCTTCAAACTCGCGAGTGTTGGGCGTAGTGACAGACGCAAAAGAATCACTGGATTCTATTCCAACATGATCGAGAACCGACAGATGATTAGCCGTGCGGTGACAGCGCACTTGGAATATTTTCACTAAGAGGATGGACGGTAGCCATTGACAACGGTGATCCCCCAACATACAGCTTGCCATAGAAAGGAGTAAGAATAGTTGGATGAAAGCAGTATAATAGCAGAGATTCAGATGGAACACAGTATCTTCATGCGCTTATCTGAAATTCCCACCAATGAATTACATAAGTATCTCTATCTCTCTTTTATGCATTACTAGCAGGAGGACCCGTGCAAACTACATGGGATTACCATTTTATGAACATACCTGAAAACCAAATTATTCAATAATGATCTCCCCAAATCAAAATCATATTCAAGTTAAAACAGTATTAAAGGACTCATATTGAAAAGAAAATCTATTATTAGACAAACACAGTCATATTCAAACAAAAAAAGTATTAATTAAATAACTTCTTCTGTTGAATTAGATATCCAATCAATCAAACATAGCCATATTCAAAGATGACAATGTTCTAAAGAGAAATAAAGTAGATGATCAAGCTGAATAAAATTAGTTTAAAAAAGTTATGATCATATCAGAATTAAATGGTTAGAAAAATTCAAAACAATACAAATGTCATCCAATTAGAAAGTTTTTATTAGAAGAAAAGTTGAAAGAAACATCAAGTTGTAATATTGTTAAACATGAATTATATCTAAACATAGTAATCTGTTAGATATAATATCATTATATCAATACTAATTAGGATCTAACACATCATGATAATAATATAAAAAGAAAAGCATATAATTGCAATAAGTATAAAGTTAACTGGGGGAATGATATAACCAAATAGCATATTAATTTGATTGTATGTTCACATCTGATATCAAAAAGTATGTAACTTAACCAAGAAGTTCACATCCCATACATATTTTGAATTTTAGATAATGAAAAACCCAGGGTCCAAAATAGAATACATATCCTAAAATTAACAAAAGAAAGTATCAAAGCAGCTGAATAATTAGTTTCTAACCACAAAAACCTGAACCAAATGATTTTTGTTTGAAACACTCCTAAATACACATAAATATCCAGGCCTAAGTTTATGCATCTTGACAAAAATCTTTCCATTTGGGTCCAATTTTGTACTCTCGATTCCTGCCCTTACTTTTTAAGACATGCATTGCAAAAGGTTTTAGTAATCTTTGAGCCCTTAACAGTAAATTTCCATTGTTCCGATCCACCACTCTTAAGCAATAATCTAGCAAACTTACAGCAAATATACTGTTAAAAAAAGGGGTTAGAAACAGGTCATAAAAAAAATTCACCAACAAGTATGAAACAATAGTTACACAAACTTACAAATCGATCAGCCTTCATATCATACTTCGTCAACCTCTTGCTATGATGTTCAGCAACACATCTATATATTTCAATTTTAATTGATAGGAAAAATATGAGCAAACTAAAAATTGTAACAGTGAAAGATGTAAGATAACCTTATACAGAATAGTGTGAGACAGAAATTGATTATTGAAATCAATACGCTTCGAATGTAACAAACTTATCAATTAATTAAATGATATCAAGAGTGAGAAAATCAACAACACATGTAACAACAATCTAATATTAAACTAGTAAAAATTAACACACCCTCTTTTTTTTGTTATTGACCTCTTCTTGACAGTAGTTCCATTGGAAGTGTTCTTCTGAATCCTTTGCACACCAGAACTTCAAGTGTAATAAAAAAAATAAATACAATAGTTAAAATATAAGATGCATAAAACTAAGAATAATTAAGAATTAAAAAAAAGGGAAAACTGTAAACTCTAACCTTTTCATATTTCCATGCATCTCATTATCTTCTATACCATATGAAACATCATCCAGTCCATCAAAGTAGTTCAATCCCAACTCATCTTGAATTAGTTTTAGTAAATATATATCAACAATATCTTTAACATAGTGAAAAGCATAAAAATCCATATAAATTGGTTTACTTCGCCTATCCACAGGAGCCACAAAAAATATGACACTTGTGACATGCATTAGACCGATTTTCACCACACTCTTGAACTTATAGAAAGCAAATAACTTGTCTACCTCACCGGAAGGTATCCAGATTTTGTTTTCCCATTTTTTAATTTAAGCTTGATACAGTTGTCACAAAGATCACTCAGGACAATTTCATGTTTTAGCTCGACCCCATATCTAGCAACTACTATCTCTGGAAGCAAAACATCATCCTAAAAACAAAAAGAGACTTATCACATACATTTAATTTTTTACCATTAATTTTATTAATTCAGTTATATATGATTTATGTATTGATCACATGGCCCAAGATTAAAAAAAAAAACAAATGATCTATTAATCCAAACATGTACTCGTCCTCTGTATGCACGAAAGATAACTGTTTCTTCGTTATTATTTTGCCAATGCTCTCTTGTGCCAAAGAAACGCCTAAATTAACCAAAATCAGTATCTTTACAGCATACATAACAAGAAATCCTTAATAGAAAAGGAAAACAATATAATCTCAACCTTGTGCGATCACTTCTACGTGCAACAAGACTCATCGTAGGAAAATAATGTCCAAAAAACCTATTTCAGCTATCTGAAAAAAAGACAGACAAAAAAAAGGAAAAAAATGAGTATTGCATGAAAATATATAATCCTACAGATTGGGGAAAACCAGGAGAACAGAAAAAAATAAAGATGCGTAGGAACAAAAGGAGTAACCAGGGATAAATATTAAGATATTGCACAATTTTTAGTTAAAAAATTCTTGACTAATAACATGCCTAATAGTTCCAAATTAGTAACTTACTATTATTCTTACGATGATTTTTTTATAGCATTAAAAATGTTTTTTTTTTAATTTTTTGTTCAATATTTTTCTTATTGGATACAATATAGTAATACAAAATTAGTGAATTTGACACAGTCAATACGACATGAATTAAACAGAATTAGTTAACCGAAAAAAAATTAAATAAAAAAAATAGTTTTCTGTTATTATCATTTGAACTTCTATCATGTTATTATGTTATATTTTAGCATGTTATCTTAAATCTGGCTTAATAATCAGAATGATCAGCAAAATTAGCTCTTATCCACACTTCAAAACCTGGTAACAAAAAGCATAAAAAAAGAAAAAATAATTTAATAAGAGTGAGATATTGCACTTAACCAAGTATGAAACATGCCTTGTTGTGGAAATTAAATATTTTTTTCTTTCCTTTTAAATTGAGAAGCAAGGTTTCCTTGAATGATACATGCATGTCTAAATATATGACAATATCTTATATTGGTTCATATTAATATCCAGTAACATGTCAGACAAACACAAATGTTACTTTTAGGAAGAAAATAATCATAAAGGATACTTGAACTCAGCACATTCACATAAACATATTCAGTCGATATTTTCGGAATCCAAAACTGTAGTTGATAAAATTACCGAAAACACAAACCACCAAAAAATGAGAAGAAAAGCAAAGGAAAAAAGAGTGAACAGAAGAATGTGTTGAGAATGCAACGGTTAGGGCAAAAATTTAAAGTCTTCTTCTGGTGTCAGAAAATTTACCTTATCATCATGTCTCTTGCTCATTGGACAAACTATGTATTCTAGATCTCTCAAGAGCCCAAGCAAGAGCACTATCCGCCGAAAGACTACCGGAGATATCTCGTTCATAGGAATCGAAGGCGCCGGGAGACACCGCAGAGGACGAGAGTTCTGAAATTTGTAGGAGGAGATGGGGTTTCACCCTGGTAATATTGGGTGGTGGGGTTTCTGGGTTGAGTGACGTGAGACACCAGAGAGAGATGACAGACGGTCACTCAATTACTTCTTCTGAGGTTCTCTTTTTTTTATTGTGTGAGAGAGAGAGAAGGGAGGGACCTTTGGTTTTTTTAGGTTTTGTTGGTGACTTTAAAAAAGGGAAAATACTAATAGAAGATAGTAAAAAATAGAAGATAATAATTAAAATTATCAGGATACTTATTTTTTTAAAATAAATTACACTAGATGGTGGTTATGACAAATTAATTATTCAAAAAGACAAATAATCACACAATTATTAAGGACTAAATTTTTGTTAATATTTATGATAGTTAAAAAGAACTAAATATTGAGAAAAATATATCATAATATCATTTTTTATTTATTTTAGAGTTTTTTATATGAATAATTTTTATTTTTCCCGAAATTTAAGTAACTTTCATATTTTTTTATTTTCTATTGATAATCAGAGAAAAGAATGATGGAAAACCACAGAAGACAAAGAAATAAATAATTAAGTAATCAAGGAATATTTTAACAATATAAAAAAGATTAACATACGGATTAGGAAAAATAACTTAAAAAATAATGAAGAATATATTTATTTTTTATAAAAAAATTTTGTCTTCTTAAATATGATACATGTTAAAATAAAAATTAATTATTGTTAATAATTTTAATATTAAAAATCCTTTTTAATAATTAAATCTTTCTAACAATCTTTTAAAGTGATTTTTCCCTTTTTTATATCTCCCGGATGGATAACTTGTATACCATAAAAAAAAAAGATAAACTATATCTAGATAAAAATTGTATATATGTACTCTAGAATAAAATTTTTAATTAACCCACAACCCAAAAATAAATAAATATATGAATTATTTTCATGTACAAAATAAAATTTCTAAAACTCTATCAAATTAAGATGACATTTGAAAACTTAAAATATCTCTTTTTTTCCAAAAATGATTTTGTAAATAAATTGAATTTTATGAGAACTAAAATTATAATTTAGTCTAAGGAAAATATATAGTTATAATAATAGTATAATAATTAGGAATTTAAAAAAAACTGCATCACACAATGTAATAGAAGAACCATGATAGTGTCATATATAGAAACCCCCCACAGTGAGTGGTTTTCACTGTATCACACAGATTTGCAAAAAATAACACAATAAAAAAATTATTTATACCAAATACTATTCCAACCACTCAATTGATCCAAAATCTGATAAAAAGCAATTGGCTTTTCAATCCTCTATAACTTTCCAGAGCAATAGAAATGCTTGTCTGTATAAACATATCCAACAACTTCTTCCATGATTCACACACAAAACAATAATAATAAATCAACTATATAATAGAATTATCATCATCATAATCATATCTGTTGTAATTGTAAGTTCAAAACAGAATAGTTTAGCTAATAAATTGTTGCCTACAGAAGAAAAAATGAATATAGGAGGTTTCAACTTTCAAGCCTCAGATTTCAAGTTTTCAACTAACCCACTAATTTGTAAATCTTTCCAGGCATGTCAAATTAGTAAAACAGAGAAGAGGTTAGGAAAGTACTTTCCAGCAGGAGTAGAAATAGAAAAAATCCTTTAGCACAAAATTAACGAACACACAATTAAAATACCATTTTAAACAAAAAAAAACCAACATTTATTGGAAAAAAAAAGAATAATATAACTAAATGCAAAAATCAACACATAAATCCAATACGATAGATCATAGAAACATGCATCCTATTCAAGAAAATCCATTAGGCATTGACAAAGGCTAAAAGCAATTTATAACATATAAACAACCACATATGACATCACCATATCACAATATCGATAAGGATAAACCACCCATGTGGTTACTCTGACATTTATATGAAAAACAACCCAGATTAATTGCAAAGATTAATCGTTATCTCATTACTGATAATTCATGTAACCATTGATCCAAAAGAAGCATATAGTTCAGCAGAGAGCCAAGACCTTACATTAACAAAGTCCTTACCACAGGTGAATGCTGATCAG
This sequence comes from Arachis stenosperma, assembly GCF_014773155.1. Lineage (NCBI taxonomy): Eukaryota > Viridiplantae > Streptophyta > Magnoliopsida > Fabales > Fabaceae > Arachis > Arachis stenosperma. The sequence continues at coordinate 95,988,678 of NC_080385.1, forward strand.
TTAGTTTACTTCAAGTCGGCATATGCTAGAGTCCCTTTGTATTTCAGATAGTACTTGCTAAATTTCACATTTTGAATCTAGGCTATATTTAGCATGAATTCTCATTTATTTCAACACAAGCCCTCTTTGTAAATTATATGCAGTCGATTCATGTAACTCTGGAGTGTTTACATATCCTGGATGCTCAACAGTGTTCAAATGCAATACGATTCACTTAAGACTGCAAAGGGAATGTGTCCAAGAATTCAAACATTAACTTATTATAGAAATAGAAAATTAGCAAAGTACAGAATTCAAACACAAAATAAAACTAAATGGATTAGCAAGCCCGACAAGAAACAAAAATCATTCAGTTGAATTAGAATAAAACTGACAATGATTAGCCTTAATATAACTTAATTTTTTTAAATAAAAGAATTCAAACTCCGAAGTAATTATTGTTGTAAAAAATAAAATCCTGAAGCTAGAAGCACAAAACAGAGGGGGAACCGGACCTGTGGAATCAACTGACACCGGTGATGCTAGAGCAGAGATGCGAGACGTAGAGACGAACGGCGACACTGGAACAGATGGTGCTTCCAGGGCTGAAATGATAACGATCATGGAGAGCTACAACAACCACGACTCTAATCTTTAAGACCGCAACCTCCATCGGAGACGGGAGTCGGTCAGCAGCTGGAGGGAAGTCAAGGAGACAGTTCGCCGGCGTTGACAGGAAGCACGAGACCCAACGAGGGTGAAGGGAAGAAGATAGATGCGCCGTTCTATGGGTTGCTAGGGTTCCTAGGTTGGGAGGGGAGTATAAGCTCACAATACATAATGGGAAAATTGGGGGGGGGGATTTAGTGCATCTAAACGCCTGTGTTTTGCAATCGTGGTTATTGTAATATTTTTTATTAGTAAATGTTTAGAATAAAGTTTTCTGGTACAGGTTTTATTATTTTGTTATGGATCAGATGATAGAAATGTGTATTTGTTAACCCATCATCGGCACTGAAGGTATCATGTGGATTGGGCCAAGTTTAGTTTTTTGTTCCCCAGCGCAATATGGGCCATTTTCAGAACACCCTCTTTTCCTCTTTAACAAAATTTTAATCCATGTTGGATTTGTGAACCAAAAACAAACCCCTTGACAAAAAAAAAACCAAAAACAAACCCAACTTAAAGATTAACTAAACCACCTCGTATTGGAATTGGATCAAGCACTCAAGTGTCCCTGAACAAAAAAAAAGCACTCAAGTTTCAAGATCCAAAAGGAAAAAGGAAAACTGAAATAAAATTGGGTTAAATAAGAGTTTGGTCTTATAAAAGTGTCTGAATTTTTTTTAAGTTAAATAAGTGCTTCATTCTCTGTTTAGGGTATAGTATTTGTTTGGGTAAGTTTTTTCTTTTTTAAAAAAGTAATTTAATATTTAAATATCTCTCGTGTTTAAATAAATTAAATGAATTGTACTACGTAACACGATAATACATTATGAATCACATAATTCAAAAGTAGTTATTAACACAGCATAAAAAATTTAACAGAATATTATATAGTATCTACTTATTTTTTTAACTGAAGAAAAGATATAAATAAATAAATAAATAAAGAGTGCAAGAGAAACATGGTCCATGAGCTAGTGGAGTGTCCACTTTCCATTAGCAATCCCAATGTCAACTTAATAGCTGAAAAATAGTTCCACCCACAATTGAAAATGGGAATTTGGTTTTTCATTTTCATGTGTTATGTTTATTATCTATAAAATTAGTGATTAATTAATAGAAATTTTAAACAATATAAATTTGATGACCATATAAATTATGAAAAATAAAAAAAATACGAAACTACAAAACATTACCAATCTGTAACTTATTTTTCTTGTAAAATTTGCTCCAACCACCAATTATTGTAATTCGTTTTTGAATATTAGAAAAACTATATTTAATGGGCCAATTCGTGTCTTTATCGTGGCTAACCCAAAATTTGCCCCTCACTTTTAATTCATCTAAGTATTGCCTAAAAAATGAACAAAGTATATGCCGTGTGTTTCAAATACAATTCACTCACTAATCAATTATTACATATAAAAAACATATTTAGTATTTTGTAAAATTTTCATCACATAACTGTACATAAGTACAGTATATTATATGTTTAATTATTTTATTAAAAAATAATTATATAATTAAAAATATATAATATATTTGTGTATAAATATATAATACGATAATAATTACAATATTTATCATTTTAATTATTTACATAATGATTTAAAAAAATTTAAATTAGTTAACAATGAACACTAAGATTACTTAATGAAATATTTAATGAAATATTCAACAGTTTCAATACTATGTATAACAATTAAAAATATAACAATATTAATTCAAAATTTGGAACGACAACAAATAAAAAATATAAAGCATAAAAAATAAAATAAAAACCATATTTTTAGCAATGGAAAATAACCTATAAAAAATATAGAATGAAATTAATTATTGACTTTTTGTTTGTTTTCAATTACCAATAGATTAATGTTGTCATGAATATACGAAGACTTTAGAACAAGAAAGAAAGAAGGATTTTTCAGCTATATAGAGAAACTTTCAACCATGTATATTTTTTTTTCTTACATTGGATATGCTTTCTCTAGTTCTTGAAAAAAAAAGACTTAAATAAATTATTTAGGTAAAAAAAATCTAATATTAAGAAAATGAATAAAAAAATTTGAAAAATATTCATTAAAACCAACATCAATTTTTTTATCGAAAATTTAATACTTTGTTCTTTGAATTTCTTGAACTTGGTTTCAAGTATCAAGTGAACAACAAAATAAAAAAATTAACATAATAAACATATAATTTAGTAGATAATCTCATGATACATAACAACACAGTCGTTTTCATGGATCAAAAATGGATATATATGAAAATATATTTGACAAGGTTGCAAGCATTCCATTAATGACTCACCCAAATTTTGCCCCTTCCTTTTGGATTAGTATTATTTGGGTTAGTTTTAAAAGGAATCCGAATCAAAAGAAAACCTATTATTTGGTAAATTTAAAACATAGATTGCCAAATATCTGTAAAAATAAAAAAGAAAATAAGAAGATATCCAATACAATCGAAAACATAAACAAAAATATCTGTTTCTATATATTAATAGATAAATAGTCATTTTTAAGTATAAATTAAGATTTCTTGATCTCCAACTGTATGTGCTGGTCCCGTATGGAGATTAACGTCAAGATAAGCTTGTCTCTTCTCTTTAACCTGTACAATCTACAACACTCCTTCCACTCAACTCCAAATTTCCATTTTGAATTTCTTCCTCTACTTCTCAAGAGATGGAAAAAAAATATTTTTCCCTACACTTGAAGGTGGACCAGTTATCTTCCACACAGAACCATGCCCAAATGGTTTCAGATATGCAGCAAACTTAGTGGACAAGTACTGCAACGAATATATAATATTTAGCAATTCAGCAGGCATTTTCTAGGTAAGCAATAATAAATACAAAGTCAATATTTCATAAGTTTGTTAAAGAAACAACTGACTTCATTAAAGTTATTTTACCAATCGAGTGCCGAGATCTGAATTTGTCATGGTTTTCTCATAGCAAGGGGATTGAGGATATCTATTGTAGGACACATAGACATTTCTGTTACCATAGTAAAATATATGTCTATTCAACATGATGCTAAAATAGAACTTAGGGAAAAAAATGTGTGTACCATTACCGATTGTGACGAATTCTAGATAATGTTGTCAAATTGAAGGGACTTTATACTGAGTAATTTACCTATTGAAACCACTTGTACCTGTATACATCACCATTCAGCTGTTTGATCCTTTAAATATCCTTATCAACACTGTAGAAAAAATCCAATATTTTATCTGTTATATAAAAAAGATGGATTGTTTTACAATGATTGAATAAATAGCAGCAGCAAATCTTAACAAAATCAAGAACAAATAATCAAGTCCAAAGGAAAAATACAGTGAAATCACTAGAAATATGAAAAAAGAAAACTAGAGAAGATGGCACGAATTGCAAAACATTGGAGATCGCAAGCTACAGATTAAAATTGAGAAACACCGAGCCTGAATGATTCTTGAGGGAGAGAATGGAGTCTAATATAAGGAGTGGAAATCATTTAATGGTGACTTTTGGATTTTGTCTTGAACTTGACCTATCAAATTCTTTAATCTACGATTTAAATGTTTGCAGATAATTATCATGAGGCATACTTAACTTTTTATTAGACCAAAATACATATGCCATCAAAAGAAGTGTATATATTAAAATTTATAAGAGAAAGAAAAGAATTTATTTTTAAATTATAATCACAAAACTGTATACATTTTCATTTTGTTAAGTATCTGAAGAGGCATAGTAAAATTAATTGTCAGCTGTTAAAAATTTAAACCCTTTTCAAATAATAAAAACAGTAACAAATAAAAAAAAGTATATTTTCTATCCTACATTGAATGTTAATTATAAATATCACAATTTTCTTTATGTATTCCAAGACTATACAATTATTAGTATGTAACCTGAAATTAATAATAATAAATATCACAATAATAACAACATCACATGTTATCCATATTAAATAGTATATACTTTATTTTTTGATTACATGATGATATATTACATTTTTTGTAACTTAATTTAAAATTGTTATGAAAAGCCTAATTTTCTAATTTCTCATAAAAAACCTATATCGATAGTAATTTTACGTTTCTAGCATTTTAATACTATAATTATTATTTTTCACTAAAATATTATTATTATTACGATTTTAATACTAACAATACAAAAGACTAAACCAAATAAGCAACACTTTTCATGATATTATTATTCTAATACTAATCTATTTTAAATATTATTTACATCCATTAAATATAATATTTTCTTCTGTAACAAATTGCTAAATAGAAAACTTGTCATTTCAATAAAAGAGTATTATCCAATTCAACTAACTAATTCAAATGTTTAAGTCCTTTTTAAAATGATTAATTAATCAGCAACTGAAGTAACTAATTCAAGCAGCTAATTCGTTTTTTAAACTGATTTAATCGCAAATAAATCCTACACTTTTTTGCATTCAGAAAATGCACACAAATCAATTAAACCAAAAATGATGCATATATATTTTATACAGTTCAAATAACTAAATAATTTTTAAAATTTAAACTAACTTTAAAACAAATAAATTCTAGAATCTTTTCATTTGAACCGATAGTGCAATGAGATTAAAGGTAATTAGAGGAAACGGTAGCACCTTGCATATAATTGATGAGCGGATATTTTATACGCTTTTTGGGGGTAATTTCATGTAGATTTTAGCATGTTTTAATTAGTTTTTAGTAGAATATTATTAGTTTTTAGGCAAAAAACGTATTTTTGGATTTTACTATGAGTTTGTGTGTTTTTCTATGATTTCAGGTATTTTCTGGCTTAAATCGAGGGAGCTGAGCAAAAATCTGAGTTAGGCTGAAAAAGGACTGCCGATGTTGTTGGATCCTGACCTCCCTGCACTCGGAATGGCTTTTTTGGAGCTACAAGAGTCCAATTGACGCGCTCTTAATTGGGTTGGAAAGTAGACATCCAGGGCTTTCCAGCAATAAATAATAGTCCATACTTTGCATGAAGATAGATGACGTAAACTGGCGTTCAACGCTAGTTTCATGCTGCTGTCTGGCGTCCAGCGCCAGAAACAGGTTACAAGTTGGAGTTCAGCGCCCAAAACACGTTACAACCTGGCGTTTGACGAAGGAATTTTCGCCGGTATAGAAATTATCAAGTAATCAGTCGTAGTATAGTCTAAACCGACACAAAATCCATCATCAAACAAATCTACAATCTATAATCGAGAGTATTAGTCCCGAGTCGTTCTTCCCTAGGAATGCTACAAGGATGCATGTATTGGTTAAGTGGTCTTTTTGTGGTTTGAAGAGTGTGGCATAAAAGTGTGAATAAAAGAAAACAACAATCAATCAATATTAAAAGCCTTGGCCAAGGTTGAACATTGGAAGTCCCATCACTATAGCTTCCTTCAATTGTGATAACAAAGGAGTGTTGCTTCACTTAGTTAACCCCTAATTATAGAGAAAAGTCAAGTAAAAGTAATTAACTCAAATCACAAGTCCTAGTCTTACCCTAGGGAAGTCTAGCTTTAGTGCACTCTAAGTCAATTAGCAATCCTCAATTCTTAATCAACAATTGACATCCATTATTCAAGTGTCTCCAATGACTCACCCACTAGGCCAAGTGAGGGAATGCTACTCCATATCTAAAGTTGGCATTTTCTCAAACACTTGGAGAGCAAGAATGAAAGACATAGTAAAATTGAGAAGAGATTTAGAACTAAAGCAATTCAACACAAGAGATTAACAACAATCAACAATGAACAACAATGAAAATAAGATCTTTAATGAATCAATAGAATCCAAAACAACAAAGCTAATTCTAAGATCTACAAGAATTGAACAATTACAAACACTAATTGAGATTAGAGATAAGGATCTACAACATGAACAAAGTAAATTGAGAGTGGCAATAGATCTCACCAAAGAATAGTTGAGAATTGAGAAAATGAAGATGAATCCTAGAGAGAAGTTGGAGTTTCTCTCTCTACAAATGTAACTAACTAAAAATATCTACCTAATGATCTCAAATTAGTCTATGGATGTGAATGTGTTAATGTCATGTCAATCCCCTTCAATCCTTGGCTCTTATATGCATTTTGGCGCCAAAGTTGGTTGCTGAAACCTTCCCAAAATCGCCAGGCACGTGTTGCCTTAATGAGGTCATGTGCCATCATCGGCGCGTGCGCGCACGGTACGTGTGCGCGTCCTTGGCCTGTTTCGCAATGTGCGCGCGAGCGCCTTATGTGCGTGCGCGTGCATGGCTGACTTTGCTTCTTTGGCTTTTTATGCTTCTCTCCACTTGTATGCTTCCTTCCTTGTTTCCTTTGATCCATGCCTAGCCTATTTCATCCTGAGATTACTAACAAACATATCAAGGCATCTTATGGAATCAAAGAGGAAATAGAATTCATCAAAATAAGGCTTAAAAAGCATGTTTTTACACTTAAGCACAAATACGGGAGAGATAACAAAACCATGCTAATTTATAGGCTAAATGTGACAAAAGGTTATCAAAATACTCTAAATTCAATACAAGACAAACCCTCAAATTGGGGTTTGTCAACCTCCCCACACTTAAGCCTTAGCATGTCCTCATGCTAAAATAAGAGGGAACTAAAGGGTTATGACATTTAATTGAATGCAACTAAACTATGTGAATCCTATCTAAAGGCAACTATCTAAAGCAATTGAAAATGCTTAGTTCAAACACATCAATTCCCAAGAGAGCATGTGTAAACACAAGAGCTAGGCATATAGGAACTAAGTCCAAACCACAATTGTATTGAATTGTCATAAAGAGTTCAAACTTGCAAGAATATAGATAATATGGGTGAATACATGTGATTGAACTTTTGAACCCTCACCGGATGTGTATCCGCTCTATTCACTCAAGTGTTTAAGGGTTAATTCACTCAATTCACTTCTAATCATGTTTTCCAAAGTTTGATTTTCTTCTAACAATCAACACTTATTTAATGCATGCATACATTCATCATGAGGTCTTTCATTTAGGTTGTAATGGGGTTAGGATCAAGGTAGGATCATTTATGGCAAAGTAGACTAGGATTTGAATCTTTGATTAGCATAGACTTTCCCACCTAACCTATTTAATGACCTATACAAGTTCAAGCTACTCTAACTACCCATTCTTCACTTTTTCTTACATACTCATGCATTCTTACTTGATTCATAACACTTATGCATTGATTCCTTTTTATTGACTTCACTTTAGGGCATTTTGCCCCTTCCTTATTGTGTTATTATTATATTTTTTTTCTTTTCCATCATCATTTTTCCATTTTTTTTTCTTTTCTTTTCATCATTTTTTTTTTCTTTATATATTTTCCTCCTTTCTTTTTTTTTCTTTCAAACTAAATACAAGAACATCAATGCATAAGGTTTCTACATTCAATTTATACATGAATATGTGCCCAATTCCTAAACATAAAAGTGTACTACCCCTTTTATCCCATCCAATGTTCCCAAGCCTCACCAACTTGAATAATGAACACTCTCACTAGCCTAGGCTAATCAAAGATCCAAATAAGGACTTTTATTGGTTTTCCGCCTTGGGCTTGTAATGTGCTAAAATAAGAATGAGTTGGTTAAGCATAGGCTCAAATTGGCTAACAAAGGAATATAAAAGGGTTGGCCATTTGGGTAAGTGGCTAATGAAGTAATGGCCTCAATCATATAAATGCATAAATACAAGAAATAAATGGACATATAGAATCAAGCAAATCAAGGATCATAATCATAGAAAGAGAACATTTTCACACAAGAATGGAAAATAAGTGGTTATAAAATGTAACCACATCAATAGGCTCAAGTCTCACAAGCTTGTGTTCTTAGTTCAATACATGCTTCACAAAGTATGAAATTCAAGCAAGTTTCACCAAAAATTTTTCTTTCAATCAATTGGGTCAATGCCCTCTATTTAAACCTCTTTCTTGAAAAATCTCAATGCTTAACTAAGCATTGTTGTGATTGAAAAATTCAAAGATTTTCTTAGTTCACCCTTTCCTTTTTCACTTAAAACCAATATATTATGCAAAAAGGGTGACTAAGTATTTGCAATTCAAAGTATGATTTCTAATCACAACTACAAACTAAAAACAAAGATAAACAAAATGTATAAAGAAGAATCCAACTAAAAGTATGGAATCTATCATCCAAAACATCTAAAAAATATCCAAAAAGCATCAAAATATCTAAAATCCGAAATAGATCCAAAATAAGCAGTAAAAGTATCAACCAGTAAAAGTATCTAAAGTAAACTCAAAATACAACAAATATACACAAAAGGTGTGCAAAGTGAGATAGCTAGAAAAGTGGCTAAAATGTTCACCGGTATCTAATGATGCCACCGGCTACCTCCCCACACTTAAGATCAAGCATCGTCCTCGATGCTAAACCGGAGGGCCGGCCGCGGCGATGGTGGCTGCCAACGGTTATGGCAGAAGAGAAGAAGAAAATGAAGATGGGGGTGAGAGGGTGTGCGACTGCGCAGTGTGCATCGCGTGCTAGGGTTATCCCAGTTTTGAATCGACGCGCGCGCGCACCTTGCGCGCCCGCGTCCCGTGAGGAAACTTGGAATCTACGCGTGCGCGTATAGCGCGCTTAAGCGTATGTTGAGCAAAATGGGAGGAGACGCGTGCGCGTACAGTGCGCGCACGCGTGCATGGAGTTGGGCTAGGGGCTTAGAGTTGGCCCAACTCAGGCCTAACTCTCTGGAGAATGGCCAGGGAGTCGCGCCACCAGATCTGCGCGCACGCGGCATGTACGCGTCCGCGTGCATTGAGAGGAAATGGAGATCCACGCGTGAGCGTACGATGCGCGCTAGCACGGGATGGCAGAATAGGTAGGGGCGCGTGCGCGTACAGTGCGCGCACGCGTACATTAGATTGGGCCTGAGGCTTAGAATGGGCTCGAGGCACGCCCAACTCTCGGGTCCGTGGCTTAGATTGGTGGCAGCATGCAAGGGCGCGCGCGCGGCAAGCGCGCGTCCGCGTATGTTGATGATTGATGGCAAAATGGCGCGCACGCGGCAAGTGCGCGTCCGCGCGAAGCAAGTTGGGCCAAGGGCTCAAGGTTGGCCCAGAACTGGCTCAACTCTTTGTGGGTTGGCTCAACTGTCGCAGCAGCAAATCGGCGCGGACGCGGCATCTGCGCGTCCGCGTGAATGTCCATATTCTTAAAACGGCGCGCACGCACGTTGTGCGCGTACATGTGGATCGTGTTGGGCCCAAGGCATGATGTTTGCCCAAGGGAGGCCCAACTCTCGGGAGTGTGGCTCGTGGTGCATCCATACAGGGATGCGTGCGCGTACGGTTTGCGCACGCGTCCACCCTCCCTTTTTTTTTTTAACAAGAAAATGCCTAAAAGCTCTATATTGCCCAAAGACTCCCCATGGTGCCTGCAACTCCTTATTTAGTCAAAATCACACACTTTCTAAAATGCAAGTTGGTTTTGAGGTTTATTCTATTTCTACTAAGCACAACATACATGTTAATATGCTAGCAACTAGTGTACACAAACAAGCTAATTATGAAGTGAAAAACTACCTACAATGGTAACTCAAACCACTTATTAAACCAAATTAAAAGAGTATGGAAAGAGTTTACCATGGTGGGGTGTCTCCCACCTAGCACTTTTAGTTAAAGTCCTTAAGTTGGACATTTTGATGGAGTCCTTGCTATGGTGGCTTATGCTTGAACTCTTCTTCGAATCCCCACCAATGTTTGCTCTTCCAATAGCCTCCGGGATCCCAGTTTAAACGTACAAGGCCTTCAAGGGGGCCTAAGCAAGTAACAAGGCCCCTAAGTTGATAGTGATCTATGTATGTTCCTGGGTCCCATACTTTGTTTGTCAACCCCTTTTCTTCTTGATCTTCATGCTTCCAATAGGGTGACAAACTTATTGAATTCTCCTTGTAACTCATACTCATCATCTTAATCCCATCTAGTTTGGCTTCGCTCGGCTTTTGAAACTCAAAGTTTGATCTTTCGTCCTTTATGCGCCTTGTTTCCCATTTTTCACCAACATCGAATCCGTTCTTACTCTCTAGCCCACAAAGGGTTCTAAGTTGACCGTCCGTTTCTAACAACGCATATTGATATGGGCCAAGAAAATTAAAGGATGAGATGATTACCCACTCAATTTGCAATTGGGACGGCGACTTAGCAAGGAAGATATCCAATGGTCTTGACATTGTAGGTTCCACTTCCTTTGGCTCCTCCATGATGATTTCCATCTTTTGATAACTCTTTTTAAATTCTTCTTGTTTGCTAACTTCCTTCAAACCTTTATCATTGATCAAGTTATGTGTTGGAGGTTGCGCACCCTCCTCAACATTGGTTTCACATTCGAAGGGGGAAGCTTCAACAAGATCACCATAGTCACTTGATGTAGAGTTGTTTTTGTTGATGGAACTTCCTTCTTGTTCAACCTCCTCTAGGTCTTCTTCCACTTCTTTATCTTCAACAATCTTCATTTCCTCCGCTCGTTGCAACACACACTCCATTTCCTTGTGCTTAACTTGAGACTCTAAAGTCTCTCTCATACCTCCATCTTTGGTTGCTTTCTCACAATCATCCGTGAACTCATTTCGCTTGTGATATGAATCCCAAGAATCTATCTTTTGACGGATGGTTCTTGAAGTCGATCCATTTCTTCCTTGAAACGATCCGTTAATTCTTGTTCCGCTTTACTAACATGAGTAGGATCATATTGCTCTTGGATTAATGGACATTCATATGCTTCCATGGAGGTTTGTGGCGGAGAGGAGAAATCATAATATGGTTGGAAAGAAGATTCATCAAAGCTTTGAGGTGGGAAGTCATTTTGGTTATTGGTAGAGGGTGAAATTATACGGGACGTAAATTCTTGGAGGGTGGAGGTGAAACTAGTGAAGGTGGTTTGGAGCTCTTCTTGCTCTTGAAGAACGATACTAAGTGTATCATCCATGGGGACTTGGGTTGGAGGGTAAAAATGTTGGAGTGGTGGTGATTCAAGGGTTGCTTGTTCATAATCGTCACAAGGGTATGCATAGGGGGAATATAGATTTGGATCATATGTGGGCACTTGGTGGAAATAAGATGTGGGTTGAGAATATGGTGCATAGAATGGTGGTGGTTGAGTGGTATAACCATGATAAGAATCATCATATCCATAGGAATGATATGCATTATAGGAAGGATTACCATCATAGTAACTTGAAGGGGAAGGTAGCCATGATGATTGCTCATATAGATATGGCTCCCCTCCTGAGAATTCATCTCTCTCATAATGTGAGCCATCATTCAAGTTTTCATCGCCTACAAAATAGTCATAGTTATATCCAAAACCACAAGGATGACAATTCATAGTGGCAAATAGAAACAAAACCAATAAAGATCTTAAAACTAACAAAAACTAACAAACAAACAAAAGACAAACATATTCACACTATTCACATATTTACATTAACCAAAGACATGGCACTCATGCGTATTCCCCGGCAACGGCGCCATTTTGACGAAGGAATTTTCGCCGGTATAGAAATTATCAAGTAATCAGTCGTAGTATAGTCTAAACCGACACAAAATCCATCATCAAACAAATCTACAATCTATAATCGAGAGTATTAGTCCCGAGTCGTTCTTCCCTAGGAATGCTACAAGGATGCATGTATTGGTTAAGTGGTCTTTTTGTGGTTTGAAGAGTGTGGCATAAAAGTGTGAATAAAAGAAAACAACAATTAATCAATATTAAAAGCCTTGGCCAAGGTTGAACATTGGAAGTCCCATCACTATAGCTTCCTTCAATTGTGATAACAAAGGAGTGTTGCTTCACTTAGTTAACCCCTAATTATAGAGGAAAGTCAAGTAAAAGTAATTAACTCAAGTCACAAGTCCTAGTCTTACCCTAGGGAAGTCTAGCTTTAGTGCACTCTAATCGGTATTGGTAGTAAATAGTGTTGCAAAAAATGAGCATCATGGGTCTTATACCCAGAAACTTTTCTTTCTCCTAGATGTACACACCGTGATATATTAGAAGCACTACCATCAGGTAGCTTTGTTGTCTTCAAAACGCCACAAAAAATTGACTTCTCAGCAGTAATCATAGAAAAGCATCCCTTTGCCAACTTTGTTCTCTTGCCATTATTCACCTCCTTTGGTTGAAGATTTTTCCAGATCCCCAAATCTTTTAAGTCATATCGAGCATTCAAATGGTCCTTTGTCTTGCCTGGGATATCCAAGAGAGTTCCAATTACACTATCAAGTAAGTTCTTCTCTATGTGCATGACTGGTGCACGAAATTGCAATAACACTTTTGCAACTCCGCACAACTAACCAGCAAGTGCACTGGGTCGTCCAAGTAATACCTTGCGTGAGCAAGGGTCGATCCCACGGAGATTGTCGGCTTGAAGCAAGCTATGGTTATCTTGTAAATCTTAGTCAGGAGATCAGAAATTATCAGGATTGATTGTGAAAAGCAAAAGAACATGAAATGATTACTTGTATTGCAGTAATGGAGAATAGGTTGAGGTTTTGGAGATGCTCCGTCTTCTGAATCTCTGCTTTCCCACTGTATTCTTCATCAAACACGCAAGTCTCCTTCCATGGCAAGCTCGTGTAGGGTCTCACCGTTGTCAATGGCTACCTCCCATCCGCGCAGTGAAAGCTAATGCACGCACTCTGTCACAGTACTGCCAATCACCGGTTTGGTTCCCTCCCCTACCGGAATAGAATCCCTCTTTTGCGTCTGTCACTGACGCCCAGTAGGTTACAGGTTTGAAGCACGTCACAGTCATTCAATCATTGAATCCTACTCAGAATACCACAGACAAGGTTTAGACCTTCCGGATTCTCTTGAATGCTGCCATCAGGTCCAGCCTATACCACGAAGATTCCGATTAAAGAACCCAAGAGATAACTACTCAATCTAAGATAAAACAGAGGTGGTTGTCAGGCACATGTTCATAGTTGAGAATGATGATGATTGTCACGGATCATCACATTCATCCGGATTAAGAACAAGTGTTATCTTAGAATGGAAGCAAGCATGATTGAATAAGAAACAGTAGTAATTGCATTAATCCATCAAGACACAGCAGAGCTCCTCACCCCCAACCATGGGTTTAGAGACTCATACTGTGGAAAGAAACGTGTACAAAATGTTATGAGGTCCTAAGGTTCCGATTACAATGTCAAAAGATCCTATAAATAGTAAACTAGTATCCTAAGGTTTACAGAAATGAGTAAATGACAGAAAAATCCACTTCCGGGCCCACTTGGTGTGTGCTTGGGCTGAGCATTGAAGCTTTTATGTGTAGAGACGTTTTCTGGAGTTAAACGCCAGCTTTCATGCCAGTTTGGGCGTTTAACTCCAAATTTTATTCCAGTTCCGGCGTTTAACGCTGGAATTTCTGTAGGTGACTTTGAGCGCCGGTTTGGGCCATCAAATCTTGGGCAAAGTATGGACTATTATATATTTCTGGAAAGCCCAGGATGTCTACTTTCCAATGCCGTTGAGAGCGCGCCAATTGGGCTTCTGTAGCTCCAGAAAATCCACTTCGAGTGCAGGGAGGTCAGAATCCAACAGCATCTGCAGTCCTTTTCAGTCTCTGGATCAGATTTTTGCTCAGAACCTTCAATTTCAGTCAGAAAATACCTGAAATCACAGAAAACACACAAACTCATAGTAAAGTCCAGAAAAGTGAATTTTAACTAAAAACTAATAAAATATACTAAAAACTAACTAAAAGATACTAAAAACATACTAAAAACAATGCCAAAAAGCGTATAAATTATCCGCTCATCACAACACCAAACTTAAATTGTTGCTTGTCCTCAAGCAACTGAAAATCAAATAAGATAAAAAGAAGAGAATATACTATAGACTCCAAATTATCAATGAACTTAGCTCCAAATTAGATGAGCGGGACTAGTAGCTTTTTGCCTCCGAACAGTTTTGGCATCTCACTTTATCCTTTGAAATTCAGAATGATTGGCTTCTTTAGGAACTCAGAATCCAGATAGTGTTATTGATTCTCCTAGTTAAGTATGATGATTCTTGAACACAGCTACTTATTGAGTCTTGGCCGTGGCCCAAAGCACTCTGTCTTCCAGTATTACCACCGGATACATACATGCCACAGACACATAATTGGGTGAACCTTTTCAGATTGTGACTCAGCTTTGCTAAAGTCCCCAATTAGAGGTGTCCAGGGTTCTTAAGCACACTCTTTTTGCCTTGGATCACAACTTTATTTCTTTCTTTTTCTTTTCTTTTTCTTTCTCCCCTTTTTTTTTTTGTTTTTCTCCTTCTCTTTTTTTTTTTTTTTTTTTTGTATTCACTGCTTTTTCTTGCTTCAAGAATCATTTTTATGATTTTTCAGATCCTCAGTAACATGTCTCCTTTTTCATCATTCTTTCAAGAGCCAACAATTTTAACATTCATGAACCACAAATTCAAAAGACATATGCACTGTTTAAGCATACATTCAGAAACAAAAGTATTGCCACCACATCAAACTAATTAAGCTAGTTTTAAAGATGAATTCGAAATCCTGTACTTCTTGTTCTTTTGTGATTAAAACATTTTTCATTTAAGAAAGGTGATGGATTCATAGGACATTCATAACTTTAAGGCATAGACACTAAGACACTAATGATCATAAGACACAAACATGGATAAACATAAGCATAAATTTTCGAAAAAACAGAAGAATAAAGAACAAGGAGATTAAAGAACGGGTCCACCTTAGTGATGGCAACTTGTTCTTCCTCTTGAAGGTCTTAATGAGTGCTTGAGCTCCTCAATGTCTCTTCCTTGTCTTTGTTGCTCCTCTCTCATGATTCTTTGATCTTCTCTAATTTCATGGAGGAGGATGGAATGTTCTTGATGCTCCACCCTTAGTTGTCCCATGTTGGAACTCAATTCTCCTAGGGAGGTGTTAATTGCTCCCAATAGTCTTGTGGAGGAAAGTGCATCCCTTGAGGTATCTCAGGGATTTCTTGATGAGAGGGGTCTCTTGTTTGCTCCATCTTCTTCTTTAGTGATGGGCTTGAGGTCATGCTTTGGATGCCATAAATGGTTATGGAAAAACAAAAAGCAATGCTTTTACCACACCAAACTTAAAAGGTTTGCTCGTCCTCGAGCAAAAGAAGAAAGAAGAGAGTAGAAGAAGAAGAAATGAGGAAGAAGGGAGTGACTCTGTGTTCGACCAAAGAGGGGAAGAAGTGGTGTTTTGGGTGTGTGAGAATGAAGGAGTGAAGATGATAGTGAGATTTGATAGGTGGGGGGTTTTTGGGTAAGAGGTATTGAGGTGATTGGTGAATGGGTGAAGAAGATGAGAGAGTGGTGGGGTTGGTTGAGGATCCTGTGGGGTCCACAGATCCTGAGGTGTCAAGGAAAAGTCATCCCTGCACCAAATGGCACTCAAAATCACGTTTTGAGGCATTTCTGGCGTTAAACGCCGGGCTGGTGCCCATTCCTGGCGTTTAACGCCAGGTTCTTGCCCTTTTCTGGCGTTTAACGCCAGTCTGGTGCCCCTTTCTGGCGTTAAACGCCCAGAATGGTGCCAGACTGGGCGTTAAACGCCCAACTGCTAGCCTTACTGGCGTTTAAACGCCAGTGAGTTCTTCCTCTAGGGTGTGCTGTTTTTCTTCCTGTTTTTCATTCTGTTTTTGCTTTTTCAATGGATTTTGTGACTTCTTATGATCATCAACCTACAAAAAACATAAAATAACAAAAGAAAATAGTTAATTATAAAATATTGGGTTGCCTCCCAACAAGCGCTTCTTTAATGTCAGTAGCTTGACAGTGGGCCCTCATGGAGCCTCACGGAGGCTTAGAGCAATGTTGGAACCTCCCAACACCAAACTTAGAGTTTGAATGTGGGGGTTCAACACCAAACTTAGAAGTTGGTGGTGGCCTCCCAACACCAAACTTAGAGTTTGACTGTGGGGGCTCTGTTTGACTCTGTTTTAAGAGAAACTCTTCATGCTTCCTCTCCATGGTTACAGAAGGAGAACCTTTATAGTCTGCACTGTCTGCAAGCCACGGAACTTCCTGAATAGCAAATAATTGCTCATCCGGAAAGGTTTCAGAGATCTCAGTAGGAAAGAGGGATGCTCCTGCTACTGGTTCTATCCTTGACAGGTGATCAGCTACTTGATTCTCTGTCCCTTTTTTGTCTCTTATTTCTATATCAAACTCTTGCAGAAGCAACACCCATCTTATGAGCCTGGGTTTTGAATCCTGCTTTGTGAGTAGATATTTAAGAGCAGCATGGTCAGTGTACACAATCACCTTTGATCCTACTAAATAAGATCTGAACTTGTCAATGGCATAAACCACTGCAAGCAACTCTTTTTCTGTGGTTGTGTAGTTCTTCTGTGCCTCATTTAGAATACGGCTGCCATAATGAATGACGTGCAGAAGCTTACCATGCCTTTGTCCCAAAACTGCACCAATGGCATGGTCACTGGCATCACACATTAGTTCAAATGGTAATGTCTAGTCTGGTGCAGAGATGACTGGTGCTGTGACCAGCTTAGCTTTCAGGGTCTCAAACGCCTGCAGACACTCCTTATCAAAGATAAATGGTGTGTCAGCAGCTAGCAGATTACTCAGAGGTTTGGCAATTTTCGAAAAATCCTTTATGAACCTTCTGTAGAATCCTGCATGCCCCAGAAAGCTTCTGATTGCCTTAACATTGGTAGGTGGTGGTAATTTTTCAATTACTTCAACTTTAGCTTGATCCACCTCTATTCCCTTGTTTGAAATTTTATGCCCAAGGACAACTCCTTCAGTCACCATAAAGTGACATTTTTCCCAGTTTAAAACTAGGTTGGTCTCTTGGCATCTTTTCAGAACAAGTGCTAGATGGTTAAGGCAGGAGCTGAATGAGTCTCCAAATACTGAAAAGTCATCCATGAAGACTTTCAGAAATTTCTCTACCATATCTGAGAAGATAGAGAGCATGCACCTCTGAAAGGTTGCAGGTGCATTGCACAGACCAAAAGGCATCCTCCTGTAGGCAAATACTCCAGAAGGACATGTAAATGCTGTTTTCTCTTGGTCCTGAGGATCTACTGCAATTTGGTTGTAACCTGAATAGCCATCCAAAAAGCAGTAGTATTCATGACCTGCTAGTCTTTCTAGCATTTGGTCTATGAATGGTAAAGGAAAATGATCCTTTCTGGTGACTGTATTGAGCCTTCTGTAGTCAATACACATACGCCACCCTGTAACTGTCCTTGTAGGAACCAGTTCATTCTTTTCATTATGAACCACTGTCATGCCTCCCTTCTTAGGGACAACGTGGACAGGGCTCACCCAGGGGCTATCAGAAATAGGATAAATAATCCCAGCCTCTAGTACTTAGTGACCTCTTTCTGCACCACCTCCCTCATGGCTGGATTTAGCCGCCTTTGTGGTTGAACCACTGGCTTAGCATCATCCTCCAATAGGATCTTGTGCATGCATCTTGCTGGGCTAATGCCCTTAAGATCACTTATGGACCACCCAAGAGCTGTCTTGTGTGTCCTTAGCACTTGAATTAGTGCTTCCTCTTCCAGTGGATTTAAAGCAGAGCTTATGATCACTGGAAAAGTGCCACCTTCTCCCAGAAATGCATATTTCAGGGATGGTGGTAGTGGTTTGAGCTCTGGTTTAGGAGGCTTGTCTTCTTCCTGAGGAATTTTCGGAATTTCTTTTATTTCCTTTAGTTCCTCCAGATCAGGCTGAACATCTTTAAAGATGTCATCCAGCTCTGATTCAAGACTTTCAGTCATATTGACCCTCCACCAAAGAGTCAATAATATCAGTGCTCATGCAGTCATTGGGTGTGTCTGGATGCTGCATAGCTTTGACAACATTCAACTTGAACTCATCCTCATTGACTCTCAGGGTTATTTCCCCTTTGTGTACATCAATGAGAGTTCGTCCAGTTGCTAGGAAAGGTCTTCCTAGAATAAGAGTTGCACTCTTGTGCTCCTCCATTTCCAGCACTACAAAGTCAGTTGGAAAGGCAAATGGCCCAACCTTGACAATCATATCCTCTATTATGCCTGATGGATATTTAATGGAGCCATCAGCAAGTTGGAGGCATATCCGGGTTGGTTTGACTTCTCCAGTCAACCCAAGCTTTCTGATAGTGGATGCAGGTATTAGATTGATGCTTGCTCCAAGATCACATAGGGCTGTCTTGGTGCAAGCGCCTTCTAATGTGCATGGTATTATAAAGCTTCCAGGATCTTGAAGCTTTCTGGTAAGCTTTTTAGTATGACTGCACTGCATTCTTCAGTGAGAAACACTTTTTCAGTTTCTCTCCAATCCTTCTTATGACTTAAGATCTCTTTCATGAACTTAGCATAAGAAGGTATTTGCTCAAGTGCCTCTGCAAACGGAATCTTTATTTCAAGAGTCCTTAGATAGTCTGCAAAGCGGGCAAATTGCTTATCCTGTTCCGCTTTGCGGAGTTTCTGAGGATAAGGCATCTTGGCTTGATATTCCTCAACCTTAGATGCTGCAGGTTTATTCCTTACAGAAGTGGTTGAAGAAGCCTTGTTAGAGGGATAATCATCAGCACTCTCAGGTGTCTGATCCTCCTTGGGTGTTTGAACGCCAGGATTGGGTGGAAAATGGGCGTTAAACGCCAGCTTTTCCCCCTTTTCTGGCGTTTGAACGCCAGAACTGGGCAAGGAATGGGCATTTAACGCCAGCTTTCCTTCCCTTTCTGGCGTTTGAACGCTAATAACATTCCTCTCTGGGCTCTTACTGTCCTCAGAGGGATTTTGAACAGTGGTTTGGTTATCCTCTGTCAATTGTTCCTTGTTTGGCTTTTTGCTCTTTTGAGCAGTGGTATTCAGTGTTCTCCCACTCCTTAATTGAACTGCTTGACATTCCTCTATTATCTGTTTAGATATTTGCTGTTTTGCTTGATTCAACTGCAGTTCTATGCTCTTGTTAGCAACCTTAGTATCATGGAGCATTTCTTTAAATTCTGCTAACTGTTCAGTCATCCGGAGCAATTGTTGATTAAGCTCAATTATCTGTTCTTGAGGATGAGGGTCATTGACTACTGTCATGATTTCCTCTTTTGGAGAGAACTCATTGCTAGAGTACAAATATTGGTTTCTAGCAACAGTGTCTATAAGCTCTTGAGCTTCTTCAATTGTCTTCCTCATGTGTATAGATCCACCAGCTGAGTGGTCTAAAGACATCTGAGCTTTTTCTGTAAGCCCATAGTAGAAATGTCTAACTGTACCCACTCTGAAAACATTTCAGAGGGACATTTCCTTAGCATACCTCTATACCTCTCCCAGGCATTATAAAGGGATTCATTATCCTCTTGTTTAAAGCCTTGGATGTCCAGCCTTAGCTGTGTCATCCTTTTTGGAGGGTAAAAATGATTCAGGAATTTGTCTGATACTGTTTCCATGTCTTTATGCTTGCTATAGGTTGGTTATTTAACCACCTTTTAGCTTGATCTTTTACAGCAAATGGAAACAGTAATAGTCTGTAGACATCCTGATCTACCTCTTTATCATGCACTGTGTCAGCAATTTGTAAGAACTGTGCCAGAAACTCAGTAGGTTCTTCCTGTGGAAGACCGGAATACTGGCAATTTTGCTGCACTATGATAATGAGTTGAGGGTTTAGCTCAAAGCTGCTTGCTTTGATGGGAGGTATACAGATGCTACTCCCATATGCAGCTGTAATGGGGTTAGCATAAGACCCCAGAGTCCTCTTGGACTGATTAATTCCACTTGAGTCCATAATGGACAAAAGGGAAATGAGAATGGTTGCAAAGAGATAAATTTTGTTTATCTTTATTTATTTATTTTTTTTTTTTGAAATAACCGAAAAAAATAAAATATAATAAAACAAAATAAAAGGAAAATAAAATAAAATTCGAAAATTAAAAATAAATAAGATCAAAGCAAATTGAGAACTGAATCAATTAGTGAAAAAAAGATTTGAAAACAGCAATTAAAGGATATGATTGAAAAATTTTTTATGAAAAGATTTGATTTTTAAAAAGAGAAAGAGAAAACAGCAAAAAGACACCAAACTTAAAATTTTTAGAAATCAAACACTAATTTTTTCGAAAATTTTAAGAGAAAAACACAAAGAGGACACCAAACTTAGGATTTTTATGAATCAAAAAGGGACTAAGACTATGCAAAAACGAAAATTTTAAAAGAAAAACAAAAGCATGCAATTGACACCAAACTTAGAATATAAAACTAGACTCAACTAAAAGACTCTAAACCAACAAAAAAGAAAACAGTCCTAATCTAAGCAACAAGATAGCCGTCAGTTGTCCAACTCGAACAATCCCCGGCAACGGTGCCAAAACTTGGTGCACGAAATTGCAATAACACTTTTGCAACTCCGCACAACTAACCAGCAAGTGCACTGGGTCGTCCAAGTAATACCTTGCGTGAGCAAGGGTCGATCCCACGGAGATTGTCGGCTTGAAGCAAGCTATGGTATCTTGTAAATCTTAGTCAGGAGATCAGAAATTATCAGGATTGATTGTGAAAAGCAAAAGAACATGAAATGATTACTTGTATTGCAGTAATGGAGAATAGGTTGAGGTTTTGGAGATGCTCCGTCTTCTGAATCTCTGCTTTCCCACTGTATTCTTCATCAAACACGCAAGTCTCCTTCCATGGCAAGCTCGTGTAGGGTCTCACCGTTGTCAATGGCTACCTCCCATCTGCGCAGTGAAAGCTAATGCACGCACTCTGTCACAGTACTGCCAATCACCGGTTTGGTTCCCTCCCCTACCGGAATAGAATCCCTCTTTTGCGTCTGTCACTGACGCCCAGTAGGTTACAGGTTGAAGCACGTCACAGTCATTCAATCATTGAATCCTACTCAGAATACCACAGACAAGGTTTAGACCTTCCGGATTCTCTTGAATGCTGCCATCAGGTCCAGCCTATACCACGAAGATTCCGATTAAAGAACCCAAGAGATAACTACTCAATCTAAGATAGAACAGAGGTGGTTGTCAGGCACATGTTCATAGTTGAGAATGATGATGATTGTCACGGATCATCACATTCATCCGGATTAAGAACAAGTGTTATCTTAGAATGGAAGCAAGCATGATTGAATAAGAAACAATAGTAATTGCATTAATCCATCAAGACACAGCAGAGCTCCTCACCCCCAACCATGGGGTTTAGAGACTCATACTGTGGAAAGAAACGTGTACAAAATGTTATGAGGTCCTAAGGTTCCGATTACAATGTCAAAAGATCCTATAATAGTAAACTAGTATCCTAAGGTTACAGAAATGAGTAAATGACAGAAAAATCCACTTCCGGGCCCACTTGGTGTGTGCTTGGGCTGAGCATTGAAGCTTTTATGTGTAGAGACATTTTCTGGAGTTAAACGCCAGCTTTCATGCCAGTTTGGGCGTTTAACTCCAAATTTTATTCCAGTTCCGGCGTTTAACGCTGGAATTTCTGTAGGTGACTTTGAGCGCCGGTTTGGGCCATCAAATCTTGAGCAAAGTATGGACTATTATATATTGCTGGAAAGCCCAGGATGTCTACTTTCCAATGCCGTTGAGAGAGCGCCAATTGAGCTTCTGTAGCTCCAGAAAATCCACTTCGAGTGCAGGGAGGTCAGAATCCAACAGCATCTGCAGTCCTTTTCAGTCTCTGGATCAGATTTTTGCTCAGAACCTTCAATTTCAGTCAGAAAATACCTGAAATCACAGAAAAACACACAAACTCATAGTAAAGTCCAGAAAAGTGAATTTTAACTAAAAAATAATAAAAATATACTAAAAACTAACTAAAAGATACTAAAAACATACTAAAAACAATGCCAAAAAGCGTATAAATTATCCGCTCATCAAGGAGCCTGGTTAGTGTTGAACCCGTATTCTCCGTAACTGTCACCAAAGTACAGAATTCAAATACAAAATAAAACTAAATGAATTAGCAACTATGATAAGAAACAAAATTCATTCAATTGAATTAGAATACAACTGACAATGATTAGTCTTAGTATAAGTTAATTTTTTTCAAAATAAAATAAATCAAACTCTGAACAAATAAAAAGCACCCAAAAAGTCAAGTGGAGAGATGATCGATAATTACAGAGAAATACAAACCAGAAAGCCAAGTTCAATCAAACAAAAATAAATATACGTAATGAATCAAAAATATATTTGTTATCTATATGTATATACTCAACCAATAAGTCACCAAAAAAATATATTAAACTAATACACATCCAACTTTCTTTTTAATTATCACTAGTGAAAAAGAGAATTCAACAATAAAAATAAAATTAAAGAATTAAAGAATTATTCAACCCATAACAAATTCATAGATTACTAAACAATTATCATTAACCAATTATTGTTTTAAAAAACCAAATCCAGAAGTTATAAGCACAAAACAGAGAGGAAACCACACATGTGGAATAAGTCCGACACCGGTGATTCTGGAACAGAGCAGCGGGATGGAGAAACGAACGGCGATGGTGGAACGGATGGTGGAGAATTGCAACAACCATCACTTTAATCATCAAGGCTCCAACTTGCATCGGAGACGGGAGTAATTCAGTGCCTGGACAGAAGCCACGGAGACAGTTTGTTGGCGTTGACAGGAAAGGACGAGAGCGAGCGAGGATGAAGGGAGGAAGTTTGTTGTGCCGTTGCGTGTTTTGCTAGGGTTCCTGGGTTGGGAGAGCAAGCACAATGGGAAATGGGAGTCCAATGCATCCAAACGACTGTGTTTTGTAGTTTTGCTAAATTAATAAGTACTAACTCTATTGTTTATAATCTTTATCATTTTAATTATTTAGACAATGATTTTAAAAATATTTAATTAGTTAATAACAAAGAATAAAATTACCAACTGAAATATTCAAAATATTTTATATTATGTACACCAATTAAAAATATAACAATATCAATTCAAAATTTGAAACTACAAAAAATAAAAAACATAAAGCACAAAAAATAAAAAAAAAACATTTTTACTAATGGGAAATAAATTCTATAAAATATGGAATTAAATTAATTATTGACTTTTTGTTTCTTTTCAATTACCAGTATATTAGGGTTGTCATAAATATACGAAGTCCTCAGAACAAGAAAAAAAGAAGGATTTTTCAACTTTGTAAAGAAGATTTCAACCACCTATAATTTTTTTTACATTAAATATGTTTTATACAGTTCCAAAAAAAATACAGTAAAAGAAAAAATTATTTAGGTAGAAAAATCTAATATTAATATAGTAAAAAAAAAACTTTTGAAAGATATTCATTAAAACCAACATCAATTTTTTATCCAAATTTTAATACTTTATTCTTTGAATCTCTTCAATTTGGTTTCAAAACTCAAGTGAATAACAAAATAAAAAAATTAACATAATGGAAGTTGGGTTTTAATTAGCTGCATTGTTTATAACATTTATCATTTTAATTATGTACATAATGATTTTAAAAATTTTAAATTAGTTAACAACAAATAATAACATTACTTACTAAAATATTCAATAGCTTCTATACTATGTACACCAATTAAAAATATAACAACATCAATTCAACATTTGAAACTACAACAGATTAGAGATATAAAATATAAAAAATAAAACAGAAAACATATTTTTATTAATAGAAATTAAACTACAAAAAATATCGAATGAAATTAATTATTAACTTTTTGTTTCTTTTCAACTGCCAGTTATTACGAACATACAAAAACATTAGAACAAGGAAAAAAGAACAAATTTTCAACTTTGTAAAGAAGCCAACCATTTATATTTATTTTTCTTACATTGAACATGTTTTCTCTAGTTCCTGAAAAAAAAATAAACTAAAATAAAAATTATTTAGATAGAGAAATCTAATATTAATATACTAAATAAAAAAAGACTTTTAAAAAATATTCATTAAAAGCTACATCAATTTTTTTAACCAAAATTTGGTACTTTTTTTTTGAATTTCTTAAACTTGGTTTAAAATATGAGATGAATAACAAAATAAGCAAAATTAACATCATTGAAGATACGTTTTAATTAGCTACATTGTTGATTCTTTCTGTCTTTGATTTTCATTGGACATCATCAGCAAGTACAATATAATCATGCTCATGTTCAAGAATAATACAACCTCATTCTTCATAATTAAGAACTACAATCTCATTCCTCCTAATTAATTGAGAACTGGTTGGTACTAAGCAAATACTTCATGTTTGTTTAGAGTAACTATACACACCATATAACAAAAGATTACAATGACTAAGTCACAAATTCACCCACTGCATATATTTGTAAAGTTCAAAGCATGAAAAAGCCTAAGATTCAAAATACACCACGTATCCCAAAATAAAATCAAAAGTTTCAAATCAGTTAATGTACTACTTCTTAGTTATAGAAACTCGAATCAGCCTATCTTCTTTCGAAACCATCTCAAACACACATGAATCTCTAGCTTTAAATTTGTACATTTTTACAAAATCCTTCCATTTAGGACCAATTTTGTATTTTCGTTCTTTGCCTTTACTTTTCAAAATATGCATTTCAAACCTTGTAGTAATCTTTGATTCCTCAACAATGAACTTCCAATTATTTGATCCTCCTACCTCAACCAAGAACTTAGAAAATTGATAGGGAATATACTGTAATAAATAAATAAAATAAATAAATAAAGAAGTAAATTTAATTCAAAAAAAGTTAAAATAACTAATAAATATGAAACTATCATCATGCAAACTTACAACTCAATCAGCCTTGACATCATACTTGGTCAATCTCTTGCAATGATGTAGAATAAGATACCTGCTTGTTTAAAAGATAATTTATAAAACAATGTCATCAAATTTAAAATCATAACAATCAAACATGTAAAATGATGTTATACAAAGAATTCTGAAATAGAAATCAATTCTTTTACCTAATATATTCTGATTGTAACAAACTAAATAACCAATTAGTTTATACAGAGAATGAGAAAATAAAAAATTTATATAACAATAGGATAATATTAAATGAACATACCTTCTCTTTTTTGTCTTTGATCTATTTTGGATAGCGCTTGCTTTTGAACATGTCTTGACAGTCCTTTGTATCTCAGGCCTACAAGTGTAATTAATAAAAAAGGTAAAGATTTCAGAAATAATTGAGAAAAATAGACAACCGAAGAAACAAGTAGCAACATGATACATATTTAAAAACAAATATATTAATAAACATAATAATTGAAGTATAACATGTACAAAATTAACAATAATTAAAGAAAAAAACAGTAAAATCTAACCTTTTCAGATTCTCATGCATCCCATTATCCTCTATCCCAGAAGCAATATCATCCAATCCATCAAAGTAATTTAACCCCCAATTTATCTTGGATAACTTTTAACAAAGATATCCCAATAATATCTTTTACATAGTGAGATTCATTAAAATTCATATAGATTGGATTATTTCGTTTATCCAGAGGAGCCATAAAGAATATTCTATTTGTGACATACATTAAACAAACCCTCACCATGCTTCTGAAATTATAGAAGGCAAGTAATTTCTTTACTTCAACTGAAGGTATCCAGATTCTTTTCCCTCGAGTTTTTATTTTGACCTTGATGCAATTGTCACAGAGATCAATTAGAACAATTTCATCTTTCAATTCATCACCATTTCTAGTAATTATCCTATCTGGAACCAACACATCATCCTAAAAAAAACACTTATCACATACATTTATTTTATACTGATACATTTTCTTAATTCAGTTACATGTAAATCATTTATTTTTTACGTTGATACTAAAAAAAAGTACAGATTATATATTAATTTAAATGTGTACCCGTCCTTTGTATGCACCGAATGTAATACTTGATTCCTTATCAAGTGGCCAGTGTTGTTTTGTACCAAAGAAACGCCTAAATTAATCATATTCAGTATATTTATAACACAGAACAAAAAATCATTAATAAAAAATACAAATAATACACTATCTACCTTTTGCGATCACTTCTGCATACAACAACACTCATGTTGAAAGAACAGTTTTTAAAAAACTCTTTGGTGTATCTGCAAACAAACTATTAAAAAAGAAGAACAACAATAACTTTTGATTAATGTAACTTTTTAATAACAAAAAATCTAAGGATAATAATAACAGTACAAATGGGTTATTTCAAGAAAACAACATTCCATCTTCTGAGAAAATATTTTTGAATCTGCATATTCAGACTTGAAAAGTCAAGCTATGACTCAATCTTTTCAAAACCCAAAAAATTCATTTAATCAAGTTAATGAAAAGAAAGATACGAACAGAGAGAAGACATGCAAGAGAAGAGGCAATGAATAAAAGGTTGTGCGGTGAGAATACAATGATCAGAGAAAAAATTTACCTTGTTGTAGTCTCAGTCTGCCAACAATTAAGAAAAAAAACCCTGTCTGTGAAGAAGCTACTGGAAACTTTGTTATCAGTCAAGTCGAGAGTGTTGGCATGCAGTGTAGTTGACGAATCCGTGTAGGAGTTTATGCGGGTTTAATGTTAAAAAGGTTGGATCTTTAGGGGTTTTTGGTTGAATGAGATGAGAAGTTGGAGAGAGATGAAGAAAGAATACCAGATTCACTTGTGTCTTTTTTCTTTTTTGAAGGGGTGACAGGACCGTGACTTTTGGTTTTCTTCACCTGTTTTTTGGCTTTCACTTACAAAGTAATGTTTTTAATTTTTATCTAATTAAGAAGATATTTACGATATGGGTCAATTTTTTATATTTAATTTTTAATAAATTTTCTAATAATTATAACGTATAAACAAGTGTTTTAAAAATGTGAATTAATTAAAAATATTACTATTTTCTTTATATCTTCCAAAACTATGCAAATATTAACCATGAATGCAAAATTACTAATAACAAATATCATAATAATAACAATGTCACGTATTATCCATATTAAATTGGATATATTTTATTTAGATTATATGATGATGTATTATATTATTTAAAATTGAATTTAAAATACTTCATCAAAAAATTAATTTTCTATTTTTTCATAAAGATACTATATCGATAATATTTTAATATTTTTAACATTTTAATGGTATAATTATTATTTTGCAGATAATTATTATGAAGCATATTTAACCTTTTATTATACAAAGATACATATGTCATCAAGAGAATTGTATGTAACAAAAATTATGAGAAAATGAAAAAAACTTATTTTTAAATAATAAATATAAACTTATATACACTAAATTCTATCAAGTATCTGAAGAGGTATACTAAAATTAATTGTCAGCTATTAAAAGTTTAAATCCTTTTTAAATAATAATAACAATAATAAGTAAAAAAATATCCTTTTTATCCTATACTGAATATTAATTATAAATCTCACCATTTTCTTTATGTATTCCAAGACTGTAGAAATATTGGTTATAAATGCAAAATTAATAACAGTAAACATCACAATAATAACAACGTTATATGTTATCAATATTAAATAGAATAGACTTTATTTTTAGATTACATGATGATATATTACATTATTTGAAACTGAATTTAAAATTGTTATGAAAATCCAATTTTCCCACTTTTCCATAAAAAAACTATAGCAATACTAATTTTATGTTTCTAGTATTTTAATACTATAATTATTATTTTCCATTGTAATATTATTATTATTATTATTACTATTTGAACACTAACAATATAAAAGATTAGAGCAGTAAGTGATGCTCTTCGTCACATTATTAGTCTAATACTAACCTATTTTGGTTGAAGAAAATCCAAATTGACAGATGATCTAAAGGGGCACCAATATTCAGCACATCCTCTATTTTCCAACAGATTTTTAATGCAGTTGTCCAAAGTTCTTTAATCAAATAAAGGAATACATATCTATATTCCATTTCTAAACACAAAAAGGAAGCTAAATAAATAAAGATACATAACTTGTACTTTAGAATATAAGACAAATCAACAAAGCAGAAACAAGTTTTCAACAGTTGATGGTATAATACGTGTATGTATACTTTTTTTTTTCATAGCAGTAATTCCTGAATTAGATGATTTATCACAAAAAAGAGTTATGTTTTTCAAGATATTGGTTACAATACAAAAATATATATCACCACATCAGTGATAAAAATAAAGTCATAGTACAAAATCTGATATATTTTTCCCTCCTTTTATTATGAGAACAAAAGAAATGCAACAAAATATAGAATTTTGACCATAAATAGAGTCAATATTTAAACATAATTGAGAAATCTGAGATATGTGCAAGAAAATTGAGGAATAATAAATAAAAAGTGATAAGCTATAATATAAAATTTAAACAGAATAGGTAAAAAAGGTCATACCTTTTAGAATACTATTTATTGTGCATATAGAACACAAGGTCTCATATATGAATTCACAACTCTAGCTGAACAAAAAAAATGAAATAAGAGAGCAACATTAATTCAATGAATTATGAAACAAGAAGCAAAAAAAGATATGATCTTTGAATATGAATTATTATTATGGAAGAAATCTATCTTATATTTTATCTTGTCTTCTATGGATACTTCTAGGTAAAGTAAACCCAACAGTTAGAAATCTCCAAACTGAATTACACCAAAAATTTCATAAAAAAGGAAAAGAAAAGATATGTCTTTATAAAATAGATATCCAAGAAAATAAAAACCAGAAAAGTGGAAAAAGAACAAAAGAAAGAACTGTAAGTAAACATATCAAAATTTATTCCGAATAAATTTTTAAAAGAGAACAATATTAAACATTATAAAAACACACAAAGGAGAATAAATTAAACATAAGTTATACAACAAGAAGCAACATTAAACAACATATTTAAATATAATTTATAAAACAATAAGTAACATAATCAATATTGACTCATCATTATTAGAGAAAACAGCAGCACATTGCATATAATGCATTGAAAACTTAGTTCTACTTTCTCCCCCTTCTAAATGTTCCCGAAAAAATTGATTGAAAGCACATATAACTTTATTGGATTTTAATTTATGAAGTTCAGATACAAAAAATATACCTAATTATTAATTAAAAGAAAATGAATATTTAGGTTAAGATAAGCAAATACTACACACTGATTTATCAAAATTTAAAAAATAATATGGATCAAAAAATGAATAGCTGGAACTCCAGTAAGAATCAAGTGGAGAAAAAAAGAGACAAAAGCAGAAGAGTAATGTTTTACCTCACTCCAATAATCAGCCTCTTTAGTTGTTATTTAGTTCTATTCATTACTTGCAATCATAGTTTATTCATCTAATTACCTGAAATTATAAGATAACCAATAGAATAGAGACACTTCAAAAGTTCACAGTGAAATTTAAAGGAATTTGTAGCCTATACAGAAACCCAACTACTGCCAAGGATGTAAGATACTCTTCAGCAAGGTGCAAGAGACACATTGAGAATTTAAGTAAAGCAACAAACAAGTATTTATCCAACAAAGCACCCTATCAGTTTAAAAAGTACAACATCAACTTATTAGAGAAATAAAAAATTAACAAAGCACAGAATTCAAATACAATAAACTAAATGAATTAGCAAGTCTGATAAGAAACAAAACCAATTCAATTGAATCAGAATAAAACTGACAATGACTAGTTTTAGTATAAGTTAATTTTTTTAAATAAAAGAATTAAAACTCTCAACAAAGAAAAAGCAGCCAAAAACTCGAAATCAAAAACAAAAGATTCAGAAACAGGGATTGAGAAGATCCATACATGAGGAGGATGGGGGCTAAACTCTCAGACCAAAATGTAACATCCAGGTTGTTAAAGTTCAAAAGAGCGTCGCTCTTTTAGAGTTACCAGAATCCCACTAGAGTCGTCACCACCATCATTAAATGATTACTATTAACCAATTATTGTTTTAGAAAATGAAATCGAGAAGCCAGAAGCACAAAATAGAGGGGAAACCAGACCTGTGGAACCAAGCTGACACCGGCAATGCTTGAACAGATATGACCAACGGACGGAGGAACGGCGACGGTGGAAGGGATGGTGTTTCCAGAGCTGAAACGATAACGATGGTGGAGAGCTGCAACAACCACGACTCTAAGCTTCAAAGTCCCAACTTGATTCAGAGACGGGAGTCAATCAGCGGCTGGAGGGAAGTCACGGCGACAGCTCGCCGCCGTTGGCAGGAAGCATGAGAGCGAGCAAAAGTGAAGGGAGGAATATAGCTGCGATGTCGCGTGGGTTTCTAAGGTTCCTGGGTTGGGAGGGGGGTATAATCTCGTAATGCACAATGGAAAAATAGGGGATTTAGTGCATCCAACGAGTGTGTTTTGCAATTTTGCTAAATTTTTAACTACAAATTCTATTGTTTAAAATAATTGTCATTTTAATTATTTATATAATGATTTTAAAGATATTATATTAATTAATAACAAAGAATGAGATTACTTACTGAAACATTCAAAAGTTTCTATACTGTATACACCAATTAAAAATTTAACAATATCAGTTCAAAATTTTAAACTACAACAAATTAAAAATATAAGTCATAGAAAATAAAACAAGAAACATATTTTTACTTTTGAGAAATAAAATCTAGAAAATATGGAATAAAATTAATTATTGACTTTTTATTTATTTTCAATTACCAGTAAATTAGCATTATCACGAAAAGACAAAAACTTCAGAATAAGAAAAAAAAAGAAGGATTTTTTAACTTTGTAAAGAAAGTCTTAACCATTTATATAGTTTTTTAATACATTAAACATGTTTTCTCTAGTTCCTGAAAAAAATATACTAAAATAAAAAAGTATTTAGGTAGAGAAATCTAATACTAACATAGTAAATAAAAAAACTTTGGAAAAATATTCGTTAAAACCAATATCAATTTTTTTAAACAAAATTTAATACTTTATTCTTTAAATTTCTTCAACTTGCTTTCAAATATGAGATGAACAACAAAGTAAAAAAATTAACATAATCAAAGTTAAATTTTAATTACCTGATTGTTGGTTCTCTTTGTCTTTAGTTTCCATTGGAAATCATCATCAACTACAATATAATTATTATCACTTTCATGAATACCACAATTTCATTTCTCGTAATTAAGAACTGGTTAATACTTTGTTCTTTAAATTTCTTCAACTTGCTTTCAAATATGAGATGAACAACAAAATAAAAAAATTAACATAATCGAAGTTAAATTTTAATCAGCTGAATTACTGGTTTTCCTTGTCTTTGGTTTCGATTGGAGATCATCATCAACTACAATATTATCATGATCATTTTCATGAATACCACAATTTCATTCCTCATAATTAAGAACTGGTTGGTTCCAACCAAATAAATCTGACCAACATTTTTCCTTGTCTTTGGTTTCGATTGGAGATCATCATCAACTACAATATTATCATGATCATTTTCATGAATACCACAATTTCATTCCTCATAATTAAGAACTGGTTGGTTCCAACCAAATAAATCTGACCAACATTCACAATAATTCAAACTAAGTTATATGAAATAATAAATATACAATTTAGTAGATAATTTCATAATAGATAACAATACAGTCATTTTCATGAAATAAAAAGGGACATACATGAAAAAAATATATGACAAAGTTCCAAGCATTCCACAAATGATAGTATATTATGCAAATCAAAACATAAAATTTAAAGTTTTTTAAGAAACATTAAGAATAAAAAATACACTTATGTAAAAAGAAATCAATTAATTAAAATTAAGGTTAGAAACTTGAAAAAATAAGATAATATCGTTTTTAATTTGTATGTGTTATTTTTATTATCTATAATATTAATAATTAATTAATGAAAATTTTATGTAATATAAAATTTATCACCGTACAAATTATGAACAATAAAAGAAAAAATAATTAAGAAATGATAAAACATTATTAATTAGTAACTTATTTTCGTTGTGAAATTTGTTTCAACCACCAATTCACAATATTTCGTTTCCATTAATTAATCAGTACATATAAAAAATATATTTAGTATTTTTTAAATATTTTTTATGTAACTATAAATAAGTACAGTATATGATATTTTTAAATTTTTTAGTGAAAAAATAATTATTTAATAAAAAATATATAATATATTTATGAATAAAGATATAATAACATAATAATTATTTTAATAATTCATTTTTAGTGTATCAATTCTAGTAAGATGTCAAGTATTGATTCTATTGCTTACAATATTTATCATTTTAATTATTTACATAATGATTTTAAAAATTTTAAATTATTTAATAACAAAGAATAACATTACTTACTTAAATATACAACAGCTTTTAATATTATGTACACCAATTAAAAATATAACAAAAGAAATTCAAAATTTGAAACTACAACAAATTAAAAAATATAAAGGATAAAAAATAACACGAAAAACATATTTTTACTAACACGGAAAAAATCTAAAATATATGGAATGAAATTAATGATTTACTTTTTATTTTTTTTCAATAACCAGTAAATCAACATAATCATGAATTACAAAAACTTCAATATAAGAAAAAAAGATTTTTTAGATTTGTAAAGAGTAATCTTCAACCGTCTCTATTTTTTCCTGAGATTGAACATGCCTTTTTTAGTTCCTACACAAGATATATTAAAAGAAAATTCATTGAGATACAGAAAAAATCTAATAATAATCAATTAGTGTATACAAAAAAAACATATTTACTATTTTATAATTTTTTTACGTCATTGCAAATAAGAACATTATATTATATTTTTAACTATTTTAGTTGAAAAATATCTATCTAATAAAAAAATATATAGTATATTTATGAATAAAATTATAATAAAATAATAATTAATTTAATAATTCATTTTTAGTGTACCTATTTCAATGAGATGTCAAGTAATAACTCTTTTATTTACAATACTTATTACTTTAACTATTAACATGAAATTTTGTAAATTTTAAATTAGGAAACAATAAAGAATAAGATTAATTATTAAAATATTCAGCAACTTGTATACTATGTACACTAATTAAAAATATTACAATATCATTTTAAAATTTGAAACTACAATAAATTAAAAAAATAAATTTAAAAAATAGCAAAGAAAACACATTTTTACTAATATACCAAAATATACTAAAATAAAAATTATTGAGATAGAAAGATATAATATTAACATAGTAAATAAAAAAAATTAAAAGATATTCATTAAAAGAAACATCAATTTTTTTAACCAAAACCTAACTCAGTAAGAATTTTCCATAAAAAAGTTAACTTCATAAAAATATATATATATCATAAACATGCAACCATTGCACAAACAATATTATATATATTATATATAACATAATAAACTTCATTTGTTTGCACACGTCCATTACAATATTTATATCATATTAGCCATTGGTGCGTGAAATTGTGATCATCAACAATGGCGCCAAAAACTTGGTAGCGCTCTCAAACGTGAATCACACTTAGTCACAACTCCGCACAACTAACCAGCAAGTGCACTGGGTCGTCCAAGTAATACTTTACGTGAGTAAGGGTCGATCCTACGGAGATTGTTGGTATGAAGCAAGCTATGATCATCTTGTAAATCTCAGTTAGGCGGATAATAAAAGATTATGGAGTTTTCGAATAATAATAATAAATAAACAGAAAATAAAGATAGAAATACTTATGTAAATCATTGGTGAGAATTTCAGACAAGTGTATGGAGGTGCTTGTCCCTATTGAATCTTTGCTTTCGTACTGCTTTCATCCAATCCTTTTTAATCCTTTCCATGGCAAGCTGTATGTAGGGCATCACCGTTGTCAATGGCTACATCCCATCCTCTCAGTGAAAATGGTCCAAATGCTCCGTCACAGCACGGCTAATCATCTGTCGTTTCTCGATCATGTTGGAATAGAATCCCTTGATTCTTTTGCGTTTGTCATCACGCCCAGCAATCGCGAGCTTGAAGCTCGTCACAGTCATTCAATCCCAGAATCCTACTCGGAATACCACAGACAAGGTTAGACTTTCCGGATTCCCATGAATGCCGCCATCAATTCTAGCTTATACCACGAAGATTCTGATTAAGGAATCCAAGAGATATGCGCCCGGTCTAAGGTAGAATGGAAGCGGTTGTCAGTCACGCGTGTTCATAGGTGTGAATGATGATGAGTGTCACGGATCATCACATTCATCAAGTTGAAGTGCAACGAATATCTTAGAACAAGAATAAGTCGAATTGAATAAAAAATAGAAATACTTGCATTAAAACTCGAGGTACAGCAGAGCTCCACACCTTTAATCTATGGTGTGTAGAAACTCCACCGTTGAAAATACATAAGTGATGAAGGTCCAGGCATGGCCGAGAGGCCAGCCCCCAAAACGTGATCACAGGATCAAAAATACAATCCAGTATGAAAATATAATAGTAAAAGTCCTATTTATACTAGACTAGCTACTAGGGTTTACAAAAGTAAGTAATTGATGCAGAAATCCACTTCCAGGGCCCACTTGGTGTGTGCTTGGGCTGAGCCTGAACTTTACACGAGCTAAGGCTTCTATTGGAGTTGAACGCCAAGTTGTAACGTGTTTTTGGCGTTCAACTCTGGTTTGTGACGTGTTTCTGGCGTTTGACTCCAGAATGCAGCGTAGAACTGGCGTTGAGCGCCAGTTTGTATCATCTAATCTCGAATAAAGTATGAACTATTATATATTGCTGAAAAGCTCTGGATGTCTACTTTCCAACGCCGTTAAGAGCGCGCCATTTGGAGTTCTGTAGCTCCAGAAAATCTATTTTGAGTGCAGGGAGGTTAGAATCCAACAGCATCAGCAGTCCTTTGTTAGTCTTTTATCAGAGTTTTGCTCAGGTCCCTCAATTTCAGCCAGAAATTACCTGAAACCACAGAAAAACACACAAACTCATAGTAAAGTCCAGAAATATGAATTTAGTATAAAAACTAAAGAAGAAATCCCTAAAAGTAGCTAGATCATACTAAAAACTACCTAAAAATAATGCCAAAAAGCGTATATATTATCCGCTCATCAGCCATACACACAGACACACACAACGCACATACATATATATATAAAAGTTAACTGAGATAAAAGGAAAATTATGTAATCTAGCCACTACACTCATCCATTTTCTCAGCAACATCTGTATCCACACGAGACCGGCCAAAACGAAGAAGGAGTTGTTATCCAATTGTGAGATCAAAATATTGGTGATCATCATTGGAATTTGTTGCAGATAATACAGTTTTCTCACTAACTTGTACATCATGCTATTAAAAAGAAAAAAAGGCAACGATAGTTAGATACGGATAAAAGATACACGTTAGTTAGCCTCAAGAATAACAAAGTTATTTAAGAGTATCTAACTAAAGTAGAGTCCTGAATGATTTTATTTTCTATTTCAAATATAGAATTGGAAGTTAATATACCAAGGGATTGCAGGGAATAACAGATGTTGGTGAAACACCATTGAATTGAACACTTGAGCTTGAAGCACCACCAGTGTTCACATAAGAATGAAGCTGAATAGCATTATTAGATTCCAATGGAAAATCAAGAACACACAACTGTAAATGAAACAACTGAATTGAAAATGAATGAACGAATATATCAGAATATTAGCTGTATTTGTAATATACAAACAACATGAGATGAATACACAAACAAAAATAATACTACACTAAAATTGATATTCCAACCATTTCTTGATTCATGTTAAGTGCATCTTCAAAAATTTTGATGATTGATGAGTCATCACAGATTGCACGTACAATATGAATATATGTTTTTAACTCATAACCAACGGGTCTTGGATCTACAATGAATACCACATGCTTGTCCTTGATAAGTGAAACAATAGTATTGGGAACATTATAGTCATAAAATGACTGAAACACAAGAAGATAAGGGAAATCAACATTAATAGATTATTTTTAAAACCACAACTTTACAAACAGACAAACTTTGATAGCCATCACAATTAGTCATTGTTGTTACCTGTGAGAACGTTGGGTTCTCGCTTAAAAGGTCAGAACAACATTTGCCAAGGAATTGACAAACTGCGTCATCATTTAGGACGAAAACATTACACCCATTTGCATGTGTAACAAGTATCTTGACCCGATAGCTTGAAGTAGTTGAAAACTTTAGGGATTAGGAAAAAACTGAGGGGAATAGATCAGGTAAAAATTTACAATTTTTAAAAAGAATACCTTGGAATCACGTCAACACATTCCACCCGACACATACTGCAATAATGTACATCTGCTACACAGGATACCGGTGCACCACACAAACATGCAAAAAAGAACCACTTTTGGTTCTTCAACACAGAGACTATGTTAGCAAGTAAGAAACACATTTCATCCTGAAATTACATATAATATACATACATGTATAGATTAGATATACAATACATGAGAAGAAAGATAATAAACAAGTATTAAATGAAAATTATTGAACTTCTAATTTAAATGGGTTCTAACACTATTTGACGATGCAGAGAATATCTTAGTAGACATAACATCATCAAGCATGTCCCTAAGAGTCTCCAATTGTAACGGAACTTTAGTAGCCACTTGATGTCCATGTCTCCCAACTTGTGTATATTGAATGTAGTCACCAAAAATTGGAGTAAATACAGGACCACCAATAATATCCTAATTAATATAAACATCACACAAAGAATAATATAATAAAATATAAACAAATAAATGCTATAATTAGTAACAGTAAATAGAATGTCTACATACATTATCAGACTTTTCTACCTCAGCTTTTTCAAAAAAAGGTGGATCGCCAAGAACATTGATAACCTTAAATGTACCACAAAAACCTCTGTTGCTAACTCTCTTGGTCTGAATCTTAAAAATTGTCTTCATGCCAACAAGATGTTGGAACAATGTAGGACAGTACAAAAATTGGATACCCTGTTGTCATTCAAAGAAATAATTCATATTAACTCAAGAAAATAATTCACATTAATAATCAGTATATAGAATATCAATGGTTATATTTTCAGATTTATCATACACATATTAGAATTAGAGTTTGATTGAACATGATAACATCCATATTCATCACCTTATCATTGTTTTCTTTGACCAAGAATGCTTCAGAACAAGTCTTTCCAAGTAATTTAGTCACTGGAGTATCAAACAACACAAACATAGCAGTAGAAGTACCATCTTCCACTACAGTTTTAACCCTATACCTAAAAAAAAAAATATAATACATGAACACATGACTGATTGTTCATGCACTTACTTAATTATATATCAATAAAGTTATCAGACAGAATAAAAAAACATGAGAATAATATGAATACATTTACTTGATAATAACATGTTCAGATTCCCGATTGCACAAGTGACAACGGAAAACATTGTCATTTCCTACAATTGGATGACCACAAATACAACATAAGTACCACCATTCAAGATCATCAACAACACTTGTAATTTTCCCCAATACAAAAAATTGCCTTTCCTGCATTTTTTACAATTGCACAAAATAAACTGTAAAGACAAAACCAATCTAGCGTAATTTCACGGAAGAGTAAAAAATATTAAAATAAGTGAATTATCACATGAAGATCTTAGAACACCAAAAAATATATACACCTCCTCGTTAGATTTTAGATTAGCAATGGTTCTCATGAGTCTCCAGTCAAAAGTTTCATCATCAATCTTGCAATATAAACCTCTTGAATCAGCATGAATCAATCTTGAGAAGTGGCATTTGGTAATACTGAATCTAAATGGACATTGTAAAAAAAAAGGGAAACCAAAAATAATTAAACAACAATGTTGATTGATTTGACTAAAAATTTGTAACATAAGTTAAGAAACAAACAGAAAAACAATAGATATAAGAAAATGTACGCACTGACTAAGGAAGTGAACGGACTCTTCTAAATCGGGATTCACAGAAATCGTGGATACATTCAAAACATTATGTAAAATAACCTTATCTGAACAAAAAAACAAAGAAGTTTAAAAAATTAGTAATATCGTACAAAAAAAATGAAAACATGAATAACATGTAAACCGAAAACAAACAAATATTAACCTGTTTTCACTTTGACCTTAAAAGATTCCAGAACAATTACAGGCGCTCTCTGAAATTTGGTTAACAGAGTTATATCCAACACCGGGAAAAAGTCTCCAATAATATTGCATTGGATTTTTTTGCTGTATTGTATGAACCAAAAAAAATATCAATGCATATAAAAGAATACTTGAAAATGCTTTTATATTGAACTAAATCATAAGAACATGAAGTCTTCATGAATAGAGTGCTAATCTATAACTAATATTGAGTACCCATTATCATATAGCTGAAGGATTACAACAGTGAAACTTTTTCCATTAAAATCTATATCTTCCCCTCTTCTTAGATCACAAAGAATTCCAATGAAATCTGTATACCACACACGAAAACATGTTAGATACTAACCTAAGGATTTCTAGTATGAGGAATTATAAAATACTAATAACAGATTTGATTGGATTTATTTAAAAAATACAAATCTAAATGGTAATATAGATAAATCGATACTGAATATTACCAACTAGATAATCACAATCAACCTTTCTCTCCAGTATTTCATCAATGCAGGCGACTTCTAGACCAGATGATGATATAATAGGATCTGGACTATTGATGACAGATGTTTCCTCATTGAAAATAATCTGGAACTTATGTTTAGTAACTCTCAATCCTCCTAAGTTAGGGATGACAATAAAATTAGAAAGTTCATAGATATCTATTTCTTTTAGAACACCCGAAAAGATAGCTACATCAAGATGCTTAACAGTTGCCTGAACTTTCTCCAACTACAAAGAAATTTAAAAAACAAAATAGTTAACAATTTTCATCTGAAAAACAAAAAGCCCAAAAGTAACCAACTGATACTCCAAGTCTTAAACATTAAATAATGTTATTAAGAGGAAGAAAGTAAGAAATCCAAAACTATATGATAACTTACATTTTCATCCATCAAGATCAGCTGTAATAATTCTTGTTTTGATCCCTCAACTACAGTTGTCTCTTTCCATAGCCGTATAATCTTCACTCGAATACTCCAATCATGTTTCCATGGAGTAATTCTTGTGAGGGGAACGATGCAATTGTTCATGGTCGATATGAAACAATAAATAATAAAGTAACAAGAGAAGAGGACTAAACTAAGAAGATAGAATGGGTGAAACACAATACACATTTTAGAATATCATCTATCCATGTATCTATTTATACATATATATAATTATATAATCATATAGATAAAGAGTAGTGGACACAATAGTGAATTTATATTTATGTATATTTATATCAAGAAAATTGCAAGGAAAGCTTTGTTATAGTGTGAATCAATCATTTCACCCCTTAATCAACTCTATATCAACTATATAATTCAGTAAAAGGAAAAAGAATTAATATTTTTTAAATAGCTATTGCAGAATAGGAAAGGAGCATAGCCTATTACATAGTTATAACTAAATATAATCAATAAAGTACACTAGTTTATTTCTATCAGTAAAAAGTAAGTCCTAAATGACAACATAAACACAGCTACAAATATAAAATATAAATATAAAATACAATAATAAGTAGATGTAGATACAATTAATAACCAAGTAGATATATGTATAGAGTGTAGGACATTAATTTTTTAAACAAGAGTTGTACCATATATCTAACAAAACAAGATTAAAAAAACAAAAATAAGAAAAACAATTACAAAGATTCAAAGCCTCGAACTGCTCACATCATGAACAGGGACAACATGACTGCACTAGAAAGCACATTTATTATACCTAGTATATACATGTCCTAACAATTCATATCATACTATAGCATTCATAAAGTACATAGTCAGGGACACAATCTTTCTTTCCCAAAACAATATCTTTCACATAACAAATAACTCCTTGGTCAACATCTATTCTCTATAGACACTATCTTTGTGCTTGTATATAAAAGTATGACACATTCTCTACCTGATTTGACATATATAATCTAAAAAAACCCAAGAAAAGAAAAACCCATAAAGTCACAAAGAGTCAACTCAAAATTATCATAAACATTGAGAATATCAGTAAGTGAGAGACCACATCTATCCATCTATCTATCTCTCTATCTATCCCTATATCTATCTATTTATCTATTTATCTATATCACCATCTAAATAGCATAGCATTGGGTACAACACAGATATAAATAAATATATTTAATAAATTATATGCCTTTATTTCTATCTCTAAAAACTAAATCCTAACTGACAAGAGAAACATAATGACATTTATAAAATAAAATGCAATAATAGATAGATATAGATATAAATATAAATAAATAAATAAATAAACATATATAAATAGGTGGATATGTATAGCGTAGAGAACAATAATTTTTTAAGCAACAGTTGTACCATATATCTACAAAATCCACAAAAACAAGTAAAAAAAGAGAACCACAATTGTTCAAAGTGTCCAACTATCCACATCATAAACAGTGACAATATGAAAGCATTAGGGAACACCTTTATTATACCTAGTATAGATATTCTATCAATCTATATTACAGTATAGCATGCATCTTCAGCAACCATTTAAAAACATTAACACCTTTTAATTTAATGTGGAGAAAATACATCATCACATACACAATCTTTCTTCCAAAAAAAAAAAAAGAAAATATTGATGACATGACAAGTAATTTATTGGTCAATGTCTATCCTGCATAACCACT
Organism: Arachis stenosperma; assembly: GCF_014773155.1. Taxonomy (NCBI): domain Eukaryota; kingdom Viridiplantae; phylum Streptophyta; class Magnoliopsida; order Fabales; family Fabaceae; genus Arachis; species Arachis stenosperma. The sequence continues at coordinate 96,030,046 of NC_080385.1, forward strand.
ATATCTATGTAGATGTAGATATATGAAGCTATGATACATGCTCTACCTGATTTGACAAATAGAATCTAAAAATACCCAAGAAAAGGAAAATCCATAAAGTGGAGCAGTTTCAAATATCAGAAACGTTGACAAAATCACTAGATCAGAAAGCACATCTATCCATCTATCTATCTGTCCATCCATATACCAGTTTATTTATTTATCTATTTATTTATTTATTTATTTATTCATCTAGGTTTGAACTGAACATAGTCTCTTTTTATGAGCTCCAAATCACAATAATCACATAGAGTAATTCAGTTCTGAAGCCTATAACCAGAGATTAATCACTATTTTTTGAAATCTTATATTATATAGTTAACAAATTATTCCAAATAACCTGTGGTATTTCATCAAACATGAGATCTGCAATAACGTTTGGAAAAGTTTCAATCCAATACAACTAAGAATGAATATGTAGATTAACAGGACACATATATGAAAGAACACACTTTTCACATAAATCACACCAACAAAAAATCTAACCATTGCCATAGTTAGGTCTATCCGAAAGTAGAACAAAAAAAAATAAAAAAATAAAAAATAAAAAGAAAACAAGAAAGATGTTGAATAAAATGAAAGATCACATAGGAAAGAAATCAAACCAAGTTTGGATAATGTACGAAATTGGGGATAACGTAGCAAGCCAATATGAGTTCAATCTCTGGCTCCTCTCGCATCACGGGAAGATAAGGTCAATTCATGACGGCAACCACGTCCTGGCCAAGCTGATACGACCCCCCTTCGACCCATTGTTTTACCCAGATTAGTTCGTTTCCCTTTTCTCTGGCACCAACAAATTTACAGATATCAATCCCATTTGGGTGTGGTCGTCGTTGATTAGGAAAAAATGGAATATTGAAGAAGAAGAATACGTTGCTGTAATTGACTTGTGCAAACTCTTCAACTAAAGAGAGCATTCAATCACTTGAATGCATTGATCCTCCGTGGTAAATCTCCCTGCAAGAACAAGGGTTCTTGTCTATTTTGAGTAAAAAAATAAGAAGATGAAACAAAAGAAAAAAAAGGTAACAAAAATATAAAAGGAGTACAATGAAAAGCCAAAGGGTTGTTTATAATATAAAATTAAAATGTTTAAAATAAAATAAATCCTAATTATAAAATTAAATTAATTTAAATAAATGGTCTGATTTTCCTTCGGAAATAGATTTAATGAAAAAAAAATTGAGATACGCTAATAAGGAATAATTATAACGAATATATTATCATACTATTAATATTGGTACAATGAATTAACATCTATACCCACACTTTCATCCAATTTTAACCACAGGAACTCCTGTTTAATAATAGTCAAAATAATTTCTTTGTATCTAATAATTGAATCCATCACAAAATTATAAAATAAAGATAAAAAATAATAAACTACAAATACAAAACAATTAAAATATATAGAACATGGAAAACATATGAATATATTAATGTATAAAGGTTAACATTGAAGTTTTTCCATACTAACAGCATAACAAAAAATACATATATAAAAAACAAAATACTTCAATTTCCATAGTCATTCGGTTACAACACATAAATTTTTATGCATTTTTTTTTGTTTTCTTCTACTTATGGTTTATGGCCGCCAATAGCATTTGTTTCCATCCAAGCCTCGAATGCATCTTCTAATCTCTTTCTAGCAGATGCTGGTAGACTCTCAAACTGAGTCTTTAGCTTTTTTCTACAGATAAGATGATGTGGAAAATTTGCAGAAAGATGCTGCAAAAAGATTCATAAATACAATAGTATACGTTAACCTAATACTCAAAATGAAATATGAATAAATGAACAATAATTCCATGATAAAATTTAGCAAACACTCATTTTAAACAGATTTTTCAGTATGTTGTTAATTGATAATAAAAATTATTCTAACCATAAAATTATTTTCTATTGTATTATTACGAAAAAACAACTTTAACTTAAATGAAAAAAAAAAGATAAAGTTTAACGAAAAAAAGGAAAAAAATACACAATTACCTTAGTTGATAAAATACTTGATGCAGTTGGAAAAGTATTTCCACGAGAATCTATACGGAAAGATTCATCTCCAATAGTCTAACCTCAATGATAAAATGAAAAATTTATTAATAGGATTGATAAATGCAGTAACAATAACAAAGATAGATCATCAAAACTAATGAATATCAATATCAAGTAAAATATATAAAAAACAACTGAAAGATAAAAACTAACCATTTGATCACCAATAGAATCTTCAAAGAGTTTGATCAATAAGGCATCATCGAAAGATCTAAAAACATTATAAAAAATGGTTCTTGGGTATTCCTGAACCCCATTAGGATCAACCATGCAAATAATTTTTTGTGCAACCAAATTGGACAACAATTTAGATCCATTGATACCGAAATTTTCATCATAGGAAACAAATTAAAGACACTAATTTCAGTATATTGAACAGAAAAATTTCTGAACAAGAGTTTTCGATTGAACAAACAATTATAGAAGTAGGATGTTCTTCTAATAAGTCAGAACAATTTTTCTTCATGAGATATGTAACATCTCTGTCATGAAGGATCAGCAAATTAGAACCTCTAGAGTGACTGACAACAACCCTGACTCTGAATCTACAAAGAAAGATAGTCACAAACACAAAAATCAGTATACCAATCATTCATATAATTAACAGAAAATATCAGAAAATAAGAAAGTATACATAAACTAACAAAAAGTCATAACTACCTTAGAATTCCATCAGACCAATGTGTCAAACAGCGTGAACAAAATGAATTCAATGCCAGTGCCTCAATCTCCTTACCGCACAAACAGATTGAAAAATACCACTATTTGTCATTACATATAAAAGCTATTGTACCCACCCAAAACACACATGGATCCTATACTTTCAATAAAAGGCTTCACATCAGAGTAACTAACATAAACAATACAACCAAAGATTACCGAAGAACAATAAATATGTAAAAAAGAAAAAAAGAAACAAGGGGAAACAATGAATTACGGGTTTTTGGAAATTATATTTATCAATAAGAGCATCAGTGTCCACTCCAACTGTTCTCAAAATCTTTGGAGGAATAGAAAGTCTACACCCAAGGAACTTCAGATTGACATCAAATTCGGCATTTTGGCCAAAATCTTCAAAAATAGGAAACAACATAGGAATACTTGTAACCTCCTATAATAAAGAAAAAATTTAAATAAGAAGATAACATCTAAATTGACATAGTTAATAGTAAACCTCAAAAATTAGTAAGCAGTTTGTTAACAAAATAGACAAAAAAAAACAGAGATGAATCTCTATAAAAGTGCAAGGAGTTAAAAAACAAAACAAAAGAAACAAAAACTAACATTTGAAACTTCCTCAATCTTAAACTTGGAGATGACTCCAACATCATCACAACAATTAATAAATTTGAAAGTTCCAATATACGGCGCATATCCTACTCGTTTCCGATTAACTTTAAGTACAACCTCTTTCCCAATAATATCATCAAAGGAAGGTGGATAAGAAGGCACATAGACAACCTGTAGGGAAAGAAGAAAAAATTGAACGATAGCTAATGTCAGCAAGCTTAGTTCCTCAACCACTAAAATAAACACCATGAATAAATAAGTAAAGGTAATATGTTTCAAAAACAAAACCACCACAACAGAGACCGGATAGTCAGATTCAAACAGTTGAATAACATCACGTAATTTTCTCTTCAATAAAAGTGTTGCAACTCGACCATATAAGATGAATATAGAGTGGCCACTATAATCTTCAACATCTACAATAACTTTAAACCTGTATCAATAAAAAAAGGAAAATAGTATAAATATTTAATCAAAGACAATAAACAACTCGCAATATAAAATAGTTAACAAACATTTATCGTGAACAACAACAATGATTATATACTTTTTAATGGAATTCTTTATATCTCTTTCACAGGCTGAACATCTGAAACCATTATTTAACAATTCCAAAGCAGCTCCACAGGGACAGCAATAATACCACCAATCATAATGATTATGAATACTTTTAATAGTCCCAACAACATTATAAATACCATCCTGCAATAATACGCCTCAAGTGAGATATAAATCAAACAATAAACATAAACCAAATATTGTTATATCCCATGAAAAAAAACATCTTTATGCAAATTATATTTAATTTATCAACCAAATGACTTTAACCTCATCTTTTTCCTTGAGATGAAGAATGTTTGCAGCATTCAAAAAATCGACAAAATCATCATCAATATTTGCAGATATGAAATGATCCACACAAGAGAGAACACCAGTAATACAAGGCTCAAGAAGATTCAAGCTTCATAGAAAAAACTAGATTTAACTTAGATTCCTATTTAGTACAACTGCACCTGGAAAGGTATTCACATAAATTGAATTATATAATCACTTTACTCAACCTGTAAATAAAATCTGTAGTCTCCGGGAGGTCAGGATTAATCAAAATCCTACTGCAATTGATCACATTTTCAAGTGCTGGGAGTCCTTTGCGATCCCAATGTTATGAATAACAATATATAGCAAAATAATCAGTTTTTTTCATTGTAATACAAATGCACAACATTAAATACACAAAATAACCAACACAGAGTAACTTTATAACTACAAATATATGAATATAAATAAATGATACAAAAAAAATATAATTATATAAACAAGTGAGCAGTATGAGGATAAAAATTTTACACACCTCTAGAGACTCTGACTTTAAAAGATTCAAGTAAAACAATGGGAGCTTGGTTAGGAAAATTCATTAATGTAGATGACATACAGTTAAAGAATTCTCCATACAGGTAACACAAAACATAAGACCTGTTAAAAACCACACCGGAGTTCAGAATTTAGTACAAATAATCCTAGGAACTCATATTTATAACTATCCATGTGATTCTTAATACAATGAGTATATCACATTCAACATATAACTAATAAAACAGAAAAAGCTTTAAAAAAATGAACATATAAATCCATCAACCAAAATTAATGTAAATTGTCTAACCCGTTTGCATATAGCTGAATCACTACCAATTTCATCCTATCTGCATAACCATGTTGTATTCCTGGATATTCACAAACACTTATCAAGAAATCAATTAAATCTAACACAACAAAGGATACATATCATAAGGTAAGATTCGTAACAAATATATTTTACAAAATTAGCAAAAAATATACACAAATAAATTCAAAAACACACACAGATGTAAGTAGCAGGAAAAAAGTATTATGATATATTATATAACTTATCAAATACGATGAATCTTTCCGAAATACAAACAAATCCTCCAGCTTATATAGTGTGTATGGTATCCGAGGAAAATTGATATCAGTAACTTCTTCTACTTTGTGTTAATGTCAAACATCAACTTATATCTATGCCTCGTGACTTTAGTAGACCCATTATTTGGAACCACAATAAACCGAGATATGTAGTAGATACACCCTTCCCTCAGGATATTTTGAAAGTGTTTGCTAAAGTCTTTCCTCACAACAAAATGGATTCTGTTTAGCTATACAGAACATAAAACAGAGATATTAAATCATAGTTTTTATAAAAATATCACCACTCGTATAAATAAAAAAAAAACTAAATTTAGCAAAAAAACACTAACCAATTTATCAACCTGTAAACCTTCTAAAAACAGACTCTTCATAATCTGAATAATCACAGAAACTCCACAACCTCATCAACTGAACTTGATTATGCAGAATTCAGTCAAAGGATTGACGTTACAAAGATGTCGCTTGCATTGAACTAGAACAATAGCAACCAAGCGTGACATTTCTATTCAAACAAAAACCAAAATAAGTAGATGAAAAACTCTTGGAATAGACAAAAGCATATCACACGATGTAATACCTGTAATATAATACCACCAAAAAAGATGGGATAGAGGAATATATGTAATACCACTAACCATAAAATCTAACACATAAATCTAACACATAAATGGCAGAACAATACAAACCTCACCCCACTACACGCGACAAAAATTACAACCAGAAAATCAGGAATTTGCTTGGGCGATCTCTGACGATGGAGTAGGTAACCATCTAGAAGAAAAGAAAAATGCTGACTAATAGGGAACATCATGAGTATTGTAGCCACCCGTAGAGGAAGGGCTAAAATCTGACCAAAGAAAAAGGAAAAGGATGAAATTCAGAGTGAAGAAAGATCTTCTCTATTGGAAACGGGATTTTTAGTAGGAAGAGAGAAGTAAATGATGTGAACCAAAGAAGAGAGAGAATAATACAGAAATCATTACCAAACACTGACTATTGAAGTGACAATTTATCTTTAAATTCATGGAAAAAACAATTGTTGATGTTTTAGATAAAGAAATCCTAATATATATTCAAAAAATCTGTACATAATAATAATAATAATAATAATAATAATAATAATCATTATCATCATCAAAATATTAATAATAATAATAATGATAATAATAACATGCATGAAAAAAGAATCAAATAATTCGAAACAAAGAATTAAATTGGATTTTTCACGTGAAATCAAACATATTTAGCCCTAAAGAAAAATGATCAAAGAGCACGATGTGATATTAAAGAAATTAAAGAAACAAGAGAAAAAATAAGGAAGGAGTGTTTGAAGAAACCTAGTTTCAAATTACATAATTTTACGTTTTTTTTCACACTAATTTTTTTTCTAAAGATCATGTTAAATAATTCAGTCGGAATAATACTTATTTTATTATAATATATTTTTTACAAAAATTATCCAATTTATTAACATAACCGACAGATTAACCAAAAGATTGTTGTGTGTATTTATATTACCGCTTGTATACAAAAAAATTGTATAAAAATTAAGTTTACAAAAATAAATTTTAACTAAAGGTGAGTTGATATTAACATAAATTGTGTCTGGTAATTTTCATTCAAAATAGAATATAAAAAAACTAAATATAGATTGAATTATATTATTTAAAATAACTTTTAGATGCCAAATTACAGAAAAAAAGAAAAACACAAATTTAAATAATTATTTTTTGTTATCTGATAACGTTACTTTAGACATCTAACTAAATTTTAATATTTTTTTTAAAGTACTCACAGTACTCTTTATCATAATAGAATTAATAAAATTATATTACAAAACAAATAAAATATTTCATACATAAACAGTAATAACAGGAAAAAAAATTATATAAATAAAAATAATAATATCCATGAAAATTTATTGGAGAAAAAATACCATAAAAAAATAATAAATATATGAATAATGAAAGACATAACTGGTATCTAAAAAAAATTTGGGTCCAAATGAAAAAGGAAATCTAAAATTTTTTTGATATCAAGGTAAAAAAGTGAACACAATACTGAAACAAAAACTTAAGGCACCTCATTCTTATCCAACACAAAACGAAACACAATTTAATATATGTAAATATAACTTCATTAAACTAATAGACATACTTATCTTACAATTTATAATGCAACTCAACTATTTTATAAGCTCATAAATATTCATGTTTACATGAATATTTATATAAAAATTACACCAACAAATTAAATGTATCGCATTACATAGATGAGTAAATAAAAAGAAATTACTAATATGATTTTAGAGCTTAATAAAAAAAAGTATAAGGATCTTTTAATCAGTTGTCTGAGTAACACTTTCCAAAAGATTAACAATACAACTTTCATTTGTGAAATCTCTTACAATATAAACACCCGTGTTCAGCTCATATCCAACAACTCTGGGATCAACAATGAATGCAAATTTTTTTTGATTAAATGAGAAATAATATCCTGTGGAACAATCTTCTTGTCCAAAGTCTGAAAAAAATAAGAAAATATAAAAAATAATATCAATAAACAGGGTCATAACATTCTATAAAGATACCAAAAAACCAACTACTTAAGTACATATACTATTTAGATTCTTATTTGTATATTCAAAGAAATAATAAAATATAAGAAAATGAACCTGTCTTGAAATTGGATTTTCTTCCAACAAAGCAGCACATTTTTTCAACAAAATTCGTGCAACCAAAGAATCTCCAAGGACTAAGATATTATTTCTAGTTCTATAAGACACGATTACCTTCAATGAGTACCTTCATAACAAATAGACATTATTTAAACCAAAGAATATTAAGACATCACAATAAAAAATGAAAACGCAGAGGATAAATCTTAAACAAGTTAGTCGCATACTTTGGTACAGTGTCAACACATTCAATTTGGCACATTACACAATAGGCTGCACCATTCACAATTGAAACAGCTGAACCACATAAACAAGTTGCTAACCACCACTCATGATCCTCAAAGACATGCGAAATAGTGCCAACAAGGATTTTCAGTGATTCCTGGCAAACAAAAACAAAAAGACAAAGATTCCAATAATAAACAACTACCAAATAAAATTATATCTACATTTGTATAAATACTGTAAGCAAAGTGATAATATACACAAAAAATATAATACTAAGTAAACTATATTTAAAACGTACAATTTCAGGAATTCGTTGAGAAAAATATAGTGAGATAATCTCCCCAAGCATCTCCCCAATAGGTTCAGTTTCTATCAAACTAGAGGAACTAATTTGACATCTTGAATTCTGAATACACGAAGTTGCTAAATAACTTGGATATATTGGGTTGAAGATTGGGCAATGGATAAATTCCTGAAATATAACTTTTTGCGTCACCATTTAGCACTGAATTAAGAATATTAAAAGTAAATATACATATAACCACATACATTAAGACACTGAACAGGCAAAGATGGTTCAGCTATATCACCAAAGAGGTTAACAACTTTGAATTGATCAGAATAATGTTGTCCCAAACACTGCACATCTGAACTTTGAACAGTATCTTATTTCCAATAATCCAATGGAATAGGGGAACACTGCTAGATTGATCAACCTTGCAAAACAAGTTGACTCATGTCACATAAGGTGATGAACAGACACGTTAAAATATCAACCAAATAATTGAGGAGATGAAAAAAAAAGATTTACCATTGAGACATCAATCCAATCTGAGTGTAATTCTTTCTCTATATGCAAGAAAGCTTCAGCACAGGTTTTCCCAAACAATTTTGTTGCAGCATTATCATCAAGTGCGAATGCTGCAGATGATGTTCCATCATCAACAATGACAGTTACTCTATACCTATAAAAGTAAATACAGAGAAAATACAAATAAATTATCCTGTTAACACGAAGTAACTTAAAAAACTTACAATGTAAACTATTAAAAGTTACTTATATCATATAATTATATCACATCACATAATGACATAATACAAGAAAATAGGATGAGAGAAAAGATTACTTTAAAACCACATGTTCCACACATGAGTCACAAATATCACAATGATAACTATTTTCATCAGCAACAACAGCATTTTCACAAACACAGGAATGGTAATACCAATTTGGATCATCAACAACCTCTGTAACTTTTCCCATAGCATAGAAAATTTCATCCTGCAAAAAAATATATATATAAATGAAAGGAACAACTATAACCCTTTTGTTCTTGTTGCTTTAAATTGCAATATGTACTCTCACAATAAAAAATAAGTAGTATTTTCAATACACTACAAATTCCACGTAATTAATAGTGACAAACCTGATAGTTTTTCTTTAGTTGATCAATAGACTGAACAACTCTCCAGTCAACGAAACCATCACCAACACTGGCTATTAGATAACCAGATACAATGGGAACAAATCTTGAAAACTCGTAGCATGCAACATTAAATCTAATAAATAGCAAAAAAAGAAAGAAAAATGAGTTATGGAACGTCAAGTAAAACATCAACATACAAAACAAAGAACAACAACCAATCCAGAATAAAAAAGTCACCAACCTGCTAAGAAACTCCATACTTTCGTACATATCAGGATTTATAAGAACTATAGAAATATTAATCACATTTTGCAGGCACACATAATCTGACAAGGAAAATTTTAATTATTTTATTACTACATAGACCAAGGATCACAGATTTTAACTATAACTGGTTAACATTAACAATATTATACAAATCTTCAATGAATAATAAGCACTACTTCAACTAACCTCCAAAGACTTTAATCTTGAAAGCCTCTAGCACCACAACTGGTGGTCTTTGATATTTCCTTAACATAGACAAATCAAATACCTCACACGATCTTCCAATAACATTACACTGCATCTTCTTCTTCCTTAATTTAATTGAAGCAACTAAAAAACACCAACTTAAATAATCAAACCAAAAACAAAACAACACGATAGAGAGCATATTTATATAATTTATACCCGTCTGAAACAACTTCCAAGATTATAACTTTCATTCTTTCCCCATGTGAACCAATATCAGCTTCTTGACGTATACCAACTATGAACCCAATGAAATCTGCAAACAAGAAAAAAATTTCTGTGGAGAATTTTATATGAACAAACGAAATCAGATCATTCTTAGGGTATTAGTCGCAGCAGGAAAATTTGAGAGCACTAAATCAAAAAACTCATGATTACCTATCAAGAAATCTTCATTACATCTCTTCTCAACTACTTCATCGATTGAAGTAAACTTAAATGCCGCATTGGGCATACCAATAGACATGGTTGGTACAACAATTGTTTTTCTATGGAAAATAATCCTAAAGCGGTGCTTTGTCAACCTAGTTAACCCAGAGTTTGGAACCACAGTAAAATGTGCAATCACATAAACATCTCCTTCTTCTAGAACTTCATTAAAATATGGAATTAGAGACTGTGTGATAGTTGCCTCAATTTTTGTTAACTGTGAATAATCACAAAAAACACAATCAATTATAAATAATAAAAAAAATAGGTCACTCCAGGTAAATAAGTAACTTAAGAATGAACATGGGAAGAAAAAAATTAACAGAAATAAACATATGAAAAAGTAGTAACACACGAACATGACTCAAATAAAAAAAAAAAGAAAAAAGAGGTCACATGAGAGACTTACCTTATCATCCATTAACACCATGTGTATCAAATTGCCATGTCTTGTTGGAACACCATATGAAGCAGACCATACCTTGTTAATCCTGACTCTTATTCTCCAGTCATCTCTCCAGGGTGTTATCTTATCCAGGGAATGAAAACAAGTATTCATGATAGAATGCCTTCACACCAATGTATGGATCTATTTATCAACTGTATACAACATAGTAGAAAGAAAGGGGAAAATAAAACTAATGGCTGGGAACAACACATTAGTGACCCATTTATATAGAAATAATAATAAGAATGATAATAAATGTAAATAAATAATAAAAAATATAGAAAATATTACACCACATCCTATGGTCTATTGCCTATTACATATAATATAATAGATACTATCATAGGCAAGTAGATATAGTTGCAGATACTTTTACTTATACACTATGACAACAAAAAAAGACTGACAATGAATTTTCACTTCAGATCTTAGAGCCTAGTCGATTTTCACTTCAAATCATGGAGCCTGTTGCAATTTATCCTACATTGAACACTAATTCAATGTTCTAAATGAATTACCTAACAGACCATCTTCAACCACACTCTATGTATCATAAACAGTGAAAAACGAAACTGTTATAAACACAACCTACTTTGCCAAAAAAAAATTAAACTAAATTAACAAAGGATAAATCAACAAATCAACAAATTTCAAAGACCCAAAGATGTTCAATGTCAAACCCTAGAACAATCCATAAATTGGGCAGAATTTCAAGGTAAGAGGAGGTTGCGAAACCAAATCAGCCAGAGTATATAAAGAAATTCGTACCACGACTGGGAAAAGAAAAAACAACCACGGTTCCTTTGTCCCATGGCGAAGATGACCTACTGCCCATGAAGGAGAGAACGCTACCATGGTAGTTCTGTTGCAATAAGAATAGGATGTGATGCTATGGATAACTAATACAATTGAGAACCCACAGATGAACCCACTCACTAGAATGTTGTATCTTGACACAAACAGCGCTATCGCTAGAGAGGAACAACAACAGTGGGGAAGGAGCATAATTTGGCATCTGGGCACCGAGGATGAAGAGAACACGGCAGATCTCTTCTAAGAAAAAGAAACAAGACATTATTCCTTAATTTGATAATACATCAGATTTTAATTTGCAATATATGTAATTGTTGACTAATAAAATATTTTAACACATAGTTGATTTCCATACTTAAACAAATCTTGATAACATTTAAATAAAAATTGATATAGTATAAACCACTATTTGTTAAACATAGAAAAAAATATTATCCAAATAAATAAAAAATATCATACTCATTAGATATATATTTTTCCCCATAATAATTAGTCATAACTGAAATTAATACTTAGAAGACTAACCAAAAGTTTTATAGTCTTTTGAATCTTGAACAAAACAAGAAGCCATTCAAATTTTATCAAAAACCTCTGTGAAAACAACATTCTCAGTGAAATTTGAAAATTCTGAATTTTCATCAAGCAGCAAAATCTTTAGTCCAATTCTGCTCCTCACACGAGATACAGCGACATAGAGTTGACCATGGAAAAATACTGGATGCCGTAAGAATAATCCAACAACAGATAACGTTTGCCCCTGATTTTTGTTAATCGTCATTGCAAACGACAAACTTATTGGAAATTGCCTACGTTGGAATTTAAAAGGTATCCCAGCATCACTTGAAATGAGATTCATTCGAGCAATATATACTTGATCACCAATGTTACTACCAGAAACAACTTCGGCTGCAATCATATTTGATCCCAGGTCTTTTATAATAAGTCGTGTTCCATTGCACAACCCATTAGTTGGATCAATATTTCTCAGCAAAATAATAGGTACACCTTTCTTTAATTTGACAGAATGATTGGGTAACCCAGAACATCTAATTTGGTTTAAAAATTCGGTGGTTATCCAACTACAATCAACATCACCATAAGCATCACTACCACAAATAATATCGGCACTCAAATACTCCTTTTCTTCACCCGGTAACAGATTAACTATGTAGTTATTAATCTCTTCAACAATTTCAACCGTTGGAGCCAAAATTGCTCTATCTTGAAAGAAAATTGGATTTGCAAAATTGACAACAATATTTGGATAAACCACATTTATAATATCTTCAACCAGATTATCAGAAGTATCAATAAGCAAATCAGTTGGTACTTCAACACAAAGTTTATCACTGATAACCACACCAGATTTTCCCTCTCCTATCTGAAGTATCCAATCTGAAAAGGATCTTAACTCCTCCACAACAGCCTCTTCCAATGCACTATCTAATCTCATATTCTTTGTTAAGGTTAATACCTCAAAATGCTTCCAAAGAATTGAAGAATTAATAGTGGCCATCATAATCTCAGCTCTGGAAGCTTTGGGGACAACAGGTAATACTTGTCGGAAATCACCACCCAAAACAATTATTTTTCCACCAAACGGTAAATCTTTGTTAACAACAGACACAGACGACATTATATCGCGAAGGGTTCTATCCAATGCCTCAAAAGCCAACCTATTAGTCATTGGTGCTTCATCCCAAATAATCAAATCAGCACATCGAATCAATTCTACCTTAACACTATCCTTTGAGACTCTGCAAACAGTACACTCATTTAACTCAATTGGAATATTGAACATTGAATGAGCTGTCTTGCCCCCTGGTAACAACAATGCTGCAATTCCACTCGATGCAACATTAATGACAATTTTCCTCTCAGATCGCAACCTAGCTGACAATTTTCTATACAAGAAAGTTTTTCCAGTTCCTCCAAATCCGTATATAAAAAAACATCCGCCTTCTTTGTTACAAACACGGTTGACAATTTTCTCATATATAACTCTCTGTTCTTCATTCAACTTTAATAAATTTGAATCATGCTCCTGGATTAATAAACCAATATTATATTGCATTTCCCGTAGCAACATAGAGTTGCTGAACTGAGAAACCAATTGGATATCTGGACATGACATACCAGCATAATCTCTTAACGACTTCCCATTATTCTGGAGCAACTTCTGAATCTCAATCAGACAAAAAGTCTGTAGTTCACCTTCAGTCATTTGTAACCCTGCAAGTACAAGTAGCTTAGAAACCCAAAATAAAGATTTAGCACATAAATTTAAAACAAACTATGTGTCTCTATAGAAATGTGTGCACAAACAAACACGCGTGCATATTAATCTATACATACACACAGACAATTCCTGTCAAACAAGTTTCGCAATGTAGTAGTAAAAAAAATCATACCTGGAATTCCAAGTTCTCATCGTCTATAATAAAGGATACCATCAGAAAACAACTTCCAAGTTTCCTTCCAAACAAACAATGGCCGCACAACAGAACCAGACAACAACAATGTCACAAAAACTTCCTTAACTGCTCTCCTGACGACAACTCAGCAACTTCTTTCAGAGCACAAACAAATTCATTATCATCAACCAAAAAACCCATAGTTGAACATGCATCTTGAAATGTATCATATACAATTGAATTAATTGTTCTTATACTTCGAAAACTGGTGCAACCCCTCTGAACATTCAACAATAATCGCATGTAAAACAATTCACCTGTAGACGGATGAGCAAAACTTAATCTACCAATTGAAAACCCTTTTCATCTCGGCATCCATTCCCTAGACTCTGGATCATATACAAATTTACTTGGGTACTCAACATATGTCAAACATTGCCCTTCAGCATATCGCCTATTAGCCAACATCCAAGCAGTAAACATCGTCATCAAATCTCTATTTCGAACAAAAACTGAACTAACAATGTCACTATCATCAAACACAACATACTGTTGGCTCAGCAAATGAAAAGTCAACCGCTGCACAGCAGGCCATCTATGATGTATATCATATGCAAAGATTCTCCACATGGACTCTGAAGGAGAAAGATAACGACAATCATAATACTATTTAATCTCATCCAAAATCTGCGAATCTTGATGACCACTCGTTGATTGGTCCACTGTAGCAGTCAAACGATCAGGGCCCTTGTTGACATACTTAAAAAGATATTTGATAATATTTGACTTGTTACAAAACTCTAAGTTTATGTGAGCCTGATATTTCATTAACAACAGCGGATTATAAGGCACCACAAATCTGTTATCAATATCTGCACCGCACAACTTGACAGTAATTCCCATGTCACGACGTTTATACACTGGATACCCATCATCGTCAAATGAAGTCTCATTCACAAACTGCTTAGGGTAAAATTTTGAGCATTTACCGTCCTTCATACATGGAGAACTCGACCGTATCCTACCACACGGACCATGAATCATATATTTTGTGACCATCCTATACAAATTAGGAAATTTTGCAGGATTAGGTAATTCTGCACAAATCAATTCATCAACAAGTTCAACATTCTGCAACATGTTCCTTCTTTCAAGCTAAAGCAAAAAATGTGCATGGGGTAAACCTCTTTTTTGAAACTCAATTGTATACATACCTACATAAAATAACAACTAATAAATCAATAAATATAAAAACAAAAACCATTTAATAAAAACAAGTTATTCTAAGTTAATCCCAAAAAAAAAATATAAAACCAGAGAAATATGATGAATTTACCGGCATTGAGAGGATCGAAAAAAGTGCCACCTTTAGGTCAGTTAGAATACACTTCAGCTTAGCATGAAAAACTCGACAAGAAATATCGGGTCTATCAGCAATTGGAATCCCTTCACGACGGGTGTATCTTTGAAATTCAAGCCAATTTGGATTGTAAGTAATAGTGAGGAACAAATCAGGATAACCATAATGCTTGCAAATCGCCATAGCATCCTGGCAATTATTAAACATATAACGTTTACCACCTGTAAAAGAAGATGGTAGTATAACCCTTGTCCCAATTGAGGATGCTTCAACATCACCACGCTGCATAGCTTCCTCTATACCATGCAAAAACTCCCCTCTAATTGTACTTTGTTTCTTCCTAATTTCAAAGAGTCTCTGTGATTCTATCGATGCAAAACAATCAACAACAAATTGTTGGAACAACCTCCTAGTTTTGTGAATGATGCTTCCCCTTATCCTCTATCATTTGTAATCGGAAATTCACAAACTCACGCAGAGGCATCCTTGTCCTTCTTCCACGCACGTAAGTTGCTTGAACCCCTCGATACGGGATGTTCAGTTGATACCTATCCTCACCATAAGGAAAAATAAAAGGATATTGTAATGGCAAGTACAAAGCATGAGTTTCATAAATTCGCTGCAATTGACCACTGGTGGACTGAACAATAATATCACGACCACAGTCGGATGATTCGAAATCACCAACTATCAAAGCAGCAACCTCATCGCACGAAGGATAATTGTAAATTCTTGGATCATGTACTCGCTGAGAAAACAATCTCAAACAAAATTCTTGCGAAGGATGATCCCCATAAAATTCTCGAGCTCTCCGAAACAATTGGGCTATAACATTGTGCTCATCAATCATTTGCATTAGACCAACTATCAATTCCTTATCTATTTCAGTTGTTTGCCTACAGGAAGACATAATACAACAATTCATTTAAAATCCCTATTGCCCATGGTATAAGACAAAAAAAAATAACAAAGATACACATATTATAGAAAATAACCACACCAATAATCAACCATGGAAGTTAAGAAGAACATACCCAAAACTCCCCTGCTGATTGACTACATCGTGCTGCATGTCGTAGATATATAACTGTGCAAATCTTGGATTTTCACCAATGGCTGGTAGCAAACTCCCAATTCGATGATAAACTTGCCCATTTATGATAAATTGAGGAGGTCTACTACCATCATTAATTCAGTCATGCACCTTACATCCAAAAGAAGTGATTGCAAACATACTATTGTATGATCTGATATTTTTTTAAAAATGCAAAGACTTATTATCACGACCATTTAACAGGTTACATAATAATTCTGGAGGCCTTTGCAAATAGGGTAATTGGACTTTTCCTTTCGAGCAACAAAGTGTAAATACTGGTTAATTTATTGTTGAATATCTTTCAACACGCTCTAACAACCAGAAGTTTGCCCCACAAAATGAACAACTATAATCAGCATCACCAATATCAAGATAGTCTGTATAGATTTCAAACAAAAAGAAAAGATCAATGCAATCATCTTACACCCCAAACACATTGAGAACGAATCACAACTATCTATCAATATTTTGCTTACAGAAATACAATAAACCAAAAATGATGTAAAAAAAATCATTCATAGATCATCATATTTAAAACCAAAATTTTTATTATCTTTCATCACCTATATTGGAATTTTCTTTGCATATATAAATTTATATTTATCTACAGGAAAATACATTTGCTATGCATCACATCTTTACATTTATAATCCAAAAAAATCAAACATTTAATAATAAATATGCGATGAAAATTAGTATGAATAATTTAAATAAATCAATGCATACAAATTAAATCGAACGATAAAAAGAAATATTATCATAGAATGAAATAAAAAATTTTAAAAAAAGTACCTTGGAGCTCACTTTGCAAGAAAAGAGGATGATCAATCAGAGAACCAAATGTATTACACGAATTTATGGAAGGATCTATATAACCGTTTCATCTGTTTTTTTGGGGGAAAATGATCATGGAGTGGTGTGCGAAATTGTGATCACTACTTTTCACAACTCAAATAATCCCTAGTAATGGCCCCAAGAACTTGGTGCTCAATACCATGGCATAAACACAATTTTGCACAACTAACCAGCAAGTGCACTGGGTCGTCCAAGTAATAAACCTTACGCGAGTAAGGGTCGATCCCACGGAGATTGTTGGTATGAAGCAAGCTATGGTCACCTTGTAAATCTTAGTTAGGCAGACTCAAATGGGTATAGTGATATACGAATAAAGCATAAAGATAAAGATAGAGGTACTTATGTAATTCATTGGTAGGAACTTCAGATAAGCGTATGAAGATGCCTTCCCTTCCGTCTCTCTACTTTCCTACTGTCTTCATCCAATCCTTCTTACTCCTTTCCATGGCAAGCTTATGCAAGGGTTTCACCGTTGTCAGTGGCTACCTCCCATCCTCTCAGTAAAAACGTTCCTATGCTCTGTCACAGCATAGGCTAATCATCTGTCGGTTCTCGGTCAGGCCGGAATAGAATCCAATGATTCTTTTGCGTCTGTCACTAACGCCCCGCCTGCTAGGAGTTTGAAGCACGTCACAGTCATTCAATCATTGAATCCTACTCAGAATACCACAGACAAGGTTAGACCTTCCGGATTCTCTTGAATGCCGCCATCAGTTCTAGCCTATACCACGAAGACTCTGATCTCACGGAATGGCTGGCTCGTTTGTCAGGCGAGCACTCGGTTGTCAGGCGATCAACCATGCATCGTGTATCAGGAATCCAAGAGATATTCACCCAATCTAAGGTAGAACGGAGGTGGTTGTCAGTCACACGTTCATAGGTGAGAATGATGATGAGTGTCACGGATCATCACATTCATCAAGTTGAAGAACAAGTGATATCTTGGACAAAGAACAAGCGGAATTGAATAGAAGAACAATAGTAATTGCATTAATACTCGAGGTACAGCAGAGCTCCACACCTTAATCTATGGTGTGTAGAAACTCCACCGTTGAAAATACATAAGAACAAGGTCTAGGCATGGCCGAATGGCCAGCCTCCCAATGATCTAAGATAGCATAAAATGAAGATTGCTACCCCGATATATCTCAATACAATAGTAAAAGGTCCTACTTATAGAAAACTAGTAGCCTAGGGTGTACAGAGATGAGTAAATGACATAAAAATCCACTTCCGGGCCCACTTGGTGTGTGCTTGGGCTGAGCAATGAAGAAATTTCGTGTAGAGACTCTTCTTGGAGTTAAACGCCAGCTTTTATGCCAGTTTGGGCGTTTAACTCCCATTTAGGTGCCAGTTCCGGCGTTTAACGCTGGAATTTCTGAAGGTGACTTTGAACGCCGGTTTGGGCCATCAAATCTTGGGCAAAGTATGGACTATCATATATTGCTGGAAAGCCCAGGATGTCTACTTTCCAACGCCATTGAGAGCGCGCCAATTGGGCTTCTGTAGCTCCAGAAAATCCACTTCGAGTGCAGGGAGGTCAGAATCCAACAGCATCTGCAGTCCTTTTCAGTCTCTGGATCAGATTTTTGCTCAGGTCCCTCAATTTCAGACAGAAAATACCTGAAATCACAGAAAAACACACAAACTCATAGTAAAGTCCAGAAAAGTGAATTTTAACTAAAAACTAATAAAAATATACTAAAAACTAAACCAAATATACTAAAAACATACTAAAAACAATGCCAAAAAGCGTACAAATTATCCGCTCATCATGGAGTAAGTATAATTAATCTTTGATATTTTAAACACATGTTACGCACATATCATTTACAACACGAAATAAAAAAAAATTACTCAGAAAAAAATTAAACATAGGATATTAAACAAAACAAAAAAATTAAAAGAAACTAATATTCAAGATAGATTAAATTAAACATTACTACAGTAACCACGACTACCACTGTTGTTATTGTTGTTGTTATTATTATTATTATTATTATTATTATTATTATTATTATTATTATTATTATTATTATTATTATTATGAAACTAAGTCTTATAAACGTACATGAATACACGAAATATAAGACTATGTTATACATAATTAAATTAGAATTCAAACATACAATAATACCTGAAGGTAATAAATTTTGTGTTAGACTGCTAGAATCTCGATCAACACCTACGTCATCCAATATTTAAAATAAATCAAAAGAACATTCAAATAAACAAAGAAACAAGATAATAGTAAAAAAAATTATAAAAACAATAAAACTAAAAAAGAAACGCCATATATAAAAAAAATCATAGTAACAACAACAAATATAATAGGTTAAAAGGAATGGAAATCTACAATATTTAACCATTAGATAAAAAAGAAAAAGAGCCTATAATATTTGTGGACGTAGTGCTAGGTAATTTAACCAACAACATTCCCTACAAAATATCACAAACAACAATGAGCACACCAAAATGTACACCATATCTAACATGTAGTTGAGAAATATGTGAAAAAATTTACCCGAAGCACGTGAGTGTTAAGATCTTTGACTTCGTTTTCTTTTTAAAGATTTTTTTCTATATAATCTTGCAGAAGCACATAACTGAGACATTTAAACTTGACTTCTCCCACAAAAAACAATAGAAGATAAATACACCACCATGGAATAAGGAATCTTCAAGATGGCACTTGAGTCATTTATTTGTGTGAAAGGATACTAACAAATCACTTCAACAAACAAAACTATACACATACACATATATATAAACACACACATATATATATCTATAAATTAAAGCTACAATAGGAATGAAAGGAACAATCTAAAACCTAAATGTCTAATATTAATGTGATCCTAATCTAACAAAAACATATAGTAAAAGGTGAGTCACAATCCATAGTATCTCAGCTATACCTAATAACACATTATACCTAGTACATAGCTATCTAAAAGAATAACATATAACTCACAATTTCTTGTTCGACAGTGGCAGTAATGGTATACGTTTATCTTGTATTATTATTATTATTATTATTATTATTATTATTATTATTATTATTATTATTATTATTTTCGAGCTGCAACACTTTGAAATTTGAAAAGAAAACTATCTTGGTAGGATACTCTGAACAACTACAAAACAACGTTTAACGAAATTAAAAGTATACAATATATACTAATATATACTAATAAATAGAAAAGCTGCCGGATTTCATTTAGTGTTGTACCTAGAAAGTACATACATATATATAAATAAACTGCATAGGTACAAATTTCAAAATAACCTAGAATCTATAACCTGCCTATATCACATCATTTACATAGGACACTGTGTACAATCCCTAGCAAAGTACAAACAAACAAAACGATACTACAAAATCATGCTAGTCTTTGGACACAACTCAAAAAAAAGGATGGGATACAGACAGCATCTTCACATCTAATTGAAACATTGGATTTAGTGCATATAAGTTAACTACTTCTTAGATTAATAAACTATTTCACAGCAGCACTAGCAGCTCTATTAACATCTCAAACATCACAATTCTTGAGAACCTTGGAAGTTGGGCCAAGTTCCTCATCGGCAACATCATCAAAGGATTTTTTCAGATTTCTCTTAGCTTTTCTACCCCTTGGAGGATTGGAAACATTCTCTTTCTTGATCACATGAATAGGGGATCCATCAAGAATAGCAGAAAGTACATCCTGCAATGCAAAAGAATAGAATGGCTGAATAAATAGAAACAGCATAGAACACACAACCATATAGATTGACAAATCATGTTAGTTTTCTAGCCAAACTAAATTGATTATTATCCATAATTCATGGAAAAGAATAGGTAATTTAACCAAGCAACAAATTCTTATTTAATTCAATTCTAATAAACAAATTACCGTAGTTTCCACGGGAGGAGAATTCAAAAGGCCCTCAATTTCCAAACTGCACTTCCCATCAACAAGTACACTATCACCAACACTTTTCTCTACCTCTCTTACAATATCAATTTCAGTACTTATATCATCCAATCCAGGAACTTCAGCACCCTTTTCACCAAGAAAATCAATCAAAGGCCTGCAGTTTGTCTTCATATTTGAACAATTCCCATCAGCAGTGATACCCTCATCCAACACCTCACAGGGCTCCCTCTTGTCAACAATATGTTCATCCTCACTTGAAGGGATTTTTCCCAACTTACCATCCTAACCACAATTTACAAAAAATAAATAAATAAATAAATAAAAGAAAATCAATAAAAAAAAAACAATAAGAAACAATAAAAAACAATAAAGAAAATAAAAAACACAAGTTTGTAGATGCAACCTTCAATGGAGTACGCTCATCATCGGCATCATAGTTAGGCAACTCAAACATGGAAATAATAGCAGCATCATCACAAACTCTTCTCACACGGAAAGTTCCAAAATACTTGTATGCACCAACACTCTTGGTATTTATCTTAAGGAGCAATTTTTTACCCACCAATTGCTGGAACATCACAGGATAACTATCTCCACAAACGACCTGTGAAATAATTTGAAAAACATAGTTCTTAGAGGAATCTAGGACAAAATACACACTCAAACACACTCAACAAACAGTTATACATGGCAGAAATAGATCTCAGTCACTATTAAACTCAACAACAGAAAAGAAAAACAAAGGGAATAAACCATACATTTGCATCCTTCTGAACTTCTCCAAACAGATCAGCACATGATTTTTTTAATAAGTAAGCAGCTTCACGATCGAATAACACAAATACACCATGTCCATTATCATCCTCAACAGCTATTTTGATCCTATATCTGACCACCAAAGAATTACCCAATAAAAAATTTAATACACGAAACAAAAAAAACAACAAAATAACTGTAATTAGGAAAATGGAACAAGGAGAAATAAACAACAGCAGGAAAGAGAAAGAAAAAAGAAAAGAACATCACACATAAAGGAATAAACACAATGTACCTAGGAGTCACATTGGTAACATAGTGCTGACAAAAATCACAATAATATGCACCACCTTGAGGCTGAATTGACTTCCCACAAACACAAGCTGAATACCACCAAGGTCCCTCATCCACAATAGATCTCACACAACCAAAAACCACAAAAGACCCCTCCTATCATAATATAAAAAATAAACATTGAGATATGAATGGAAAACATAAACTTCGTATAAATTTTTCATGAAAGGACATCTAAGTCAAAATTGACCAAAGACATGGAAAAAACCCAATAAACCTCGTTGTTATCATGAAGTTCGTCAATAGTGCATCTTCTAGTATGCCGCAGAAAATCATCTTCCAATGAAACACCCTTGCCCTCATTAGCAATAAACAATGGCTATGTTCAATTGATACCTTGGTCAATCATACTAATAATCACAGAAGAATTACAGGAAAAAAAGGAAAAATCAGTTAAAAAAAGGAAAAAAAAAGAAACAGTATCAACAAAACTTAAAACATGAATAAAGAGAATAAACTGAAATTATATTAACCAAGTTAAAACTATAAACAAAAACATCAATCAACTAAATATGTCATCTAATAAGATACTATCCAATAACCTATTTTTGAAATCAACTACTTCAGACAAATCTGGATTAAAGAACAACCGAGTAGCATGCATAACATTTTGGAAACCAACTTGCCCTACAAAACACCCAGCTAAATAAATAATAGATAAATAAATAAATAAATAGTTAAAAACAAGGAATTAAACATAAAGCAAAGAAATATCAGAGGATATTGGGAAGCATAAACATTATAATATTGACTATCCCTAAAGAATTTAACTTTGGCAAGTTGGATCACAACAATCGGCTGCTCTATATAGCCAGAACCTAAGAAATGATGCACTTCATCCACATACTCCCCAAACAGAGCAAGCATATTGTCAACCTGAAAAAAAAATATTTATTGAAAAACTTAGATCCATTAACATTTCAATGTAAAACACCAATAAAAACTAAAATACAAGTGCTTAACATAAATAATAGTTAATCAATGCAAAACACAATCAACATCAAGCAGGAAAAAAACAAACTCTTTTGAAGATAACTCAAGAACGATCATCTTCATCACTTTCACATCTTTCACATACTCTTTCTCTTCACCAACAGAAGTCAGCAAACCAATAACATCTATCCAAAAAAACAAACATCAATAAAATCACAGTTTAAAAGTGCACACTTCCATAAAAAATCAGCCAAGAAAAAAGGTAACAAACTGAAACAAAAAAAATGAAGGGCACAAAGAAAATTTAAAGTCACCTACCAACTAAGTAAACGTAATCTTCAGTCATTTTCAAGAGCTCATCAAAGGGACAGAAACTGAAACATGTCTTTGGGATATCATCGTCAGGGACAGAAATAACAGTTGTACGGTTAAGAAAAACCAACTTAAACTCATGTTCTGCTGCCCTATAATTGCCTTGGTTTGGAACAACACTAAAATATGACATCCGGTATGTTTGACCCTCAATAATACTCTCTTTAAACCTATTTATGAGATGCTTCTTAACAGTTACTTGTATTTTGTTAGACTGCACAAGAAAATAACAACAAATTTAAAAAACAAAAAATAGTAACAACAAAGAAAAACAAAAGATGAAAGAAAACCGTAGATAAAATCAACCCAAGACCGACATTGAACAGCCACTCACATCTCCATCAACAAGAACAATTTCCATTGAATTTGCAACTTCATAATTTCCAAAAGAAGGAACAATCCAAGTTCTTAGTACCCTAACTTTAAGTCTCCATGCCTCCCTTGGAAGGTGGATCTTAGAGATAGAATCAAATAGAGGAGGCATTGGCTCAACCACCAAACACAATAGAGAAAACTAAAAAGATAAATACAAAACCAGAAACAAAGGATTTCAGAGAAGGAATGAGGTGCATTGAACCATACAACCAAGGAGTCCTTTTTATAGACAAGCTAACAAATCACCAAAATATTTGAATTTGAATTTGAATAACTCAAAGAAAGGGTGGGAAAACATGTATCACATAGCATACATCATCTATTACCTATCACACACATATCCAGCAACCACAATCAAGAACACCTATGCTATCCTCCCTGCACAACAATTAAATAAGAAAGGACACATTCCAACAAATCTCATAGAATCATAATAATAATAATTATAAAGTAATAGAATAGTGTACCCTAAAACCCACTAACATCTAATCTACTTGAACATATGTGCATATGCATATGAGGTACACCCAAAAACACCTATAATGTAGTCATTGGGAAGAAACTGAATAGGAAAAGACATCTATTAGCATATCTCACCTGACTAAATCCCAGAATTTCAGATGCATGAAAAGAAAAAATTTTTAAAAAAAATAAACAAAACATAAATATACCAATCAATAAATCAATTAGAGTAATCATTCACAAACAGAATGGAAATAAAAAGAGCAGCAATATCAAAAGAATATTAAAATATTCTCAATTAAATCAATTAAGCATTCAACCTAAATATACAACATTCAATAGAAAATAGTTAGAATATCATTGTTAACTTATAAATCAAATCAAATCCAATATAATTTCTTGGATAATGTAGTTTTAGTGTAGATAGTAATAGTATATCTATACATATATTATATTAATTTAATATTAATATATCAAGTAAATTATAGTTCATTGGCTTAGTGATTAAATAGATGCAATATATACCTAGAATCTAAAAAAACCCAAAAGAAGAGAAAATCACAATCTGCCCCCAACTCTATAGACAAAAAAAGTTGATTTGACATATATAGCACCTAGTAATAACACAAAAAAAGCAAATTTTACTTGAAAATAATAACTGCCCTTTCAATCACATCAGTCATCACATCAACCATCACAACAAACAACCAAGACCTATGAAAAGCAGTCAACACATTATCCATGATGTAGGGTGAGAAAAACCTAACATAAATAAGTTACCCTATTTTTTAAGGAATATTTTATTTAACAAAAAGTATTTCTTAAAATTAAATAACAAGAGAGAGGTATTTTAAAATTTCAAATAGAATAAACTTAAAAATTTTAACAGTTCTATCAAATAAAGCACAAAGTTCTCATTTTGATATTATTGTGACATTCTCCACCAATTTTCAAGTCATGAAGAAGAGAACAGAGTTACATGGACTCCAACTCAATTTTTTACATTTTTTATTTTATCCACTAAACCAAACAGTAAGAAATTTTGTTTTCTACCCATTCTGTCTTGTTACACTTTTTCTACCTCATATTCCTCCAAAACAAACAATGTGCATAAACAATGAATAGAATAAATTAAAAAACAATAACTATATTAAATTAAATTCATATTGAGAGAGAGAACACATTGAATCACCATTTAGTCCTACCTCAATTGAAAAAAAGAGAGGATTCAACAAATCTAATACTAATATAGAGTGATAAATCTAAAAGAACACAAAAGAAGGGAAAGTCAGAAGCTACCCCCAACTTCCTACATCAAAAAAGTTGATTTGACATATATAGCACCTAGTAATAATACATAAAAAGCAAATTATACTTGGAAATAATAACTGCCCTCTCAATCACGTCAGTCATCACATCAACCATCACAACAAACAACCAAAACCTATAAAAAGCAATCAACACACGTGAATTATGTAGGGTGAGAAAAACCTAAAATAAATAAGTTACTAACTTTTTTAACTAATATTTTATCTAACAAAAAGTATTTCTTAAAATTAAATAACAACAGAGATGTATTTTAAAATTTCAAATAAAATAAACTTAAAAATTTTAACAACTCTATCAAACAAAGCACAAAGTTCTCATCTTGATATTGTTGTGACATTTTTCACCTATTTTCAAGCCATGAATGAAGGAAGAGAAAAGAGTTACATGGACTCCAACTCATTTTTTCCTTTTTTTTATTTCCTCCCCCAAACCAAACAGCAAGAAATTTTGTTTAAACCCATTCTGTCTTGTTACATTTTCTTCTACCTCATATTCCTCCAAAGCAAACAATGTGTAAAAATAGTAAGTAGAATAAATTAAATAAACAATAAAATATTAAATTAAATTCATCTTGAGAGAGAAAACACATTGAGTTACCATTTAGTCCTACCTCAACTGAAAAAAGAGACATTTCATCAAATCTAATAATAATATAGAGTGATAAATGATCCTACAGCCCACCCATAGCAAACTAAATAATTTTACCTCGTAATAGACCTCCCACACATAAACTATTAACTTCTACCAAATCCATGTAACAAGAGTACACAAGTCAATATAGATATATAGAGTTATTGCATACTAAACAGCACACTCAATTGAACCTAAGAATTAGATTCTAGAATTATTTAAAATTTAATTTTACACGTATAAGAGTTAGAAAACAAAAAGAAGAGAGATCTTATTGGGAATACCAAATATCTTTCTCAATCACATCAATCATGATATCTAAGATGAGACACCTATAAAAAATAAACAAAGACATCACTCAACATGGAAAATAAAATAAAAAATAAAACTGATAAAACAAAGTAAGAATACTGCTATACTGCTATACTTTGGGAACACCATTTTTTTGAAAAAATTGGAACACATTATAAACAAACCAAATCTCATAAAGCAGAAAACCACAATGAGATGAGCATATCAAAAAAAAGAGAATAAAGAATTATACAAAATATACAAAGAGAGAAGAAAAATTCTCTGATCTTGAGGTAATTGAATAAACTTTTTATTGATGTATTAGACCAAAGAGTAATATTAGACCCACTAACCACAAGAAACCAAAAAAAAAAGAAAAAAAACACACAGTATTAGCAATACAAAGCAACACTTCAAATAATTAGAAAAAGAAACAAAAATCAACATACAATTAATCATAGTGACTGTGAGAAAAAAAAGTAACATGAACATTCAAAATTGTATACCACTCAAATCAAAAACACATATAAATGGATAAGAAAATCAATTGAAATTAAAATACAAACAAAGTCTGAAAACTCCAACAATCATCAAGACACAATGTGTTTGAATAGTAAGAAAGAATAACACAAGATTCTTTTATTGTATCAAAGTTTGAACAATTTTCCTAAAAAAAGATACAAAGAAAAATTATTTAACTTAAGGTGGTGCTAGAACATATTTTTCTCCGAACCCAGCAGCTAATGGATGTCCACCCATTACTTACCACCAATAGAGATTTTGAGGATCCATTGAAAATGAAGTTCCTCAGTAACCCACGTAAGCAATACACAATTTCTGTAACCAACAACTATAAATATCAATTTTCTACTAAGAAATATCAGTAATCTACCCAAAATTATCAAAGAATATATGGAAACTACATCACCTTAACCACTTGAGACAGCAATACAAAAGCAATAATTTGAACCAAAGCAGATGACAGAGACACAAGAGAGAGTATAACAGCAAAAAAAGAGATTCTCTGAGAATGTGAGCAAGGTTGTAGGCAGTGCAGCGAATCTGTTCATCCACAAAACAACTCAGTCACAACCAAAAAGAAAGACACCAAAATATATACATTAGCATAAAAATACCATACATGATGAACAATGGAAGGCTAACACCATTGACCTTCAAATAATTTTTCTTATCATATCCTTCGTCAGTCAATTGAAATTAAAATACAAACAAAGTCTGAAAACTCCAACAATCATCAAGACACAATGTGTTTGAATAATAAGAAAGAATAACACAAGATTCATTTATTGTATCAAAGTTTGAACAATTTTCCTAAAAAAAGATACAAAGAAAAATTATTTAACCTAAGGTGGTGCTCGAACATATTTTTCTCCGAACCCAGCAGCTAATGGATGTCCATGCATTACTTACCACCAATAGAGATTTTGAGGATGCATTGAAAATGAAGTTCCTCAGTAACCCACGTAAGAAATACAAAATTTCTGTAACAAACAATTATAAATATCAATTTTCTACTAAGAAATATCAGTAATCTACCCAAAATTATCAAAGAATATATGGAAAATACATCACCTTAACCACTTGAGACAGCAATACAAAAGCAATAATTTGGACCAAAGCAGATGAAAGAGACACAAGAAAGAGTATAACAGCAAAAAAAAGAGATTCTCTGAGAAGGTGAGCAAGGTTGTAGGTAGTGCAGCGAATCTGTTCATCCACAAAACAACTCAGTCACAACCAAAAAGAAAGACACCAAAATATATACATTAGCATAAAAATACCATACATGATGAACAATGGAAGGCTAACACCATTGACCTTCAAATAATTTTTCTTATCATATCCTTCGTCAGTCAATTGAAATTAAAATACAAACAAAGTCTGAAAACTCCAACAATCATCAAGACACAATGTGTTTGAATAATAAGAAAGAATAACACAAGATTCATTTATTGTATCAAAGTTTGAACAATTTTCCTAAAAAAAGATACAAAGAAAAATTATTTAACCTAAGGTGGTGCTAGAACATATTTTTCTCCGAAACCAGCAGCTAATGGATGTCCACGCATTACTTACCACCAATAGAGATTTTGAGGATCCATTGAAAATGAAGTTCCTCAGTAACCCACGTAAGCAATACACAATTTCTATAACCAACAACTATAAATATCAATTTTCTACTAAGAAATATCAGTAATCTACCCAAAATTATCAAAGAATATATGGAAAATACATCACCTTAACCACTTGAGACAGCAATACAATAGCAATAATTTGGACCAAAGCAGATGACAGATTCACAAGAGAGAGTATAACAGCAAAAAAAGAGATTCTCTGAGAAGTTGAGCAAGGTTGTAGGCAGTGCAGCGAATCTGTTCATCCACAAAACAACTCAGTCACAACCAAAAAGAAAGACACCAAAATATATGCATTAGCATAAAAACACCATACATGATGAATAATAGAAGGCTAACACCATTGACCTTCAAATAATTTTTCTTATCATATCCTTCGTCAATTGAAATTAAAATACAAACAAAGTTTGAAAACTCCAACAATCATCAAGACACAATGTGTTTGAATAGTAAGAAAGAATAACACAAGATTCTTTCATTGTATCAAAGTTTGAACAATTTTCCCAAAAAAAGATACAAACAAAAATTATTTAACTTAAGGTGGTGCTAGAACATATTTTTCTCCGAACCCAGCAGCTAATGGATGTCCACCCATTACTTACCACCAATAGAGATTTTGAGAACCCATTGAAAATGAAGTTCCTCAGTAACCCACGTAAGCAATACACAATTCCTATAACCAACAACAATAAATATCAATTTTCTACTAAAAAATATCAGTAATCTACCCAAAATTATCAAAGAATATATGGAAAATACATCTCATTTACCACTTGAGACAGCAAAACAACAGCAATAATTTAGACCAAAGCAGATGACAGAGATACAAGAGAGAGTATAACAGTGATGCCAAGACATCTTAGGCTAGTTTCACTAGCCTTTTTCTTTTATTTTTAGTTGTTTTATGCATTTTCTTGAGCCTTAAGTAATCATTTGGGCCAAAAAGTCATGCTTGTCTTAAATCATTCAAACATGAAGATTTTGATGCAAATTCCATGAGTTTTTAGTTATATTACTTGAATGCTATGAATGGATGAATTCTCATGAAATTTTGCAAGACTTTGATGCAATGGTTTGGATGATTTCAGGGAAGAAGAGGCTAGGCAAGGAAGCAACAAAATCAATAAAGGAAGCTTGAAATTCAAATGGGACGTTTAAGCTCCAGTTTAAGCCTAAACTGGAGCTTAAACGCCAAAATCATGAGAAGAGAGGAAATGCTGTAACTGGCGTTTAACCTCCAGTTTGACCTCAAACTGGAAGTTAAACGCCAGAATGAGAATTGAACTAAGGGAGGCACAAAAGCATTTCCACGTTTAACCTCCAGTTTAACCTCAAACTGGAGGTTAAACGTGTTCGACACTTTCTTTTCTCACCAAGAAGCATTCCACGTTTAACCTCCAGTTTGACCTCAAACTGGAGGTTAAACGCCAGAAGTAAGAAAGGCACCAGGAGCTTAAACGTGTTATATGGAACAGCTTGACCATGCCTTCTTCAAACATAAATAACTGGAGCTACAAAACTCCAAATGAGATGATTCAAAATGCATTGGAAAGAAGACATCTAGAGCTTTCCAAGCATATATGGCATGCATGGTGGATACTAAAAATTGAGGGGGAAAACAGCCCCGTAATGTGCATAGAAGAGCATAGTACCAACATGCAATCAGGCCAGCTGACCTCTTCACCTTCCTTGGAGTATAACGTGAGCTATAGAGATCCAATTGAGGTGCTTCCAGTTGCGTTAGAAAGCTGACATCCATAGCTTTCCAACGAGGTATAATAGTCTATATTTGGCATCAAATTGGCAAGGTTGACAAGAGAACAAAGTGACGACTCAAGAAAGGGAGGTTAAACGTGTTCTATAGTGTGTTCTTCATTTCCAAGTTTAACCTCCAGTTTGACCTCAAACTGGAGGTTAAACGTTCTCGACCCAATTTGCCTCCAGGGGGTGCTTTCTTCATTTCCAAGTTTAACCTCCAGTTTGACCTCAAACTGGAGGTTAAACGTGTTCGATATATTCACTCTCCTGGGTTGCTTTCTTCCAATTCCACGTTTAAGCTTTAGTTTGACCTTAAACTAAAACTTAAACTTCAACTTAAACACCACCATTTGAAAAGGTTTCTGGGCCAAATATATTGAAGTTTAAGTTAGCATTTGAGCACAATTATTAACTTAAACTTATTATGGTATGAAACCCAATTGAATATCATGGTTTATGGGATTGGGCTTGAAGAATTGATGAGTCTGGAGCATCCATTTGTTGAGTCTTGTGTCATTACTTGTTTATCACTAAGTTTGCTCAATAAATGTTACAGATTTGAATCACAGCCTCATCAGGATTATGGACCATAAACCCAAAGCAAAAGGAATTCAAGGAAAGGCCTCAAAGCCCAAGAAACACAACAGAAGCTCAATTTAGAAAGTGTATAAATAGGATAGAATTGAAGTTAGTTAGCATCTTTTGACACTTTTTGATTTTTCGGAACTTTTGATCATTTTGCTTGTAATTGAATTCTGAGCTATGACACACTAAACCCCTTTCATTGGGTT
This sequence comes from Arachis stenosperma, assembly GCF_014773155.1. Lineage (NCBI taxonomy): Eukaryota > Viridiplantae > Streptophyta > Magnoliopsida > Fabales > Fabaceae > Arachis > Arachis stenosperma. The sequence goes on from NC_080385.1 coordinate 96,061,767, forward strand.
AGGGAGCTCTATTGTAATTCAATGAATCAATAATAGTTTCATCTTCTTCTTCAATCTTTTCTCTTGAATTTTTGTTAGAAAGCTTCTCGATCTAACTCCATTGGGTAGTTGTCTTGGGAAAGAAACTACCCATAATTGGAATCCTTCGGAACCTTGGGAAAGGAATGATGGATTCATGCTAGAGAAGCTTTCTCACAGTGAATTGGATTGGGGTTTGGATGGATATTGTGACATGTAATCCTACCAAATTGTGGTTCATGAAACTGTGTGGTATAATCAGTGATCAAGCATCATCTCTTCTTATGAACATTTAAACCAAGGGATTGGGAATTTGTTTGTTTTTAGAGAGAATTGGTGAGCCAAGGAATTGGGATCCAATCATATAAGATTGCCAAGCAAGATTCAATGAATGCATTGGTTGAGGAAGAGATGAAAATGTTTTGATTCGGAGATTTCAATATCTCCTGACCCCAATGAACTCCCCATCTCTGATCTACCCTTTTCCATTTATATTCTGCAATTTTAATTTATGCAATCACCCCAATTCCCTTTTAATTCCAGCAATTTAACTTCTCGCAATTTAATTCTCGCAATTTAAGATTCAGTCATTTCAATTCCTTGCAATTTACATTTCCCGCCAATTTACTTTATGCAATTCACACCCAATTCTTGATTCCGCTCAACTAATCAAACTTCTAATTCGAATTGCTCATTCAACCAATCCTTGTGGGATTCGACCTCACTCTATTGTGAGTTTTTACTTGACGATAACCGGTGCACTTGCCGGAAGGAATTTTGCCGTTTGTGCAATTTCCTAAAATCGTAGCATAACAAGTTTACGCATCATCAAACAGCAAAAAAAGAGATTCTCTGAGAAGGTGAGCAAGGTTGTAGGCAGTGCAGCGAATATGTTCATCCACAAAATAACTCAGTCACAACCAAAAAGAAAGACACCAAAATATATACATTAGCATAAAAATACCATACATGATGAACAATGGAAGGCTAACACAATTGACCTTTAAATAATTTTTCTTATCGTATCCTTCGTCAGTCAATTGAAATTAAAATACAAACAAAGTCTAAAAACTCCAACAATCATCAAGACACAATGTGTTTGAATAGTAAGAAAGAATAACACAAGATTCTTTTATTGTATCAAAGTTTGAACAATTTTCCTAAAAAAAGATACAAAAAAATTATTTAACTTAAGGTGGTGCTAGAACATATTTTTCTCCAAACCCAGCAGCTAATGGATGTCCACCCATTATTTACCACCAATAGAGATTTTGAGGATCCATTGAAAATGTAGTTCCTCAGTAACCCACGTAAGCAATACACAATTTCTGTAACCAACAACTATAAATATCAATTTTCTACTAAGAAATATCAGTAATCTACCCAAAATTATCAAAGAATATATGGAAAATACATCACCTTAACCACTTGAGACAGCAATACAATAGCAATAATTTGGACCAAAGCAGATGACAGATTCACAAGAGAGAGTATAACAGCAAAAAAAGAGATTCTCTGAGAAGTTGAGCAAGGTTGTAGGCAGTGCAGCGAATCTGTTCATCCACAAAACAACTCAGTCACAACCAAAAAGAAAGACACCAAAATATATGCATTAGCATAAAAACACCATACATGATGAATAATAGAAGGCTAACACCATTGACCTTCAAATAATTTTTCTTATCATATCCTTCGTCAATTGAAATTAAAATACAAACAAAGTTTGAAAACTCCAACAATCATCAAGACACAATGTGTTTGAATAGTAAGAATGAATAACACAAGATTCTTTCATTGTATCAAAGTTTGAACAATTTTCCTAAAAAAAGATACAAAAAAAAAATTATTTAACTTAAGGTGGTGCTAGAACATATTTTTCTCCGAACCCAGCAACTAATGGATGTCCACCCATTACTTACCACCAATAGAGATTTTGAGGACCCATTTAAAATGAAGTTCCTCAGTAACCCACGTAAGCAATACACAATTCCTATAACCAACAACAATAAATATCAATTTTCTACTAAAAAATATCAGTAATCTACCCAAAATTATCAAAGAATATATGGAAAATACATCACATTAACCACTTGAGACAGAAATACAACAGCAATAATTTAGACCAAAGCAGATGACAGAGATACAAGAGAGAGTATAACAGCAAAAAAAGAGATTCTCTGAGAAGGTGAGCAAGGTTGTAGGCAGTGCAGCAAATCTGTTCATCCACAAAACAACTCAGTCACAACCAAAAAAAAAGACACCAAAATATATACATTAGCATAAAAATACCATACATAATGAACAATGGAAGGCTAACACCATTGACCTTCAAATAATTTTTCTTATCATATCCTTCGTCAGTCAATTGAAATTAAAATACAAACAAAGTCTGAAAACTCAAACAATCATCAAGACACAATGTGTTTGAATAGTAAGAAAGAATAACACAAGATTCTTTTATTGTATCAAAGTTTGAACAATTTTCCTAAAAAAAGATACAAAGAAAAATTATTTAACTTAAGGTGGTGCTAGAACATATTTTTCTCCGAACCCAGCAGCTAATGGATGTCCACCCATTACTTACCACCAATAGAGATTTTGAGCATCCATTGAAAATGAATTTCCTCAGTAACCCACGTAAGCAATACACAATTTCTGTAACCAACAACTATAAATATCAATTTTCTACTAAGAAATATCAGTAATCTACCCAAAATTATCAAAGAATATATGGAAAATACATCACCTTAACCACTTGGGACAGCAATACAACAGCAATAATTTGGACCAAAGCAGATGACAGAGACACAAGAAAGAGTATAACAGCAAAAAAAGAGATTCTCTGAGAAGTTGAGCAAGGTTGTAGGCAGTGCAGCGAATCTGTTCATCCCCAAAACAACTCAGTCACAACCAAAAAAAAAGACACCAAAATATATGCATTAGCATAAAAACACTATACATGATGAATAATAGAAGGCTAACACCATTGACCTTCAAATAATTTTTCTTATCATATCCTTCGTCAATTGAAATTAAAATACAAACAAAGTCTGAAAACTCCAACAATCATCAAGACACAATGTGTTTGAATACTAAGAAAGAATAACACAAGATTCTTTCATTGTATCAAAGTTTGAACAATTTTCCTAAAAAAAGATACAAAGAAAAATTATTTAACTTAAGGTGGTGCTAGAACATATTTTTCTCCGAACACAGCAGCTAATGGATGTCCACCCATTACTTACCACCAATAGAGATTTTGAGGACCCATTTAAAATGAAGTTCCTCAGTAACCCACGTAAGCAATACACAATTCCTATAACCAACAACAATAAATATCAATTTTCTACTAAAAAATATCAGTAATCTACCCAAAATTATCAAAGAATATATGGAAAATACATCACATTAACCACTTGAGACAGAAATACAACAACAATAATTTAGACCAAAGCAGATGACAGAGATACAAGAGAGTATAACTGCAAAAAAAGAGATTCTCTGAGAAGGTGAGCAAGGTTGTAGGCAGTGCAGCAAATCTGTTCATCCACAAAACAACTCAGTCACAACCAAAAAGAAAGACACCAAAATATATACATTAGCATAAAAATACCATACATGATGAACAATGGAAGGCTAACACCATTGACCTTCAAATAATTTTTCTTATCATATCCTTCGTCAGTCAATTGAAATTAAAATACAAACAAAGTCTGAAAACTCAATCAATCATCAAGACACAATGTGTTTGAATAGTAAGAAAGAATAACACAAGATTCTTTTATTGTATCAAAGTTTGAACAATTTTCCTAAAAAAAGATACAAAGAAAAATTATTTAACTTAAGGTGGTGCTAGAACATATTTTTCTCCGAACCCAGCAGCTAATGGATGTCCACCCATTACTTACCACCAATAGAGATTTTGAGGATCCATTGAAAATAAAGTTCCTCAGTAACCCACGTAAGCAATACACAATTTCTGTAACCAACAACTATAAATATCAATTTTCTACTAAGAAATATCAGTAATCTACCCAAAATTATCAAAGAATATATGGAAAATACATCACCTTAACCACTTGGGATAGCAATACAACAGCAATAATTTGGACCAAAGCAGATGACAGAGACACAAGAGAGAGTATAACAGCAAAAAAAGAGATTCTCTGAGAAGTTGAGCAAGGTTGTAGGCAGTGCAGCGAATCTGTTCATCCACAAAACAACTCAGTCACAACAAAAAAAAAAAGACACCAAAATATATGCATTAGCATAAAAACACTATACATGATGAATAATAGAAGGCTAACACCATTGACCTTCAAATAATTTTTCTTATCATATCCTTCGTCAATTGAAATTAAAATACAAACAAAGTCTGAAAACTCCAACAATCATCAAGACACAATGTGTTTGAATGCTAAGAAAGAATAACACAAGATTCTTTCATTGTATCAAAGTTTGAACAATTTTCCTAAAAAAAGATACAAAGAAAAATTATTTAACTTAAGGTGGTGCTAGAACATATTTTTCTCCGAACCCAGCAGCTAATGGATGTCCACCCATTACTTACCACCAATAGAGATTTTGAGGACCCATTTAAAATGAAGTTCCTCAGTAACCCACGTAAGCAATACACAATTCCTATAACCAACAACAATAAATATTAATTTTCTACTAAAAAATATCAGTAATCTACCCAAAATTATCAAAGAATATATGGAAAATACATCACATTAACCACTTGAGACAGAAATACAACAGCAATAATTTAGACCAAAGCAGATGACAGAGATACAAGAGAGAGTATAACTGCAAAAAAAGAGATTCTCTGAGAAGGTGAGCAAGGTTGTAGGCAGTGCAGCAAATCTGTTCATCCACAAAACAACTCAGTCACAACCAAAAAGAAAGACACCAAAATATATACATTAGCATAAAAATACCATACATGATGAACAATGGAAGTCTAACACCATTTACCTTCAAATAATTTTTCTTATCATATCCTTCGTCAGTCAATTGAAATTAAAATACAAACAAAGTCTGAAAACTCAAACAATCATCAAGACACAATGTGTTTGAATAGTAAGAAAGAATAACACAAGATTCTTTTATTGTATCAAAGTTTGAACAATTTTCCTAAAAAAAGATACAAAGAAAAATTATTTAACTTAAGGTGGTGCTAGAACATATTTTTCTCCGAACCCAGCAGCTAATGGATGTCCACCCATTACTTACCACCAATAGAGATTTTGAGGATCCATTGAAAATGAAGTTCCTCAGTAACCCACGTAAGCAATACACAATTTTTGTAACCAACAACTATAAATATCAATTTTCTACTAAGAAATATCAGTAATCTACCCAAAATTATCAAAGAATATATGGAAAATACATCACCTTAACCACTTGGGATAGCAATACAACAGCAATAATTTGGACCAAAGCAGATTACAGAGACACAAGAGAGAGTATAACAGCAAAAAAAGAGATTCTCTGAGAAGTTGAGCAAGGTTGTAGGCAGTGCAGCGAATTTGTTCATCCACAAAACAACTCAGTCACAACCAAAAAGAAGGACACCAAAATATATACATTAGCATAAAAACACCATATATGATGAATAATATAAGGCTAACACCATTGACCTTCAAATAATTTTTCTTATCATATCCTTCGTCAATTGAAATTAAAATACAAACAAAGTCTGAAAACTCCAACAATCATCAAGACACAATGTGTTTGAATAGTAAGAAAGAATAACACAAGATTCTTTCATTGTATTAAAGTTTGAACAATTTTCCTAAAACAAGATACAAAGAAAAATTATTTAACTTAAGGTGGTGCTAGAACATATTTTTCTCCGAACTCAGCAGCTAATGGATGTCCACCCATTACTTACCACCAATAGAGATTTTGAGGACCCATTGAAAATGAAGTTCCTCAGTAACCCACGTAAGCAATACAGAATTCCTATAACCAACAACAATAAATATCAATTTTCTACTAAAAAATATCAGTAATCTACCCAAAATTATCAAAGAATATATGGAAAATACATCACATTAACCACTTGAGACAGCAATACAACAGCAATAATTTAGACCAAAGCAGATGACAGAGATACAAGAGAGAGTATAACAGCAAAAAAAGAGATTCTCTGAGAAGGTAAGCAAGGTTGTAGGCAGTGCAGCGAATCTGTTCATCCACAAAACAACTCAGTCACAACCAAAAAGAAAGACACCAAAATATATACATTAACATAAAAATACCATACATGATGAACAATGGAAGGCTAACACCATTGACCTTCAAATAATTTTTCTTATCATATCCTTCGTCAGTCAATTGAAATTAAAATACAAACAAAGTCTGAAAACTCCAACAATCATCAAGACACAATGTGTTTGAATAGTAAGAAAGAATAACACAAGATTCTTTCATTGAATCAAAGTTTGAACAATTTTCCTAAAAAAAGATACAAAGAAAAATTATTTAACTTAAGGTGGTGCTAGAACATATTTTTCTCCGAACCCAGCAGCTAATGGATGTCAACCCATTACTTACCACCAATAGAGGTTTTGAGGACCCATTGAAAATGAAGTTCCTCAGTAACCCACGTAAGCAATACACAATTCCTGTAACCAACAACTATAAATATCAATTTTCTACTAAAAAATATCAGTAATCTATCCAAAATTATTAAAGATTATATGGAAAATACATCACCTTAACCACTTGAGACAGCAATACAACAGCAATAATTTGGACCAAAGCAGATGACAGAGACACGAGAGAGTATAACAGCGAAAAAAGAGATTCTCTGAGAAGGTGAGCAAGGTTGTAGGCAGTGCAGCGAATCTGTTTATCCACAAAATAACTCTGTCACAACCAAAAAGAAAGATACCAAAATATATACATTAGCATAAAAACACCATACAAGATGAACAATGGAAGGCTAACACCATTGACCTTCAAATAATTTTTCTTATCATATCCTTTGTCAACCTCCCAATCCACCAATCAAAATATTAAAAGATATAAAACACTTAACTGATATAAAATAATAAATAATAAAAAATAAACTGACAAAAATTCTGAAGAAGTAAAGTAAACACAATGACATAGTAATAAATTCAAAATAAAATTCAAATAATTCCTTGCAAGTCTCGTTCTTCCAGCTACCCAAAACTATCCAAGCAAAAAGAACCAAATACCCACTAAAAAAAAACCACAATCCTAAAAAAAGCAAACCACAGGACTAACAATTAATGGTCATATTCATAATCAACAATATAACCATTATAAAAACTGAAAAATCATCCAACTCAAAACAAGAACTTGTAAATGATGAGCGGATAATTTATACGCTTTTTGGCATTGTTTTTAGTATGTTTTTAGTATGTTTTAGTTAGTTTTATTACATTTTTATTAGTTTTTAGTTAAAATTCACTTTTCTGGACTTTACTATGAGTTTGTGTATTTTTCTATGATTTCAGGTATTTTCTGGCTGAAATTGAGGGACCTGAGCAAAAATCTGATTCAGAGGCTGAAAAGGACTGCAGATGCTATTGGATTCTAACCTCCCTGCACTCAAAGTGGATTTTCTGGAGCTACAGAAGTCCAGTTGGCGCGCTCTTAATTGCGTTGGAAAGTAGACATCCTGGACTTTCCACCAATGTATAATAGTCCATATTTTGTCCGAGATTTGATGGCCCAAACAGGTGTTCCAAGTCAGCTCAAGAATTCTGACGTTTAACGCCAGAACTGGCACAAGAATGGGAGTTAAACGCCCAAACTGGCACAAAAGGTGGCGTTTAACTCCAAGAAAAGTCTCTACACATGAAAACTTCAATGCTCAGCGCAAGCACACACCAAGTGGGCCCGGAAGTGGATTTTTATGTCATTTACTCATCTTTGTAAACCCTAAGCTACTAGTTCTCTACAAATAGGACCTTTTGCTATTGTATTCTCATCTTTGGATCACTTTAGATCTTTTGATCATCTTTGGACGTGTAGTTCTTAGATCATTTGGGGGGCTGGCCTCACGGCCATGCCTAGACCTTGTTCTTATGTATTTTCAACAGTGGAGTTTCTACACACCATAGATTAAGGTGTGGAGCTCTGCTGTACCTCGAGTATTAATGCAATTACTATTGTTCTTCTATTCAATTCAGCTTATTCTTGTTCTAAGATATCACTTGTTCCTCAACTTGATGAATGTGATGATCTGTGACACTCATCATCATTCTCACCTATAGATGTGTGCCTGACAACCACCTCCGTTCTACCTTAATCGAAATCTTCGTGGTATAAGCTAGAATTGATGGCGGCATTCAAGAGAATCCGGAAGGTCTAAACCTTATCTGTGGTATTCTGAGTAGGATTCAAGGATTGAATGACTATGACGAGCTTTAAACTCGCGATTGTGGGGCGTTAGTGACAGACGCAAAAGAATCAATGGATTCTATTCCGACATGATCGAGAATCGACAGCTGAATAGTCGTGCTGTGACAGAGCGCGTTGAACATTTTCACTGAGAGGACGGGACTGTAGCCATTGACAACGGTGATGCCCAACATACAGCTTGCCATGGAAAGGAGTAAGAAGGATTGGATGAAGACAGTAGGAAAGCAGAGAGACGGAAGGGACAAAGCATCTCCATACGCTTATCTGAAGCTCTCACCAATGAATTACATAAGTATCTCTATCTTTATTTTATGTTTTATTCATCTTTTAATTATCAATCCTCCATAACCATTTGAATCCGCCTGACTGAGATTTACAAGATGACCATAGCTTGCTTCATACCAACAATCTCTGTGGGATCGACCCTTACTCGCATAAGGTTTATTACTTGGACGACCTAGTGCACTTGCTGGTTAGTTGTGCGAAGTTGTGATAATAAGTTGAGATTGCAATTAAGCGTACCATGTTGATGGCGCCATTGATGATCACAATTTCGTGCACCAAGTTTTTGGCGCCGTTGCCGGGGATTGTTCGAGTTTGGACAACTGACGATTCATCTTGTTGCTTAGATTAGGTATTTTTCTTCAGAATTTTAAGAATGAATTCTAGAGTTTTAAGGTGATGTTTTCATCATCACCAAAGCTGATTGATTCTCATCAATTTAGCTCTTGAATGCAATGTCCTGCTGGAGCTTGGCTAGCCATGTCTAATTTCTTTAGACTAAAGCTTTAGACTAACATTGCATGATTCCTGGAATTCTCATTAAGAATTTTGATATCCTTATTTTCTTTTCCACTTAATTTTCAAAAAAATCCAAAAAATTATAAAATATTAAAATCAAAAATATTTTTATGTTTCTTGTTTGAGTCTAGTGTCTAATTTTAAGTTTGGTGTCAATTGCATGTTTCTTTTCTTCTTGCATTTTTCAAATTCATTCATGTGTCTTCATTGATCTTCAAGTTGTTCTTGATGATTTTCTTGCTCTGATCTTTAAATTCTCTTGTCTTGAGTGTTTTGTTGTTTCTCATATGCTTGCTCAATTTGTTAGTAGTATACAAACTTCTAAGTTTGGTGTCTTGCATGCATTGTTTATTTGATTTTAGTTGCATTTTGATTATTATTCATCATTAAAAATTCAAAAAAAAATTTTTTTCTTTGTGTCTTTTCAAGTCAATAATACAGAGAATTGAAGATTCAGAACATACAGCAGAGGAATTACACAGAAAAAGCTGGGCGTTCAAAACGCCCAGTGAGGAAGGAAAACTGGCGTTTAAACGCCAGCCAGGGTACCTGGCTGGGCGTTTAATGCCCAAAACGGTAGCATTTTGGGTGTTAAACGCCAGAATGTATACCATTCTGGGCGTTTAACGCCAGGATGGCACAAGAGGGAAGATTTTGTTTTTAATGCAAAATTTTTTCAAGTTTTCATAATTTTTCAAAATCAAATCTTTTTCAAATCATATCTTTTCAATCATATATTTTCAAAATCAATTTCTTTCCATTTTCAAAAATACTTGCTAACAATTAATGATTTGATCCAATATTTCAAGTATGTTGCCTTTTCTGTTGAGAAAGGTTTAATGTCTGAAACATATCTTTAAAATTCCTTGTTAGCCAAAGTCATTAATTTTCAAAATTAATTCTTGTTTTTCAAATCATATCTTCTCAATCATATCTTTTTAAAACTATATCTTTTCAATCATATCTTTTTTATTTCTAATTTCCAAAATCTTTTTCAAAAATCACTTTATTTCTTTCTCAATCTTGGTTTTCGAAAATCATCAATCAAAATTTCAAAATTTCTTTCAATTGTTTCAAAATCTTTTACTTTAATTTTCGAAAATTTCTTCCCCTCTTCTCACATCCTTCAATTTATGGACTGACACTCCTCCTCAATGCACAATTCGAACTCTATCCCTCTTGATAAGTTCGAATTCTTCTACCTCCTCCTTCTATTCTTCTTTTCCTCTGACACCTAAAGGAATCTCTATACTGTGACATAGAGGATTCCATATTTTCTTGTTCTCTTCTCTTTCATATGAGCAGGAGCAAAGGCAAAAGCATTCTTGTTGAGGCTGACCCTGAACCTGAAAGGACCTTGAAGGAAAAGCTAAGAGAAGCTAAAGCACTACTCTCTGTAGAGGACCTAACAGAAATCTTCAAACAAGAAGAAGACATGGCAGCCGAAAACAACAACAATGCCAACAATGCAAGGAAGGTGCTTGGTGACTTTACTGCACCTACTCCCGACTTCTCTGGGAGAAGCATCTCTATCCCTGCCATTGGAGCAAACAACTTTGAGCTTAAGCCTCAATTAGTTTCTCTAATGCAACAGAATTGCAAGTTCCATGGACTTCCATTGGAAGATCCTCATCAGTTTTTAGCTAAATTCTTGCAAATCTGTGACACTGTCAAGACCAATGGGGTTGACCCTGAGATCTACAGACTTATGCTATTCCCTTTTGCTGTAAGAGACAGAGCTAGGATATGGTTGGACTCACAACCTAAAGAAAGCCTGAACTCTTGGGAAAAGCTAGTCAATGCCTTCTTGGCAAAGTTCTTTCCACCTCAAAAATTGAGTAAGCTTAGAGTGGAAGTCCAAACCTTCAGACAGAAGGAAGGTGAATCCCTCTATGAAGCTTGGGAAAGATACAAACAATTGATCAGAAAGTGTCCCTCTGACATGCTGTCTGAATGGAGCATCATAGGCATCTTCTATGATGGTCTGTCTGAACTGTCCAAGATGTTATTGGACAGCTCTGCTGGAGGATCTCTTCATCTGAAGAAGACGCCTGCAGAAGCTCAAGAACTCATTAAAATGGTTGCAAATAACCAATTTATGTACACTTCTGAAAGGAATCATGTGAACAATGGGATGAATCAAAAGAAAGGAGTTCTTGAGATTGATACTCTGAATGCCATATTGGCTCAGAACAAAATATTGACTCAGCAAGTCAATATGATTTCTCAAAGTCTGTCTGGAATGCAAGTTGCACCAGGCAGTACTATGGAAGCTTCATCTGAAGAAGAAGCTTATGATCCTGAGAACCCATCAATGGAAGAGGTAAATTACATGGGAGAACCCTATGGAAACACCTATAATCCTTCATAGAGAAATCATCCAAATCTCTCATGGAAGGATCAACAGAGACCTCAACAAGGTTTCAACAACAATAATGGTGGAAGAAATAGGTTTGGCAATGGCAAGCTTTTTTCATCATCTTCTCAGCAACAGACAGAGAATTTTAAGCAGAGCCACTCTGACTTAGCAACCATGGTCTCTGATCTAATCAAAACCACTCAAAGTTTCATGACTGAAACAAGGTCCTCCATTAGAAACCTGGAGGCACAAGTGGGTCAGCTGAGTAAGAAAGTTACTGAACTCCCTCCTAGTACTCTTCCAAGCAATACATAAGAGAATCCAAAAGGAGAATGCAAGGCCATCAACATGGCCAAATTTGGAGAGGAGGAAGAGGCAGTGATCGCCACTGAGGAAGACCTCAATGGACGTCCACTGGCCTCCAATGAGTTCCCTAATGAGGAACCATGGGAATCTGAGGCTCACACTGAAACCATAGAGATTCCATTGGAATTACTTCTGCCATTCATGAGCTCTGATGAGTATTCTTCCTCTGAAGAGGACGAAGATTGACGTGCGGAAAACGATCCGACACTAAACTCACCGGCAAGTGCACCGGGTCGCATCAAGTAATAAAAACTCACGGGAGTGAGGTCGATCCCACAGGGATTGAAGGATTGAGCAATTTTAGTTTAGTGGTTGATTTAGTCAAGCGAATCAAGATTTGGTTGAGTGATTTGTGATTTGCAGAATTTAAATTGCATTGAAAGTAAAAAGAACAGGAAATAAATTGCTGAATCTTAAATAACAGGAAATTAAATGGCAGAAACTTAGATTGCAAGAAATATAAATTGCAAAATCTTAAAGTGCTGGAAATGTAAATGGCTTGAATTGTAAAGGGAATTGGGAGTTGGATTTGCAGAAATTAAACAAGGAAAAGTAAAATTGCAACAAGCAGAGAAGTAGAGAATGATTTAGATCAAACCGGATCTTAAACAGAAAAGTAAATGAGCATGGAAAGCATTAAACAGAATGTAAAGTTGGAATTTAGATCTCAGGACCCAGAGACTAGAAAATCAAGTCTAAATCTCAATGCCTTCCAAGATCCAACAAGAACAATTGCAAGGGAAATGTAAATTGCAAAGAAATTAGATGAAGAGCAATTAACAGAAAATTTAATTCAAGTAAGCAGTAAAGAAACAGAGAGATCCAAGGATGAGATTGAAACAGAATTCCTTCAATTCTCCAACCCAAGATCCAAGACAGTTGTAATTGAAATTGAAAGCAATAAAACTAAGAGGAAGAGAATAGAATTCTCCTTCCCCAAACTAAGAAATTAAAGCTCACTCAATATCTAAAACTCTCTGAAAATGCCAAAAGGAAAACTCTATGAAAAATAAGAAAAGGAAGCTCCTCGAATAACTTGAATTCTAGCCTATTTATACACTTTCTTCAAATGATCTTCAAGCCTTGAGTTGGGCCTTTGCTCTTGGTGGAATTGGGTTGAAAGAGGCCTTGGTTGATTGCTCTTGAAGTTTGGAGAGGAACCAAAGTGAACCAATTGAACCGGGTTGGAGTTTTGTAAAAGTTGGAGTAAAAGTTTGAGTCAAAGTTAGGGGTCTAACTTTGAGGCTAACTTTTCATATCAGCTAGCAAAATTTGCTGATACCAACGTTGGTGCCAAAGTTAGGGGTCTAACTTTGGCTCCAACGTTGGCCATTCCTAATACACCAATGGCGCCAACGTTAGCCCCAAAGTTAGGGGGCTAACGTTGGCGCAAACGTGAGTAGCTGATGAGCGGATAATTTGTACGCTTTTTGGCATTGTTTTTAGTATCTTTTAGTTAGTTTTTATTATATTTTTATTATTTTTTAGTTAAAATTCACTTTTCTGGACTTTACTATGAGTTTGTGTGTTTTTCTGTGATTTCAGGTATTTTCTGGCTGAAATTGAGGGACCTGAGCAAAAATCTGATTCAGAGACTAAAAAGGACTGCAGATGCTGTTGGATTCTGACCTCCCTGCACTCGAAGTGGATTTTCTGGAGCTACAGAAGCCCAATTGGCGCGCTCTCAACGGCGTTGGAAAGTAGACATCCTGGGCTTTCCAGCAATATATAATAGTCCATACTTTGCCCAAGCTTTGATGGCCCAAACCGGCGTTCAACGTCACCTCAAGAAATTCCAGCGTTAAACGCCGGAACTGGCACCTAATTGGGAGTTAAACGCCCAAACTGGCACTAAAGCTGGCGTTTAACTCCAAGAAGAGTCTCTACACGAAAATGCTTCATTGCTCAGCCCAAGCACACACCAAGTGGGCCCGGAAGTGGATTTTTATGTCATTTACTCATTTCTGTACGCCTTAGGCTACTAGTTTTCTATAAGTAGGACCTTGTACTATTGTATTTTCATCTTTTGGGACATCTAGTTCTTAGATCAGATCTTGGTTCTTCTGGTTCCCTCTCTGGGGCCGAAACCAATGATCACTTTTGTTCTTATGTATTTTCAACGGTGGAGTTTCTACACACCATAGATTAAGGTGTGGAGCTCTGCTGTACCTCGAGTATTAATGCAATTACTATTGTTCTTCTATTCAATTCCGCTTGTTCTTTATCCAAGATATCACTTGTTCTTCAACCTGATGAATGTGATGATTGACGCCCATCATCATTCTCACTCACGAACAAGGTGACTGACAACCATTCTTGTTCTATAAGCATCTGAGGCTTAGTGAATATCTCTTGGATTCTTTAATCGGAATCCTCGTGGTATAGGCAGGACCTGATGGCGGCATTCAAGAGAATCCGGAAGGTCTAAACCTTGTCTGTGGTATTCTGAGTAGGATTCAATGATTGAATGACTGTGACGTGCTTCAAACCTGTAACCTACTGGGCGTTAGTGACAGACGCAAAAGAGTGATTCTATTCCGGTAGGGGAGGGAACCAAACCGGTGATTGGCCGCACTGTGACAGAGTGTAAGAGCATTAGCTTTCACTGCGCGGATGGGAGGTAGCTGCTGACAACAGTGAAACCCTACACGAGCTTGCCATGGAAAGGAGTAAGAAGGATTGGATGAAGACGGTAGGAAAGCAGAGAGACGGAAGGGAAGGCATCTTCATACACTTGTCTGAAGCTCTTACACCAATGATATACATAAGTATCTCTATCTTTATCTTTATGTTATTTTCGTTCATCACCATTATACATTTGAGTCTGCCTGACTGAGATTTACAAGATGACCATAGCTTGCTTCATACCACCAATCTCCGTGGGATCGACCCTTACTCGCGTAAGGTTTATTACTTGGACGACCCAGTGCACTTGCTGGTTAGTTGTGCGGAGTTGCAAAAGTGTTATTGCAATTTCGTGCACCAAGTTTTTGGCGCCGTTGCCGGGGATTGTTCTTGTGTATGGACAACTGACGGTTCATCTTGTTGCTTAGATTAGGTATTTTTCTTCAGAGTTCTTAAGAATGAATTCTAGTGTTTCAAGGTGATGTTCTTATCATCACCAAGGCTGATTGATTCTCATCAATTTAGCTCTTGAATGCAGTGTGCTGCTGAAGCTTGGCCGGCCATGTCTAATTCCTTTAGACTAAAGCTTTAGACTAACATTGCATGATTCCTGGAATTCTCATTAAGAATTTTGATATCTTTTTCTACTTAATTTTCGAAAATCACAAAAAAAAAATTTTACAAAAATCATAAAAACCAAAAATATTTGATGTTTCTTGGTTGAGTCTAGTGTCTCATCTTAAGTTTGGTGTCAATTGCATGCATTCATTCATGTGTCTTAAGGATCTTCAAGTAATTCTTGATGATTTCTTGCTCTGATCTTTGAATTCTATTGACTTGAGTGTTTTGTTGTTTCTCATATGCATTCTCATTTTTGTTAATGTCAGTAGTGTACAAACTGCTAAGTTTGGTGTCTTGCATGCATTGTTATTTGATTTTAGTTGCATTTTGATTATTCCTCATTATTAAAAATCCAAAAATATTTTTAATTTGTGTCTTTTCAAGTCAATAATACAGAGAATTGAAGATTCAGAACATACTGCAGAGGAATTATACAGAAAAAGCTGGGCATTCAAAAATGCCCAGTGAAGAAGACAGACTGGCGTTTAAACGCCAGCCAGGGTGCCTGGCTGGGCGTTTAACGCCCAAAAGGGTAGTAGTTTGGGCGTTAAACGCCAGAATGTGCACCATTCTGGGCGTTTAACGCCAGGATGGCAAAGGGGGAAGATTTTGTTTTCAAAATCAATTTTTTTCAAGTTTTCAAAGTTTTTCAAAATCAAATCTTTTTCAAACCATATCTTTTCAATCAAATATTTTCAAAATCAATTTCTTTCCTTTTTCAAAGATACTTACTAACAATTAATGATTTGATTGAACATTTTTTGCCTTTTCTGTTGAGGAAGGTTTTATGTTTGAATCATATCTTTTCTTGTTAGGCAAGTCATTAATTTTTAAAATCAAATCTTTTTAAAATTGTTTTCAAATCATATCTTTTCAATCATATCTTTTTAAAACCATAATTTTTCAATCACATCTTTTTCAAAATAAGTTTTCAATCATATCTTTTTGATTTCTAATTTCAAATCTTTTTCAAAAATCACTTGATTCTTTTTCTATTCTTAGTTTTTGAGAATCAATTAGTGTTTTTCAAAATGTTTTCAAAATTTTTTTACTTAATTTTCGAAAATTACTTCTCCTCTTCTCACATCCTTCTGTTTATAGACTAACACTATTCCTTAATACAAAATTCGAACTTCATCTTCTTTAATAAGTTCGAATTTTCTACCTCTGTCTTCCATTTTTCTTCCTCTGACACCTCAAGGAATCTCTATACTGTGACATAGAGGATTCCACATTTTCTTGTTCTCTTCTCTTTCATATGAGCAGGAGCAGAGACAAAGGCATTCTTGTTGAAGCTGACCCTGAACCCGAAAGGACCTTGAAGAGAAAGCTAAGAGAAGCCAAAGCACAACTCTCTTTAGAGGACCTGACCGAATTATTCAAAGAGGAAGAAGACATGGCAGCCAAAAACAACAACAATGCAAACAATGCAAGGAAGGTGCTGGGTGACTTTACTGCACCTACTCCTGATTTCTATGGGAGAAGCATCTCTATCCCTGCCATTGGAGCAAACAACTTTGAGCTTAAACCTCAATTAGTTTCTCTAATGCAACAGAATTGCAAGTTCCATGGACTTCCAATGGAAGATCCTCATCAGTTCTTAGCTGAATTCTTGCAAATCTGTGACACAGTCAAGACTAATGGGGTAGACCCTGAGGTCTATAGACTGATGCTATTCCCTTTTGCTGTAAGAGACAGAGCTAGAATATGGTTGGATTCTCAACCTAAAGAAAGCCTGGACTCTTGGGAAAAGCTAGTCAATGCCTTCTTGGCAAAGTTCTTTCCACCACAAAGATGGAGTAAGCTTAGAGTGGAAGTCCAAACCTTCAGACAGAAGGATGGAGAATCCCTCTATGAAGCTTGGGAAAGGTACAAACAATTAATCAGAAGATGTCCCTCAGACATGCTTTCTGAATGGAGCATCATAGGTATCTTCTATGATGGTCTCTCTGAACTATCCAAGATGTCTTTGGATAGCTCAGCTGGAGGATCTCTTCATCTGAAGAAGACGCCTGCAGAGGCTCAAGAGCTAATTGAAATGGTTGCAAATAACCAATTCATGTACACTTCTGAAAGGAATCCTATGAACAATGGGACTAGTCAGAAGAAAGGAGTTCTTGAGATTGACACTCTGAACGCCATTTTAGCTCAGAATAACATATTGACTCAACAAGTCAATTTGATTTCTCAAAGTCTGTCTGGAATGCAAAATGCACCAAACAGTACTAAGGATGCTTCATCTGAGGAAGAAGCTTATGATCCTGAGAACCCTTCAATGGAAGAGGTGAATTACCTAGGAGAACCCTATGGAGACACCTATAACTCTTCATGGAGAAATCATCCAAATTTCTCATGGAAGAATCAAGAGAGACCTCAACAAGGTTTCAATAACAATAATGGTGGAAGAAACAGGCTTAGCAATAGCAAGCCTTTTCCATCATCTTCTCAGCAACAGACAGAGAGTTCTAAGCAGAACCCCTCTGACTTAGCAACCATGGTCTCTGATCTAATCAAAACCACTCAAAGTTTCATGACTGAAACAAGGTCTTCCATTAGGAATTTGGAAGGACAAGTGGGACAGCTGAGCAAGAAAGTTACTGAACTCCCTCCAAGTACTCTTCCAAGCAACACAGAAGAAAATCCAAAAGGAGAGTGCAAAGCCATCAATATGGCCGAATTTGGAGAGGAAGGGGAGGAAGTGAACGCCACTGAGGAAGACCTCAATGGGCGTGCACCAACCTCCAATGAGTTCCCCAATGAGGAACCATGGGAATCTGAGGCTCAAAATGAGACCATAGAGATTCCATTGGACTTACTTCTGCCATTCATGAGCTCTGATGAGTATTCTTCCTCTGAAGAGGATGAGTATGTCACTGAAGAGCAAGTTGCTAAATATCTTGGAGCAATCATGAAGCTAAATGACAAGTTATTTGGAAATGAGACTTGGGAGACTGAACCTCCTTTGCTCACCAAAGAACTGGATGACTTGTCTAGGCAGAAATTACCTCAAAAGAGACAAGACCCTGGGAAGTTTTCCATACCTTGTACCATAGGCACCATGACCTTCAAGAAGGCCTTGTGTGACTTAGGGTCAAGTGTGAACCTCATGCCCCTCTCTGTAATGGAGAAATTAGGGATCTTTGAGGTGCAAGCTGCAAGAATCTCATTAGAGATGGCAGACAATTCAAGAAAACAAGCTCATGGACTTGTAGAGAATGTTTTGGTTAAGATTGAAGACCATTACATCCCTACTGATTTCATAGTCCTAGAGACTGGGAAGTGCATGGATGAATCCATCATCCTTGGCAGACCCTTCCTAGCCACAGCAAAGGCTGTGATTGATGTTGATAGAGGTGAACTGATCATTCAAGTGAATGAAGAATCCTTTGTGTTTAAGGCTCAAGGATATCCCTCTGTCACCATGGAGATGAAGCTTGAAGAGCTTCTCTCAAATCAGAGACAAACAGAGCCCCCACAGTCAAACTCTAAGTTTGGTGTTGGGAGGCCACAACCAAACTCTAAGTTTGGTGTTGAACCCCCACATTCAAACTCTAAGTTTGGTGTTGGGAGGTTCCAACATTGCTCTGAGTATCTGTGAGGCTCCATGAGAGCCCTCTGTCAAGCTACTGACATTAAAGAAGCGCTTGTTGGGAGGCAACCCAATATTATATTTTATATAGTTTCTTTTGTTATTTTATTTTTTTGTAGGTTGATGATCATAAGAAGTCACAAAATCCATTGAAAAAGCAAAAACAGAATGAAAAACAGGAAGAAAAACAGCACACCCTGGAGGAAGATGCTGCTGGCGTTCAAACGCCAGTAAGCCTAGCATTTGGGCGTTTAACGCCCAGTCTGGCACCATTCTGGGCGTTTAACGCCAGAAAGGGGCACCAGACTGGCGTTAAACGCCAGGAAAGGGCAAGAACCTGGCGTTAAACGCCAGGAATGGGCATCAGCCCGGCGTTTAACGCCAGAAATGGCTCAAAACGTGGATTTTGATGCCAATTGGTGCAGGGATGACTTTTCCTTGACACCTCAGGATCTGTGGACCCCACAGGATCCCCAAACAACCCCACCACTCTCTCTTCTTCTTCACCCATTCACCAATCACCTCAACATCTCTTTCTCTTCACCACTCACATCCATCCTTCATAAAACACCACTCATTTCCCTTTTGGCCGAACCACAAGGCCATCTCCCTCTCCTCCATTTCTTCTTCTTCTACTCTCTTCTTTCTTCTTTTGCTCGAGGACGAGCAAACCTTTTAAGTTTGGTGTGGTAAAAGCATTGCTTTTTGCTTTTCCATAACCATTTATGGCATCCAAAGCCGGTTCAACTGAGAAGGCATGACCTCAAGCCCATCACTAGGAAGAAGATGGAGCAAACAAGAGACCCCTCTCATCAAGAGATCCCTGAGATGCCTCAAGGGATGCACTTTCCTCCACAAGACTATTGGGAGCAACTAAGCACCTCCCTAGGAGAATTAAGTTCCAACATGGGACAACTAAGGGTGGAGCACCAAGAACACTCCACTCTCCTCCATGAAATTAGAGAAGATCAAAGAATCATGAGAGAGGAGCAACAAAGGCAAGGAAGAGACATTGAGGAGCTCAAGCACTCCATAGGACCTTCAAGAGGAAGGAAGAGCCGCCATCACTAAGGTGGACCCGTTCCTTGATTTCCTTGTTCTTTATTCTTCTGTTTTTCGAATTTTAGTGCTTATGTTTATCTATGTTTGTGTCTTATGATCATTAGTGTCTTAGTGTCTATGCCTTAAAGCTATCAATATGAATCCATCACCTTTCTTAAATGAAAACTGTTTTTATCACAAAAGAATAAGAAGTACAGGATTTCAAATTCATCTTTAAAACTAGCTTAATTAGTTTGATGTGGTGACAATACTTTTTGTTTTCTGAATGTATGCTTGAATAGTGCATATGTCTTTTGAATTTGTTGTTCATGAATGTTAAAATTGTTGGCTCTTGAAAGAATGATGAAAAAGGAGACATGTTACTGAGGATCTGAAAAATCATAAAAATGATTCTTGAAGCAAGAAAAAGCAGTGAATACAAAAAAAAAAAGAGAAAAAGAAAGAAAAAGAGAGAAAAAGAAAGAAAAAGAAAGAAAAAGAAAGAAATAAAGTTGTGATCCAAGGAAAAAAGAGTGTGCTTAAGAACCCTGGACACCTCTAATTGGGGACTTTAGCAAAGCTGAGTCACAATCTGAAAAGGTTCACCCAATTATGTGTCTGTGGCATGTATGTATCCGGTGGTAATACTGGAAGACAGAGTGCTTTGGGCCACGGCCAAGACTCAATAAGTAGCTGTGTTCAAGAATCATCATACTTAACTAAGAGAATCAATAACACTATCTGGATTCTGAGTTCCTAAAGAAGCCAATCATTCTGAATTTCAAGGGATAAAGTGAGATGCCAAAACTGTTCGGAGGCAAAAAGCTACTAGTCCCGCTCATCTAATTTGGAGCTAAGTTTCATTGATAATTTGGAGTCTATAGTATATTCTCTTCTTTTTATCCTATTTGATTTTCAGTTGCTTGGGGACAAGCAACAATTTAAGTTTGGTGTTGTGATGAGCGGATAATTTGTACGCTTTTTGGCATTGTTTTTAGTATGTTTTTAGTATCTTTTAGTTAGTTTTTATTATATTTTTATTAGTTTTTAGTTAAAATTCACTTTTCTGGACTTTACTATGAGTTTGTGTGTTTTTCTGTGATTTCAGGTATTTTCTGGCTGAAATTGAGGGACCTGAGCAAAAATCTGATTCAGAGACTAAAAAGGACTGCAGATGCTGTTGGATTCTGACCTCCCTGCACTCGAAGTGGATTTTCTGGAGCTACAGAAGCCCAATTGGCACGCTCTCAACGGCGTTGGAAAGTAGACATCCTGGGCTTTCCAGCAATATATAATAGTCCATACTTTGCCCAAGATTTGATGGCCCAAACCGGCGTTCAAAGTCACCTCAAGAAATTCCAGCGTTAAACGCCGGAACTGGCACCTAATTGGGAGTTAAACGCCCAAACTGGCACTAAAGCTGGCGTTTAACTCCAAGAAGAGTATCTACACGAAAATGCTTCATTGCTCAGCCCAAGCACACACCAAGTGGGCCCGGAAGTGGATTTTTATGTCATTTACTCATTTCTGTACGCCTTAGGCTACTAGTTTTCTATAAGTAGGACCTTGTACTATTGTATTTTCATCTTTTGGGACATCTAGTTCTTAGATCAGATCTTGGTTCTTCTGGTTCCCTCTCTGGGGCCGAAACCAATGATCACTTTTGTTCTTATGTATTTTCAACGGTGGAGTTTCTACACACCATAGATTAAGGTGTGGAGCTCTGCTGTACCTCGAGTATTAATGCAATTACTATTGTTCTTCTATTCAATTCTGCTTGTTCTTTATCCAAGATATCACTTGTTCTTCAACCTGATGAATGTGATGATTGACGCCCATCATCATTCTCACTCACGAACAAGGTGACTGACAACCATTCTTGTTCTACAAGCATCTGAGGCTTAGTGAATATCTCTTGGATTCTTTAATCGGAATCCTCGTGGTATAGGCAGGACCTGATGGCGGCATTCAAGAGAATCCGGAAGGTCTAAACCTTGTCTGTGGTATTCTGAGTAGGATTCAATGATTGAATGACTGTGACGTGCTTCAAACCTGTAACCTACTGGGCGTTAGTGACAGACGCAAAAGAGTGATTCTATTCCGGTAGGGGAGGGAACCAAACCGGTGATTGGCCGCACTGTGACAGAGTGTAAGAGCATTAGCTTTCACTGCGCGGATGGGAGGTAGCTGCTGACAACAGTGAAACCCTACACGAGCTTGCCATGGAAAGGAGTAAGAAGGATTGGATGAAGACGGTAGGAAAGCAGAGAGACGGAAGGGAAGGCATCTTCATACACTTGTCTGAAGCTCTTACACCAATGATATACATAAGTATCTCTATCTTTATCTTTATGTTATTTTCGTTCATCACCATTATACATTTGAGTCTGCCTGACTGAGATTTACAAGATGACCATAGCTTGCTTCATACCACCAATCTCCGTGGGATCGACCCTTACTCGCGTAAGGTTTATTACTTGGACGACCCAGTGCACTTGCTGGTTAGTTGTGCGGAGTTGCAAAAGTGTTATTGCAATTTCGTGCACCAGTAGCCCTGGGTGATTTTCCAATTCTCACGTTTGCCTCCAAGTTAGGGGTCTAACTTTGAGGCTAACTTTTCACCCAAAAGTTTGTGCAAAAGTTTGAGGGCTAACTTCAAGTCCAACTTTGTCCTTCCTGGTTCAATTTCACTTGTTTCATTGTCCTCTCTTTGCTTCTAGCCATTCCTTCTTACTTCAACCTTTCTCCAAGCTTTCTTCACCTATCATTAATCAACCAAACACATCAAAGCTATGCTCAAAATCATGAGATATTCAATCTATCATAATATGCAACAATTATAGCATAAAACCTCATGAATTTGCATTAATTCACATATGGTTGATTAAATCAAAGGAAGCATGAAAATCTACCCAATTGGCTTGCTTATGGCTCAAGAAAGTGCATAATTCAAGTGAAAACAAAAGAAAAAGACTAGTGAAACTAGGCTAAGATGACTTGTCATCACAACACCAAACTTAAAGCTTGCTTGTCCCCAAGCAAGAAATGAATTATGCTCAGAGGTTCTTTCAATTAAGATGGATTGAAGAACACTTGTAAAGTACAGTGAGTGAAGTGATTAAGTAACAGTGGGGTGAACTCTAAATTATATGCTCATGCAAGGGCTTCAGTGCTCACTAGTCCTTACATATTGGGAGTCGTAGGTCTTAGGATTTTCATCCGAATGGTATCACAGAGATCTCTTTATATGTAATCACCTTGAAGCAGCTTATAGTTTCTGTGCTTTGGCCTCGACTCTAAGTGTCATGTCTCAAGGCGGCTCTTTAAATAAGTTTTCAATCAATACTCCTAAACCAGTTGGTTTTAAGGTATTAGGTGTTAAAGCACCCCTAAGGATTTACTTGCTCAAGCCTCTTTCCTTGACACACTTCAACCACAAGCATTTACTAGGATTGCAACTCTTTGAGTTTTTGTTTCTTTCTTTCTTTTTCTGCCTAGTAATTGATGCTCAGAGCCTTGGGCTATGTTCTTTTTGTTTTTGTATTTTCTTTACTTTTCTTTTTGTTTTGTTTGCTGCTTCTCGGATCAATTGATTTTTGAGAATCTCCACAATACTTCTTTGAACTTCATATCCTGCCTATGAGCTCCCATGCAAGTTTTCACAAGCATGCAACCTCAATACATAATCATACAACTAGAACCACCACTTCTCCTAATCTTTTGCTTACCTCAAAATTGTTTAATTCCTCAATCCTTCGTTTCAAAGAACTTTCATGTGATGCATTCTTGAAAATTGAGTGCAAACAAGTTTTGAAGATAAGAATGTTGTGAATAATCAAGCATCTTGCTTATTGAATTATAAAGAAAGACTATGCTATGCAGGCAGGCAGGGGTATATAAAGAAAACTATACTATGCAGACACGTAGAACAAATAAGGATACAATCCAACTTTCAATTACAGCAATATTTGATGTAAAACAATCACTTAACAATACAACCTGTTGGAGTTCACTTGCTTTCCCTCTTCTCATCATCATCAATGCTGGCTTTCATGTTCATCTTTCACCTTTTTGGTTGATGATGTTAAAAATCTCCAAAAGTTTGTATGATATTCTGCAGTGATATTGGAAGTTGCTTGTTCCCCAAACACTTAGAAACAGTGGTTAGTCTGCATGATTTTTTTCTTGTGGGCTTTTTGAACTTACTTTGGTGTGGGAACACCAAACTTAGTACCTTGCCAAAGGTTTTCATTAACCATGTGTGAAATTCTTTTTTTTTCTTTTTCAAAAGTAATAAGGCTGAAAACTAGAAAACAGCAAAATAGTAAGTAATTTATCCAGTATGCTTGAAGCCCGAATTATGCATAAGGTGAGAATGTGTGTTATAATGGGATTTTGGTGGAACACCAAACTTAGAATTCTTCATTCTCCCTTAGATTGTTTTGGTGTGCAACACCAAACTTAGCTTCTTGCAATCTAGATAAAGTTAGTTAACCTTTTTATTGAAATAGATATGAAAAGAGAACTACCTCAGGTTGGGTTGCCTCCCAACAAGCGCTCTTTTATTGTCACTAGCTTGACATCTTGCTCTTTGATTATGGAGGCTGAAAATCATAATGCCTCAGTTTTTTTCCTCTTTCTGTAGGATTCCTTTCCTCCATGATCTGCACAATCACAAACAATCCAAATGAAAATTGGATATTCTCATGCCAGAATGTAGTCAGAGGATTAGTTGACACAATGTGTCAAACAGTTAATAGGCTTTGAGAGAAAATCAGAAGAAAATTGCTTTTGTTGTACAGAACAACAAGAAACGGACACAGAACCAGAAAAGCAATGTACTCTACTAAGAGAGCAAAGTGAGTGTTAAGTTAGGCAAAAATTCAAACAGTTAGTGGGTTAGTCAAAATTAGAGAAAAATAAAGAAAAAGTGCTTGATCTAGATCACCACCTCACTTAATCATTGTCAATCTATTTCAATCCCCGGCAACGGCGCCAAAAACTTGACGTGTGGAAAACGATCCGACACTAAACTCACCGGCAAGTGCACCGGGTCGCATCAAGTAATAAAAACTCACGGGAGTGAGGTCGATCCCACAGGGATTGAAGGATTGAGCAATTTTAGTTTAGTGGTTGATTTAGTCAAGCGAATCAAGATTTGGTTGAGTGATTTGTGATTTGCAGAATTTAAATTGCATTGAAAGTAAAAAGAACAGGAAATAAATTGCTGAATCTTAAATAACAGGAAATTAAATGGCAGAAACTTAGATTGCAAGAAATATAAATTGCAAAATCTTAAAGTGCTGGAAATGTAAATGGCTTGAATTGTAAAGGGAATTGGGAGTTGGATTTGCAGAAATTAAACAAGGAAAAGCAAAATTGCAACAAGCAGAGAAGTAGAGAATGATTTAGATCAAACCGGATCTTAAACAGAAAAGTAAATGAGCATGGAAAGCATTAAACAGAATGTAAAGTTGGAATTTAGATCTCAGGACCCAGAGACTAGAAAATCAAGTCTAGATCTCAATGCCTTCCTAGATCCAACAAGAACAATTACAAGGGAAATGTAAATTGCAAAGAAATTAGATGAAGAGCAATTAACAGAAAATTTAATTCAAGTAAGCAGTAAAGAAACAGAGAGATCCAAGGATGAGATTGAAACAGAATTCCTTCAATTCTCCAACCCAAGATCCAAGACAGTTGTAATTGAAATTGAAAGCAATAAAACTAAGAGGAAGAGAATAGAATTCTCCTTCCCCAAACTAAGAAATTAAAGCTCACTCAATATCTAAAACTCTCTGAAAATGCCAAAAGGAAAACTCTATGAAAAATAAGAAAAGGAAGCTCCCCGAATAACTTGAATTCTAGCCTATTTATACACTTTCTTCAAATGATCTTCAAGCCTTGAGTTGGGCCTTTGCTCTTGGTGGAATTGGGTTGAAAGAGGCCTTGGTTGATTGCTCTTGAAGTTTGGAGAGGAACCAAAGTGAACCAATTGAACCGGGTTGGAGTTTTGTAAAAGTTGGAGTAAAAGTTTGAGTCAAAGTTAGGTGTCTAACTTTGAGGCTAACTTTTCATATCAGCTAGCAAAATTTGCTGATACCAACGTTGGTGCCAAAGTTAGGGGTCTAACTTTGGCTCCAACGTTGGCCATTCCTAATGCACCAATGGCGCCAACGTTAGCCCCAAAGTTAGGGGGCTAACGTTGGCGCAAACGTGAGTAGCCCTGGGTGATTTTCCAATTCTCACGTTAGCCTCCAAGTTAGGGGTCTAACTTTGAGGCTAACTTTTCACCCAAAAGTTTGTGCAAAAGTTTGAGGGCTAATTTCAAGTCCAACTTTGTCCTTCCTGGTTCAATTTCACTTGTTTCATTGTCCTCTCTTTGCTTCTAGCCATTCCTTCTTACTTCAACCTTTCTCCAAGCTTTCTTCACCTATCATTAATCAACCAAACACATCAAAGCTATGCTCAAAATCATGAGATATTCAATCTATCATAATATGCAACAATTATAGCATAAAACCTCATGAATTTGCATTAATTCACATACGGTTGATTAAATCAAAGGAAGCATGAAAATCTACCCAATTGGCTTGCTTATGGCTCAAGAAAGTGCATAATTCAAGTGAAAACAAAAGAAAAAGACTAGTGAAACTAGGCTAAGATGACTTGTCATCACAACACCAAACTTAAAGCTTGCTTGTCCCCAAGCAAGAAATGAATTATGCTCAGAGGTTCTTTCAATTAAGATGGATTGAAGAACACTTGTAAAGTACAGTGAGTGAAGTGATTAAGTAACAGTGGGGTGAACTCTAAATTATATGCTCATGCAAGGGCTTCAGTGCTCACTAGTCCTTACATATTGGGAGTCGTAGGTCTTAGGATTTTCATCCGAATGGTATCACAGAGATCTCTTTATATGTAATCACCTTGAAGCAGCTTATAGTTTCTGTGCTTTGGCCTCGACTCTAAGTGTCATGTCTCAAGGCGGCTCTTTAAATAAGTTTTCAATCAATACTCCTAAACCAGTTGGTTTTAAGGTATTAGGTGTTAAAGCACCCCTAAGGATTTACTTGCTCAAGCCTCTTTCCTTGACACACTTCAACCACAAGCATTTACTAGGATTGCAACTCTTTGAGTTTTTGTTTCTTTCTTTCTTTTTCTGCCTAGTAATTGATGCTCAGAGCCTTGGGCTATGTTCTTTTTGTTTTTGTATTTTCTTTACTTTTCTTTTTGTTTTGTTTGCTGCTTCTCGGATCAATTGATTTTTGAGAATCTCCACAATACTTCTTTGAACTTCATATCCTGCCTATGAGCTCCCATGCAAGTTTTCACAAGCATGCAACCTCAATACATAATCATACAACTAGAACCACCACTTCTCCTAATCTTTTGCTTACCTCAAAATTGTTTAATTCCTCAATCCTTCGTTTCAAAGAACTTTCATGTGATGCATTCTTGAAAATTGAGTGCAAACAAGTTTTGAAGATAAGAATGTTGTGAATAATCAAGCATCTTGCTTATTGAATTATAAAGAAAGACTATGCTATGCAGGCAGGCAGGGGTATATAAAGAAAACTATACTATGCAGACACGTAGAACAAATAAGGATACAATCCAACTTTCAATTACAGCAATATTTGATGTAAAACAATCACTTAACAATACAACCTGTTGGAGTTCACTTGCTTTCCCTCTTCTCATCATCATCAATGCTGGCTTTCATGTTCATCTTTCACCTTTTTGGTTGATGATGTTAAAAATCTCCAAAAGTTTGTATGATATTCTGCAGTGATATTGGAAGTTGCTTGTTCCCCAAACACTTAGAAACAGTGGTTAGTCTGCATGATTTTTTTCTTGTGGGCTTTTTGAACTTACTTTGGTGTGGGAACACCAAACTTAGTACCTTGCCAAAGGTTTTCATTAACCATGTGTGAAATTCTTTTTTTTCTTTTTCAAAAGTAATAAGGCTGAAAACTAGAAAACAGCAAAATAGTAAGTAATTTATCCAGTATGCTTGAAGCCCGAATTATGCATAAGGTGAGAATGTGTGTTATAATGGGATTTTGGTGGAACACCAAACTTAGAATTCTTCATTCTCCCTTAGATTGTTTTGGTGTGCAACACCAAACTTAGCTTCTTGCAATCTAGATAAAGTTAGTTAACCTTTTTATTGAAATAGATATGAAAAGAGAACTACCTCAGGTTGGGTTGCCTCCCAACAAGCGCTCTTTTATTGTCACTAGCTTGACATCTTGCTCTTTGATTATGGAGGCTGAAAATCATAATGCCTCAGTTTTTTTCCTCTTTCTGTAGGATTCCTTTCCTCCATGATCTGCACAATCACAAACAATCCAAATGAAAATTGGATATTCTCATGCCAGAATGTAGTCAGAGGATTAGTTGACACAATGTGTCAAACAGTTAATAGGCTTTGAGAGAAAATCAGAAGAAAATTGCTTTTGTTGTACAGAACAACAAGAAACGGACACAGAACCAGAAAAGCAATGTACTCTACTAAGAGAGCAAAGTGAGTGTTAAGTTAGGCAAAAATTCAAACAGTTAGTGGGTTAGTCAAAATTAGAGAAAAATAAAGAAAAAGTGCTTGATCTAGATCACCACCTCACTTAATCATTGTCAATCTATTTCAATCCCCGGCAACGGCGCCAAAAACTTGACGTGTGGAAAACGATCCGACACTAAACTCACCGGCAAGTGCACCGGGTCGCATCAAGTAATAAAAACTCACGGGAGTGAGGTCGATCCCACAGGGATTGAAGGATTGAGCAATTTTAGTTTAGTGGTTGATTTAGTCAAGCGAATCAAGATTTGGTTGAGTGATTTGTGATTTGCAGAATTTAAATTGCATTGAAAGTAAAAAGAACAGGAAATAAATTGCTGAATCTTAAATAACAGGAAATTAAATGGCAGAAACTTAGATTGCAAGAAATATAAATTGCAAAATCTTAAAGTGCTGGAAATGTAAATGGCTTGAATTGTAAAGGGAATTGGGAGTTGGATTTGCAGAAATTAAACAAGGAAAAGCAAAATTGCAACAAGCAGAGAAGTAGAGAATGATTTAGATCAAACCGGATCTTAAACAGAAAAGTAAATGAGCATGGAAAGCATTAAACAGAATGTAAAGTTGGAATTTAGATCTCAGGACCCAGAGACTAGAAAATCAAGTCTAGATCTCAATGCCTTCCTAGATCCAACAAGAACAATTACAAGGGAAATGTAAATTGCAAAGAAATTAGATGAAGAGCAATTAACAGAAAATTTAATTCAAGTAAGCAGTAAAGAAACAGAGAGATCCAAGGATGAGATTGAAACAGAATTCCTTCAATTCTCCAACCCAAGATCCAAGACAGTTGTAATTGAAATTGAAAGCAATAAAACTAAGAGGAAGAGAATAGAATTCTCCTTCCCCAAACTAAGAAATTAAAGCTCACTCAATATCTAAAACTCTCTGAAAATGCCAAAAGGAAAACTCTATGAAAAATAAGAAAAGGAAGCTCCCCGAATAACTTGAATTCTAGCCTATTTATACACTTTCTTCAAATGATCTTCAAGCCTTGAGTTGGGCCTTTGCTCTTGGTGGAATTGGGTTGAAAGAGGCCTTGGTTGATTGCTCTTGAAGTTTGGAGAGGAACCAAAGTGAACCAATTGAACCGGGTTGGAGTTTTGTAAAAGTTGGAGTAAAAGTTTGAGTCAAAGTTAGGTGTCTAACTTTGAGGCTAACTTTTCATATCAGCTAGCAAAATTTGCTGATACCAACGTTGGTGCCAAAGTTAGGGGTCTAACTTTGGCTCCAACGTTGGCCATTCCTAATGCACCAATGGCGCCAACGTTAGCCCCAAAGTTAGGGGGCTAACGTTGGCGCAAACGTGAGTAGCCCTGGGTGATTTTCCAATTCTCACGTTAGCCTCCAAGTTAGGGGTCTAACTTTGAGGCTAACTTTTCACCCAAAAGTTTGTGCAAAAGTTTGAGGGCTAATTTCAAGTCCAACTTTGTCCTTCCTGGTTCAATTTCACTTGTTTCATTGTCCTCTCTTTGCTTCTAGCCATTCCTTCTTACTTCAACCTTTCTCCAAGCTTTCTTCACCTATCATTAATCAACCAAACACATCAAAGCTATGCTCAAAATCATGAGATATTCAATCTATCATAATATGCAACAATTATAGCATAAAACCTCATGAATTTGCATTAATTCACATATGGTTGATTAAATCAAAGGAAGCATGAAGAGCTTCTCTCAAAGCAGAGTCAAGTAGAGCCCCCACAGTCAAACTCTAAGTTTGGTGTTGGGAGGCCACAACCAAATTCTAAGTTTGGTGTTGAACCCCCACATTCAAACTCTAAGTTTGGTGTTGGGAGGTTCCAACATGGCTCTGAGTATCTGTGAGGCTCCATGAGAGCCCACTGTCAAGCTACTGACATTAAAGAAGCTGATGAGCGGATAATTTATACGCTTTTTGGCATTGTTTTTAGTATGTTTTTAGTATGATTTAGTTAGTTTTTAGTATATTTTTATTAGTTTTTAGTTAAAATTTACTTTTCTGGACTTTAATATGAGTTTGTGTGTTTTTCTGTGATTTTAGGTATTTTCTGGCTGAAATTAAGGGTCCTGAGCAAAAATCTGATTTAGAGGCTGAAAAGGACTGCAGATGCTGTTGGATTCTGACCTCCCTGCACTCGAAGTGGATTTTCTGGAGCTACAGAAGCCCAATTGGCGCGCTCTCAACGGCGTTGGAAAGTAAACATCCTGGGCTTTCCAGCAATGTATAATAGTCCATACTTTGCCCGAGATTTGATGGCTCAAACCGGCGTTGCAAATCAGCTTCAGAATTCCCAGCGTTTAACGCTGGAACTGGCATAAAAATTGGAGTTAAACGCCCAAATTGGCATAAAAGCTGGCGTTTAACTCCAGAAAGAGCCTCTACACGAAAATGCTTCAATGCTCAGCCCAAGCACACACCAAGTGGGCCCGGAAGTGGATTTTTCTGTCATTTACTCATTTCTGTAAACCCTAGGTTACTAGTTCACTATTAATAGGATCTTTTGACATTGTATCTGTACCGGATGACACTTTACATGTTTCTCATTGTACCTTTTACAGCATGAGTCTCTAAACCCCATGGTTGGGGGTGAGGAGCTCTGCTGTGTCTTGATGGATTAATGCAATTACTACTGTTTCTTATTCAATCATGCTTGCTTCCGTTCTAAGATATCACTTGTTCTTAACCCGGATGAATGTGATGATCCGTGACACTCATCATATTCTCAACTATGAACGCGTGCCTGACAACCACCTCCGTTCTACCTTAGATTGAGTAGATATCTCTTGGATTCCTTAATCAGAATCTTCGTGGTATAAGCTAGAATTGATGGCGGCATTCAAGAGAATCCGGAAGGTCTAAACCTTGTCTGTGGTATTCTGAGTAGGATTCAATGATTGAATGACTGTGACGAGCTTCAAACTCGCGATTGTGGGGCGTTAGTGATAGACGCAAAAGAATCACTGGATTCTATTCCGACAAGATCGAGAACCGACAGCTGGATAGCCGTGCCGTGACAGGGTGCGTTGAACATTTCCACTGAGAGGATGGGAGGTAGCCATTGACAACGGTGAAACCCTAATACAGCTTGCCATGGAAGGAGCCTTGCGTGTTTGAAGAAGAAGACAGTAGGAAAGCAGAGGTTCAGAGGATAGAGCACCTCCAAAACCTCAACCTATTCTCCATCACTGCAATTCAAGTACCTGTTTTATGTTCTTTTGCTTTTTACAATCAATCCTGATAATCTTTGATATCCTGCCTAAGAGTTACAAGATAACCATAGCTTGCTTCAAGCCGACAATCTCCGTGGGATCGACCCTTACTCACGTAAGGTATTACTTGGACGACCCAGTGCACTTACTGGTTAGTTGTGCGGGATTGCAAAAGTGTGATTGCAATTTCGTGCACCAAGTTTTTGGCGCCGTTGCCGGGGATTGTTCGAGTTTGGACAACTGACGGCTTATCTTGTTGCTTAGATTGGGACTGTATTATTTTTGTTGGTTTAGAGTCTTTTATTTGAGTCTAGTTTCATATTTTAAGTTTGGTGTCAATTGCATGCCTTTGTTTTCTTTTAATTTTTTTTGAATTTGCATGTTCTTAGTCCTTTCTTGTTCTTTAAAGATTCTAAGTTTGGTGTCCTCCTTGTGTTTTTCCTTTAAAATTTTTGAAAATTTGTGTTTGGTTTTCTAAAAATTTTAAGTTTGGTGTCATTTTGTTGTTTTTTCTCTTTCCTCATTTCAAAAAAATCAAATCTTTTTCAAAATAATTTTCAATCATATCTTTTCAATTGCTGATTTCAAAATCTTTTTAATTAACTAATTGATTCAGTTTTCAATTTGCTTTGATCTTATTTTTTTGTTAATTTTCGAAATTTTATTTTATTTTCTATTTATTTTATTTTATATTTTTTTTCGGTCACTTTAAAATAAATAAATAAATAAATAAATAAATAAATAATCTACTTGCAATCCATATCATTTCCCTTTCTCCATCATGGACCTAAGTGGAATTGAGCAGTCCAGAAGGACTCTGGGGTCATATGCTAACCCCATTACAGCTGCATATGGGAGTAGCATCTGTATACCTCCCATTAAAGCAAGCAGCTTTGAGCTAAATCCTCAACTCATTATCATAGTGCAGCAAAATTGCCAGTATTCCAGTCTTCCACAGGAAGAACCTACTGAGTTTCTGGCACAATTCTTACAAATTGCTGACACAGTACGTGATAAAGAGGTGGATCAGGATGTCTATAGACTATTACTGTTTCCATTTGCTGTAAAAGATCAAGCTAAGAGGTGGTTGAATAACCAACCTACAGCAAGCATAAAGACATGGAAACAGTTATCAGACAAATTCCTGAATCACTTTTACCCTCCAAAAAGGATGACATAGCTAAGGCTGGACACCCAAGGCTTTAAACAAGAGGATAATGAATCCCTTTATAATGCCTGGGAGAGGTATAGAGGTATGCTAAGAAAATGCCCCTCTGAAATGTTTTCAGAGTGGGTACAGTTAGACATCTTCTACTATGGGCTTACAGAAAAAGCTCAGATGTCTCTAGACCACTCAGCTGGTGGATCTATACATATGAAGAAGACGATTGAGGAGGCTCAAGAGCTTATAGATACTGTTGCTAGAAATCAACATTTGTACTCTAGCAATGAGTTCTCTACAGAAGAAGAAGTTATGGCAGTAGCCACTGATCCTAATCCTCAAGAACAGATGGTTGAGCTTAATTAGCAACTACACCTGATGACAAAATAGTTAGCAGAATTTAAAGAGATGCTCCAAGAAACTAAAATTGCTAACAAGAACATAGAATCACAGTTGAATCAGACAAAACAGCAGCTATCTAAACAGATAACAGAAGAATGCCAAGCAGTTCAACTAAGGAGTGGGAAGACATTGAATAACACTGCTCAAAGTAGCAAAAAGTCAATAAAGGAACAATTGACAGAGGATAGCCAAACCACTATCCAAAATCCCTCTGAGGACAGTAAGAGCCCAGAGAGGAATACTATTGGCGTTCAAACGCCAGAAAAGGGGGGAAAGCTGGCGTTAAATGCCCATTCCCTACCCAGTTCTGGCATTCAAACGCCAGTAAAGGGGGAAAAGTTGGCGTTAAATGCCCAATTTTCACCCAATCCTGGCATTCAAACGCCAAAGGGGAACCAGACACCTGAGAGTGCTGATAGTAACCCCTCTAAAAAGGCTTCTCCAACCACCTCTGTAAGGAATAAACCTGCAGCAACTAAGGTTGAAGAATATAAAGCCAGGATGCCTTATCCTCAGAAACTCCACCAAGCGGAACAGGATAAGAAATTTTCCCGCTTTGCAGACTATCTAAGGACTCTTGAAATAAAGATTCCGTTTGCAGAGGCACTTGAGCAAATACCTTCTTATGCTAAGTTCATGAAAGAGATCTTAAGTCATAAGAAGGATTGGAGAGAAACTGAAAAAATGTTTCTCACTGAAGAATGCAGTGCAGTCATTCTGAAAAGCTTACCAGAAAAGCTTCAAGATCCAGGAAGCTTTATGATACCATGCACATTAGAAGGTGCTTGCACCAAGACAGCCCTGTGTGACCTTGGAGCAAGCATCAATCTAATACCTGCATCCACTATCAGAAAGCTTGGGTTGACTGAAGAAGTCAAACCAACCCGGATATGCCTCCAACTTGCTGATGGCTCCATTAAATATCCATCAGGCATAATTGAGGACATGATTGTCAAGGTTGGGCCATTGCCTTTCCAACTGACTTTGTAGTGCTGGAAATGGAGGAGCACAAGAGTGCAACTCTTATTCTAGGAAGACCTTTCCTAGCAACTGGACGAACTCTCATTGATGTACAAAAAGAGGAAATAACACTGAGAGTCAATGAGGATGAGTTCAAGTTGAATGTCGTCAAAGCTATGCAGCATCCAGACACATCAAATGACTGCATGAGTACTGATATTATTGACTCTTTGGTGGAGGAGGTCAATATGACTGAAAGTCTTGAATCAGAGCTAGATGACATCTTTAAAGATGTTCAGCCTGATCTGGAGGAACTAAAGGAAATAAAAGAAATTCTGAAAATTTCTCAAGAAGAAGATAAGCCTCCTAAACCAGAGCTCAAGCCACTACCACCATCCTTGAAATATGCATTTCTGGGAGAAGGTGACACTTTTCCAGTGATCATAAGCTCTGCTCTAAATCCACAGGAAGAGGAAGCACTAATTCAAGTGCTAAGGACACACAAGACAGCTCTTGGGTGGTCCATAAGTGATCTTAAGGGCATTAGCCCAGCAAGATGCATGCACAAGATCCTATTGGAGGATGATGCTAAGCCAGTGGTTCAACAACAAAGGCGGCTAAATCCAGCTATGAAGGAGGTGGTGCAGAAAGAGGTCACTAAGTTACTAGAGGCTGGGATTATTTATTCTATTTCTGATAGCCCCTGGGTGAGCCCTGTCCACGTTGTCCCTAAGAAGGGAGGCATGACAGTGGTTCATAATGAAAAGAATGAACTAGTTCCTACAAGAACAGTTACAGGGTGGCGCATGTGTATTGACTACAGAAGGCTCAATACAGTCACCAGAAAGGATCATTTTCCTTTACCATTCATAGACCAGATGGTAGAGAGACTAGCAGGTCATGAATACTACTGCTTTTTGGACGGCTACTCAGGTTACAACCAAATTGCAGTAGATCCTCAGGACCAAGAGAAAACAGCATTTACATGTCCTTCTGGAGTATTTGCCTATAGAAGGATGCCTTTTGGTCTGTGCAATGCACCTGCAACCTTTCAGAGGTGCATGCTCTCTATCTTCTCTGATATGGTAGAGAAGTTCCTGGAAGTCTTCATGGATGACTTTTCAGTATTTGGAGACTCATTCAGCTCCTGCCTTAACCATCTAGCACTTGTGCTGAAAAGATGCCAAGAGACCAACCTAGTTTTAAACTGGGAAAAATGTCACTTCATGGTGACTGAAGGAATTGTCCTTGGGCATAAAATTTCAAACAAAGGAATAGAGGTGGATCAAGCTAAGGTGGAGGTAATTGAAAAATTACCACCACCTGCCAATGTTAAGGCAATCAGAAGCTTTCTTGGGCATGCAGGATTCTACAGAAGGTTTATAAAGGATTTTTCAAAAATTGCCAAACCTCTGAGTAATCTGCTAGCTGCTGACACTCCATTTATTTTTGATAATGAGTGTCTGCAGGCGTTTGAAACTCTGAAAGCTAAGCTGGTCACAGCACCAGTCATCTCTGCACCAGACTGGACATTACCATTTGAACTAATGTGTGATGCCAATGACCATGCCATTGGTGCAGTACTGGGACAAAGGCATGGTAAGCTTCTGCACGTCATTTATTACGGCAGCCGTATTCTAAATGATGCACAGAAGAACTACACAACCACAGAAAAGGAATTACTTGCAGTGGTTTATGCCCTTGACAAGGTCAGATCTTATTTAGTAGGATCAAAAGTGATTGTGTACACTGACCATGCTGCTCTTAAATATCTACTCACAAAGCAGGATTCAAAACCCAGGCTCATAAGATGGGTGTTGCTTCTGCAGGAGTTTGATATAGAAATAAGAGACAGAAAAGGGACAGAGAATCAAGTAGCTGATCACCTGTCCCGGATAGAACCAGTAGCAGGAGCATCTCTCCCTCCTACTGAGATCTCTGAAGCCTTTCCGGATGAGCAATTGTTTGCTATTCAGGAAGCTCCATGGCTTGCAGACAGTGCAAACTATAAGACTCAAGGTTCTCTTTCTGTAACCATAGAGAGGAAGCATGAAGAGCTTCTCTCAAAACAGAGTCAAACAGAGCCCCCACAGTCAAACTCTAAGTTTGGTGTTGGGAGGCCACCACCAACTTCTAAGTTTGGTGTTGAACCCCCACATTCAAACTCTAAGTTTGGTGTTGGGAGGTTCCAACATTGCTCTGAACATCTGTGAGGCTCCATGAGAGCCCACTGTCAAGCTACTGACATTAAAGAAGCGCTTGTTGGGAGGCAACCCAATGTTATATTTATTATTTTCCTTTGTTATTTTATGTTTTCTATAGGTTAATGCTCATGGGAAGTCACAAATTCAATTGAAAAAGCAGAAACAGAATGAAAAACAGAAAGAAAAACAGCACACCCTGGAGGAAAACCTTGCTGGCATTTAAACGCCAGTAAGGGCAGCAAATGGGCGTTTAACGCCCAGTCTGGCACCATTCTGGGCGTTTAACGCCAGAAAGGGGCACCAGACTGGCGTTAAACGCCAGGAATGGGCACCAAGCTGGCGTTAAACGCCAGAAATGGGCACCAGCCCGGCGTTTAACGCCAGGATTGGTAGTAGGAGCATTTTTGCTCGCCACTTGGTGCAGGGATGAATTATCCTTGACACCTCAAGATCTGTGGACCCCACAGGATCCCCACCTACCCCACCACTCTCTCTCTCTTCTTTCTTCTTTTGCTCGAGGACGAGCAAACCTTCTAAGTTTGGTGTGGTAAAAGCGTTGCTTTTTGTCTCCATAACCATTTATGGCACCTAAGGCCGGAGAAACCTCTAGAAAGAGGAAAGGGAAGCCAAAAGCTTCCACCTCCGAGCCATGGGAGATGAAGAAATTCATCTCAAGGGATGCACTTTCCTCCACAAAACTATTGGGAGCAAATTAACACCTCCCTAGGAGAATTGAGTTCTAACATGGGACAACTAAGGGTGGAGCACCAAGAACATTCCATCCTCCTCCATGAAATTAAAGAAGATCATAGAATCATGAGAGAGGAGCAACAAAAGCAAGGAAGAGACATTGAGGAGCTCAAGCACTCCATAAGATCTTCAAGAGGAAGAACAAGCCGCCATCACTAAGGTGGACCCGTTCTTTAATTTCCTTGTTCTTTATTTTCTTTTTTCGAATTTCATGCTTATGTTTATCCATGTTGTGTCTTGTGATCATTAGTGTCTTAGTGTCTATGCCTTAAAGTTATGAATGTCCTATGAATCCATCACCTCTCTTAAATGAAAAATGCTTTAATTACAAAAGAACAAGAAGTACAGGATTTCAAATTTATCTCTAAAACTAGTTGAATTAGTTTGATGTGGTGACAATACTTTTTGTTTTCTGAATGAATGCTTGAACAGTGCATATGTCTTTTGAATTTGTTGTTTTAAGAATGTTAAAATTGTTGGCTCTTGAAAGAATGATGGAAAAGGAGAACTGTTACTGAGGATCTGAAAAATCATCAATTGATTCTTGAAGCAAGAAAAAGCAGTGATTCAAAAAAAAAAGAAAAAGAAAAAAAAACAAAAAAATAGAAGAGAAAAAAAAAAGAAAAAGCAAGCAGAAAAAGCCAATAGCCCTTTAAACCAAAAGGCAAGGGTAGAAATAAAGTTGTGATCCAAGGCAAAAGAGTGCGCTTAAGAACCCTAGACATCTCTAATTGGGGACTCTAGCAAAGCTGAGTCACAATCTGAAAAGGTTCACCCAATCATGTGTCTGTGGCATGTATGTATCCGGTGGTAATACTGGAAGACAGAGTGCTTTGGGCCACGGCCAAGACTCATAAAGTAGCTGTGTTCAAGAATCATCATACCTAACTAGGAGAATCAATAACACTATCTGAATTCTGAGTTCCTATAGATGCCAATCATTCTGAACCTCAAAGGATAAAGCGAGATGCCAAAACTGTTCGGAAGCAAAAAGCTACTAGTCCCGCTCATCTAATTGGAATAAAGTTTCTTTGATATTTTGGAGTCTATAGTATATTCTCTTCTTTTTATTCTATTTTGATTTTCAGTTGCTTGGGGACAAGCAACAATTTAAGTTTGGTGTTGTGATGAGCGGATAATTTATACGCTTTTTGGCATTATTTTTAGTATGTTTTTAGTATGATTTAGTTAGTTTTTAGTATATTTTTATTAGTTTTTAGTTAAAATTCACTTTTCTGGACTTTACTATGAGTTTGTGTGTTTTTCTGTGATTTCAGGTATTTTCTGGCTGAAATTGAGGGTCCTGAGCAAAAATCTGATTTAGAGGCTAAAAAGGACTGCAGATGCTCTTGGATTCTGACCTCCCTACACTCGAAGTGGATTTTCTAGAGTTACAGAAGCCCAATTGGCGCGCTCTCAACGGAGTTGGAAAGTAGACATCCTGGGCTTTCCAGCAATGTATAATAGTCCATACTTTGCCCGAGATTTGATGGCCCAAACCGGCGTTGCAAATCAGCTTCAGAATTCCCAGCGTTTAACGCTGGAACTGGCATAAAAATTGGAGTTAAACGCCCAAACTGGCATAAAAGTTGGCGTTTAACTCCAGAAAGAGCCTCTACACGAAAATGCTTCAATGCTCAGCCCAAGCACACACCAAGTGGGCCCGGAAGTGGATTTTTCTGTCATTTACTCATTTCTCTAAACCCTAGGTTACTAGTTCACTATTAATAGGATCTTTTGACATTGTATCTATACCGGATGACACTTTACACGTTTCTCATTGTACCTTTTACAGCATGAGTCTCTAAACCCCATGGTTGGGGGTGAGGAGCTCTGCTGTGTCTTGATGGATTAATGCAATTACTACTGTTTCTTATTCAATCATGCTTGCTTCCGTTCTAAGATATCACTTGTTCTTAACCCGGATGAATGTGATGATCCGTGACACTCATCATATTCTCAACTATAAACGCGTGCCTGAGAACCACCTCCGTTCTACCTTAGATTGAGTAGATATCTCTTGGATTCCTTAATCAGAATCTTCATGGTATAAGCTAGAATTGATGGCGGCATTCAAGAGAATCCGGAAGGTCTAAACCTTGTCTGTGGTATTCTGAGTAGGATTCAATGATTGAATAACTGTGACGAGCTTCAAACTCGCGATTGTGGGGCGTTAGTGACAGACGCAAAAGAATCACTGGATTCTATTCTGATAAGATCGAGAACCGACAGCTGGATAGCCGTGCCGTGACAGGGTGCGTTGAACATTTCCACTGAGAGGATGGGAGGTAGCCATTGACAACGGTGAAACCCTACATACAGCTTGCCATGGAAGGAGCCTTGCGTGTTTGAAGAAGAAGACAGTAGGAAAGCAGAGGTTCAGAAGACAGAGCATCTCTAAAACCTCAACCTATTCTCCATCACTGCAATTCAAGTACCTGTTTTATGTTCTTTTGCTTTTTACAATCAATCCTGATAATCTTTGATATCCTGACTAAGAGTTACAAGATAACCATAGCTTGCTTCAAGCCGACAATCTCCGTGGGATCGACCCTTACTCACGTAAGGTATTACTTGGACGACCCAGTGCACTTGCTAGTTAGTTGTGCGGGATTGCAAAAGTGTGATTGCAATTTCGTGCACCAGAAGCGCTTGTTGGGAGGCAACCCAATGTTATATTTATCTATTTTCCTTTGTTATTTTATGTTTTCTGTAGGTTGATGATCATGTGAAGTCACAAAATCAATTGAAAAAGCAAAAACAGAATGAAAAACAGAAAGAAAAATAGCACACCCTGGAGGAAAAACTTGCTGGTGTTTAAACGCCAGTAAGGGTAGCAAATGGGCGTTTAATGCCAGAAAGGGGCACCAGACTGGCGTTTAACGCCAGAAAGGGGCAAGAAGTTGGCGTTAAACGCCAGAAATGGGCACCAGCCCAGTGTTTAACACCAGGATTGGCAGAATGAGCATTTTTGCTCGCCACTTGGTGCAGGGATGAATTATCCTTGACACCTTAGGATCTGTGGACCCCACAGGATCCCCACCTACCCCACCACTCTCTCTCTTCTTCAACCATTCACCAATCACCTCAACACCTCTTCCCCCCAAAAAACCCCTCACCTATCAAATCCCACCATTCTCTTCACCACTCACATCCATCCTTCATAAAACCCCACCTACCTTACCATTCAAATTCAAACCACTTTCCCTCCCAAACCTACCTATATTGGCCGAACCCTACCCCTCTCTCCACCCCTATATAAACCCATCTTCACTCCTTCATTTTCACACAACCTACACACTACTTCTCCCCCTTGGCCGAAAAAGAAAGCCACCTCCATCTCCTCTATTTATTCTTCTTCTACTCTCTTATTTCTTCTTTTGCTCGAGGACGAGCAAACCTTCTAAGTTTGGTGTGGTAAAAGCATTGCTTTTTGTTTTTTCATAACCATTTATGGCATTTAAGGCCGGAGAAACCTCTAGAAAGAGGAAAGGGAAGGCAAAAGCTTCCACTTCCGAGTCATGGGAGATGGAGAGATTCATCTCAAGGGTGCATCAAGACCACTTCTATGAAGTTGTGGCCATGAAGAAGATGATCCCCGAGGTCCCTTTTAAACTCAAAAAGAGTGAATATCCGGAGATCCGACATGAGATCCGAAGAAGAGGTTGGGAAGTTCTTACCAACCCCATTCAACAAGTCGGAATCTTAATGGTTCAAGAGTTCTATGCCAATGCATGGATCACCAAGAACCATGATCAAAGTGTGAACCCGGACCCAAAGAATTGGCTTCCAATGGTTCAGGGGAAATGCTTAGATTTTAGTCCGAAAAATGTAAGGTTGGCATTCAACTTGCCCATGATGCAAGGAGATGAACACC
The DNA here is from genome assembly GCF_014773155.1 of Arachis stenosperma. Classification (NCBI taxonomy): domain Eukaryota; kingdom Viridiplantae; phylum Streptophyta; class Magnoliopsida; order Fabales; family Fabaceae; genus Arachis; species Arachis stenosperma. The sequence continues at coordinate 96,102,717 of NC_080385.1, forward strand.
CTTACACTAGAAGGGTCAACTTTGATCAAAAGTTGGACCAAGTCCTCACAGACATTTGTGAAGAGGGCACTCAATGGAAGAGAGATTCAAGAGGGAAGCCGGTTCAACTGAGAAGGCATGACCTCAAACCCGTGGCTAGGGGATGGTTGGAGTTTATCCAACGCTCAATCATTCCCACTAGCAACCGGTCCGAAGTCACTATAGACCGGGCTATCATGATTCATAGCATCATGATTGGAGAGGAAGTAGAAGTTCATGAGGTTATATCCCAAGAACTTTATAAGGTGGCGGACAAGTCTTCTACCTTGGCAAGGTTAGCCTTTCCTCATCTCATTTGTCACCTCTGTAATTCAGTTGGAGTTAACATAGAAGGAGACATCCTCATTGATGAGGACAAGCCCATCACTAAGAAAAGGATGGAGAAAACAAGAGATCCTACTCATCATGAAATCCCTGAGATACCTCAAGGGATGCACTTTTCTCCACAAAACTATTGGGATCAAATCAACACCTCCCTAGGAGAATTGAGTTCCAACATGGGACAACTAAGCGTGGAGCACCAAGAACATTCCATCCTCCTCCATGAAATTAGAGAAGATCAAAGAATCATGAGAGAGGAGCAACAAAGACAAGGAAGAGACATTGAGGATCCAAGCACTCCATAAGATCTTCAAGAGGAAGAACAAGCCGCCATCACTAAGGTGGACCCGTTCTTTAATCTCCTTGTTCTTTATTTCAAATTTTCATGCTTATGTTTATCTTTGTTTGTGTCTTATGATCATTAGGGTCTTGGTGTCTGTGCCTTAAAGTTATGAATGTCTTATGAATCCATCACCTTTCTTAAATGAAAAATGTTCTTAATTGAAAAAGAGAAGAATTGCATGAATTTTGAATTTTATAACAGATTAATTATTTTGATGTGGTGGCAATACTTTGACTTCTGAATGTATGATTGAACAGTGCAACACTATCCAGATTCTGAGTTCCTATAGAAACCAATCATTCTGAATTTCAAAGGATAAAGTGAGATGCCAAAACTGTTCAGAGGCAAAAAGCTAAAAGCCCCGCTCATCTAATTAATACTGATCTTCATAGATATTTTTAGAATTCATTGTATATTCTCTTCTTTTTATCTTATTTGATTTTCATTTGCTTGGGGACAAGCAACAATTTAAGTTTGGTGTTGTGATGAGCGGATAATTTATACGCTTTTTGGCATTGTTCTAAGTATGTTTTTAGTATGTTTTAGTTACTTTTTATTATATTTTTATTAGTTTTTAGTTAAAATTCACTTTTCTGGACTTTACTATGAGTTTGTGTGTTTTTTTGTGATTTCAGGTATTTTCTGGCTGAAATTGAGGGACCTGAGCAAAAATCTGATTCAGAGACTGAAAAGGACTGCAGATGTTGTTGGATTCTGACCTCCCTGCACTCAAAGTGGATTATCTGGAGCTACAGAAGCCCAATTGGCGCGCTCTCAATTGCGTTGGAAAGTAGACATCCTGGGCTTTCCAGCAATGTTAATAGTCTATACTTTGCTTGAGATTTGATTGCCCAAACAGGCGTTCCAAGTTAGCTCAAGAATTCTGGCGTTTAATGCTAGAACTGGCACAAGAATGGGAGTTAAACGCCCAAACTGGCACAAAAGCTGGCGTTTAACTCCAAGAAAAGTCTCTACACATGAAAGCTTCAATGCTCAGCCCAAGCACACACCAAGTGGGCCCGGAAGTGGATTTTTATGTCATTTACTCATCTTTGTAAACCATAAGCTACTAGTTCTCTACAAATAGGACCTTTTGCTATTGTATTCTCATCTTTGGATCACTTTAGATCTTTTGATCATCTTTGGACGTGTAATTCTTAGATCATTTGGGGGGCTGGCCTCACGGCCATGCCTAGACCTTGTTCTTATGTATTTTCAACGGTGGAGTTTCTACATACCATAGATTAAGGTATGGAGCTCTGCTGTACCTCGAGTATTAATGCAATTACTATTGTTCTTCTATTCAATTCAGCTTATTCTTGTTCTAAGATATCACTTGTTCCTCAACTTGATGAATGTGATGATCCGTGACACTCATCATCATTCTCACCTATGGACGTGTGCCGGACAACCACCTCCGTTCTACCTTAGATTGAGTGGATATCTCTTGGATCCCTTAATCGGAATCTTCGTGGTATAAGCTAGAATTGATGGCGGCATTCAAGAGAATCCGGAAGGTCTAAACCTTGTCTGTGGTATTCTGAGTAGGATTCAAGGATTGAATGATTGTGACGAGCTTCAAACTCGCGATTGTGGGGCGTTAGTGACAGACGCAAAAGAATCAATGGATTCTATTCCGACATGATCGAGAACTGACAGCTGAATAGTCGTGCTGTGACAGAGCGCGTTGAACATTTTCACTGAGAGGACGGGACTGTAGCCATTGACAACGGTGATGCCCAACATACAGCTTGCCATGAAAAGGAGTAAGAAGGATTGGATGAAGACAGTAGGAAAGCAGAGAGACGGAAGGGACAAAGCATCTCCATACGCTTATCTGAAGCTCTCACCAATGAATTACATAAGTATCTCTATCTTTATTTTATGTTTTATTCATCTTTTAATTATCAATCCTCCATAACCATTTGAATCCGCCTGACTGAGATTTACAAGATGACCATAGCTTGCTTCATACCAACAATCTCCGTGGGATCGACCCTTACTCGCGTAAGGTTTATTACTTGGACGACCCAGTGCACTTGCTGGTTAGTTGTGCGAAGTTGTGATAAAGAGTTAAGATTGCAATTGAGCGTACCATGTTGATGGCGCCATTGATGATCACAATTTCGTGCACCAGTAAACCTCTAAAAAAGTGGATGCAACACAATACCTTCCCAACAACCATAACTAAAACACACAAAAAGAAACACACAAACAAATAAAAATCAAGACAAAAATCGCAACTCTCAAATAAAATCAAAACATCAAAAAAGACATAAACCTGATACTCACAATAATACCAAAAACCACACATAATAAACCCTCTCAAATTAGAATACATACAACAAATGGAAGATCAAACAACCACCAAGAAAAAAAGATAACCTCTACAATTACAAATAAATGGACTTAATATTAAGATAAAAAGAACAAACAGCTAATAAATAAAACACCTGAAAACTCTAAAACCCGAGATTCTTTAAAATCATCTGCATCAAAGAGGCGTTCGTTTGGAAAAACAAAGTAATAATTCTTTGACTTCATGAAGAATTCTGCACTTTGGCCTCAACCTCATAAGAACGGAACAAAAAAAAACACAGACACACACACTACTAGCGATACAAAGCAACAGTTTAAACCATTAGAAAAAAAATCAAAATCAACACACAATTAACCACAGTGACTATGAAAGTAAATAATAACATGCACCTTCAAACTTGTTTAACTCTCAAATCAAGAACATATATAGAATTAGCACTAAAAGAAAACCCACTTCTTCACATATTCACTTAAATGAAGATCATATACAAAATTAGCACAATTACACAATAGCAGATTTAAAGTAAAGTTCAACCAATATGACACACAGACAATTTTTTTAACCATGGGAAATAGTCAAAAGAAAAAAAAAACACAAGAAAAGCAAGACAGAAACCACAATCAAACAGAAGTCAAAAATAAAAAAAATGAACTTCATACTGATAGTAACACCAAAAAATACAACTAACACAGTGGATGCAACACAATTTTCTGTAACGACACTAACTAACACACACAAAAAGAAACAGATACCTAGATAAAAATGACAAAACCCCCAACTCTAAAAAAATCCAAAGACCAAAAAAGACATAAGCTTGATGCTTATAATAACACCAAAAATCAAACACAATAAACCCGTTCAAATTAACATACATACCAAAAATAGAAGATCAAACAACCAAGACCATCTTGGAAAAAAGATAAAGTCTAAAGTTAAACTGAGACGGATTTAATATTAATCTAAAAGGAACAAACAGCCAATAAACCAACCACATTTACAACCAAAACATAAATTGTCACACACAAATTTAGCTAAAAAGAAAATCTAGTAAAAAATAACTCAATAACACAACAAAAAACTTCCCCAAGAGTTCTGCACTCTGCACTCTGCACCCTGATCTCAACCTAACAACAATGAAACAAACTATTAAAAAACTACGCAGAAAATTATAAAACTAAAAATTAACCAAAATAAAAAACTCCAACAATTTCCAAACAGAAAACATAAAATAGAATTTTTCTTGAAACACAGAGAATCAAAATAGTGGAACACAACAACTAATAAGTGTCCACCCAAAACTTAGCTAACAATAGAGATGTTGAAGACCCATTAAACATGAGATTCAACATGAAATTGCTCAGTAAGCTAGGTAAGTAATAACCCAAATTAGAAGCAAATTAACAAACAGTAGTGTTGACATGTACAATATCAAATCAGTAGCAAATAGCCCAAATCATTCAATTGCACAGTAATTCAAAAATGATGGCACAATTGAGTTCAAAAGGAAATTTAGTCACAAATACCTCAATAACAGAACAAAAAACTTCCCCAAGAGTCCTACAACCTGCACTCTGGTCTCAACCTAATAACAATGAAACAAACTATTAAAAAATTACATAGGAAATTATAAAACTCAAAATTAACCAAAATAAAAAACTCTAACGATTTCTAAACATAAAATAGTGAAACCCAACAGCTAATAAGTGTCCACCCAAAACTTAGCTACCAATAGAGATGTTAAAGACCCATTCAACATGAAATTGCTCAGTAAGCTAGGTAAGCAATAACCAAATTTAGTAGCAAATTAACAAACAGTAGTATTGACATCTACAATATCAAATCAGTAGCAAATAGTCCAAATAATTCAATTGCACAGTAACTCAAAAATGATAGCACAATTGAGCTCAAAAAGAAATTTAGTCACAAATACCTCAATAACACAACAAAATACTTCCCCAAGAGTCTTACAATATGCACTCTGGTCTCAACCTAATAACAATGAAACAAACTATTAAAAAGACCAAAACCACCTCACCGATCAGCTCCCACTAACAGCAGCTGAATAAGCTATGTAAGCAATAACCCAAATTAGTAGCAAATTAACAAACAGTAGTATTGACATGTACAACATCAAATCAGTAGCAAATAGTCCAAATCAATCAGTTGCACAGTAATTCAAAATTATAAAAAATTATAAAACTCAAAATTAACCAAAATAAAAACTCAAACGATTTCCAAATAGAAAAAATAAAATAGAATTTATCATAAAATACAGAGAATGAAAATAGTGATTTAAAATAAAAACCCTCTTCCAAACAGGGAGGAGGAAGAATAAGGAAAAAACGAAAGAAAGGATACCACCTCTTCTGCGACCTGTAGTTCTTCTGCGAGCTGAAAAAAAAGACCAGAACCACCTCACTGATCGACTACCATTGATAGCCTTTGAATCTCTGGCGCCATCGAGATCCAAATTGACCCAAACGAACTTCCATCTTCAGTGGAAAAACAGAATCGCCAAGGAGTCCGAGTGGCTGAGCGAGAGACTAACACTTTTTGAAGTTGTGGATACCACCGACAGAAGAGGCGTCGCCCGTGATGGAGAAACCATGGGAGGACGAAGAGGAGGAAGAATAAGAAACAACAGAGATCAAGCAAAAGAGAAAACAAGGACGAGAAAGATCCCAGAGCTGGATACACCGATCCGAACAAACAGAGAAAGAAGAGGCAAACAAAAGTTAATCTGGGGAATACAGAGGAGGTGAATGGGGTATCAATGAGAGAGAAGAAGAAGATAGCGAAAAGGCAAGAGATAACATATAATAGCAGACAAATAGAACAACCCATTATGAGTTGTCTGTGGGTCCCATAAAACAAAAATTTCCTATTTAAAAAAAATTCAAAATTCCCAGAAAATGCCATGTCGGATATGATTCGTCCACAATACTATTGGTATTTAGATTTATTTTTATATTCAAAAACCATTATAACCATGAGAATCCGCCTGACTGAGATTTACAAGATGACCATAGCTTGCTTCATACCAACAATCTCCGTGGGATCGACCCTTACTCACGTAAGGTTTATTACTTGGATGACCTAGTGCACTTACTGGTTAGTTGTGCGAAGTTGTGAAGAAGAGTGATATTACAATTGTGCGTACCAAGTTGTTGGTGCCATTGAGATCACAATTTCGTGCACCAAGTTTATGGCGCCGTTGCCGGGGATTGTTCGAGTTTGGACAACTGACGGTTCATCTTGTTGCTCAGATTAGGTAATTTTTTTTTTCAAAAAGTTTTCAAAAATCTTTCAAAAATTTTTTAATTGTTTTCTTTTTTCCAAAAAGTAATTTTCAAAAAAAAAATCCAAAAAAAATTTAATAAAATCATAAAAACAAAAAATATTTTGTGTTTCTTGTTTGAGTCTAGAGTCAATTTTTAAGTTTGGTGTCAATTGCATTTTTTTAAAAATTTGTGCATTTTTTCGAAAAAATTCATGCATTGCATTCTTCATGATCTTCAAGTTGTTCTTGACAAGTCTTCTTTTTTGATCTTCATATTTTCTTGTTTTGTGTCTTTTCTTGTTTTTCATATGCATTCTTGAATTTTTAGCATCTAAATATTAAAAAATTCTAAGTTTAGTGTCTTGCATGTTTTCTTTTCTTGAAAATTTTTCAAAAATAAGTCTTGATGTTCATCTTGATCTTCAAAGTGTTTTTGGTGTTCATCTTGACATTCATAGTGTTCTTTCATGCATCATTGGTTTTGATCCAAAATTTTCATGTTTTGGGTTATATTTGTGTTTTTCTCTCTCCTCATTAAAAATTCAAAAAAATAAAAAAATATATTTCCCTTATTTTACTCATAAATTTCGAAATCTTTGGGTTGACTTAGTCAAATTTTTTTAAAAATAAGTTGTTTCTTGTTAGTCAAGTCAAGATTTCAATTTTAAAAATCCTATCTTTTCAAAATCTTTTTCAAAAATAAAATTTTTTTCACTTTTCTTCTTATTTTTCGAAAATATTTTTAAAAATTGATTTTCAAAATCTTTTTCTTATCTTTATTTCATGATTTTCAAAAACTTTACTAACAATTAATGTGATTGATTCAAAAATTTGAAGTTTGTTACTTTCTTGTTAAGAAAGGTTCAATCTTTAATTTCTAGAATCATATCTTTTAGTTTCTTGTTAGTCAAGTCATCAATTTTAAAAATCAAATCTTTTTCAACCATATCTTTTCAATCATATCTTTTCAAATCATATCTTTTTCAAAAATTTGATTTCAAAATATCTTTTCTAACTTCTTATCTTTTCAAAATTGATATTCAAATCTTTTTCAACTAACTAACTGACTTTTACTATCTCTTATCTTTTTCAAAACCACCTAACTACTTTTCTTCTCTTAATTTTCGAAAATCACCTTCCTCTTTTTCAAAAATCTTTCTAACTAACTAATTATTTCAAATTTTAATTTTTATTTTATTCCTTTTCTTAATTTTCGAATTCAAACTTAAATTAAAATAAAAACAAAAATATTTTTCTTCTCTTTTAGTTAATATTCGAATTTTCTCTTCTCTCTCATCTCTTTTTATTTATTTATTCATTTATTAACACTTCTCTTCATCTTAAAATTCGAACCCTCTTTTCCTCTCTGTGTTCAAATTTTTCTCTTCTCCTTCTTCTATTCTTTTCTTCTTCTACTCACATAAAGGAATCTCTATACTGTGACATAGAGGATTCCTCTTCTTTTCTGTTCTCTTCTTTTTCATATGAGTAGGAGCAAGGATAAGGACATTCTTGTTGAAACAGATCCTGAACCTGAAAGGACTCTAAAGAAGAAGCTAAGAGAAGTTAAAGCACAACAATCCAGAGAAAACCTTATAGAAAATCTCAAAAAAGAAAGAGACATGGCCGAACCCAACAACAATGCAAGGAAGATGCTTGGTGACTTTACTGCACCAAATTCCAACTTACATGGAAGAAGCATCTTAATCCCTGTCATTGAAGCAAACAACTTTGAGCTAAAGCCTCAATTAGTTTCTCTGATGCAACATAATTACAAGTTTCATGGACTTCCATCAGAAGATCCTTTTCAGTTCTTAACTGAATTCTTACAGAAATGTGATACTGTTAAGACCAATGGGGTTGATCCCAAGGTCTATAGGCTTGTGCTTTTCCCTTTTGCTATAAGAGACAGAGCTAGAGTATGGTTGGACTCTCAACCTAAAGATAGCCTGAACTCTTAGGATAAGCTGGTCATGGCCTTCTTGGCCAAGTTCTTTCCTCCTCAAAAGCTGAGTAAGATTAGAGTGGATGTTCAAACCTTCAGACAGAAAGAAGGTTAATCCCTCTATGAAGCTTGGGAGAGATACAAGCAACTGACCAAAAAGTGTCCTTCTGACATGCTTTCAGAATGGACCATCCTGGATATATCCTATGATGGTCTATCTGAATTGTCTAAGATGTTATTGGACCATTCTGCAGGTGGATCCATTCACCTAAAGAAAACACATGCAGAAGCTCAAGAACTCATTGACATGGTTGTAAATAACTAATTTATGTACACCTCTGAGAGGAATCCTGCGAATAATGGGACGCCTCAGAGGAAGGGAGTTCTTGAGATTGATACTCTGAATGCCATATTGGCTCAGAACAAAATGTTGACTCAGCAAGTCAACATAATTTCTCAGAGTCTGAATGGATTGCAAAATGCATCCAACAGTACTAAAGAAGCATCTTCTAAAGAAGAAGCTTATGATCCTGAGAACCCTGCAATGGCAGAGGTGAATTACATGGGTGAAGCCTATGGAAATACCTATAATCCCTCATGGAGAAATCATCCAAATTTTTCATGGAAGGATCAACAAAAGCCCCAACAAGGCTTTAATAATAGTGGAAGAAACAGGTTTAGCAATAGCAAGCCTTTTCCATCATCTTCTCAGCAACAGACAGAGAATTCTGAGCAAAACCCCTCTAGCTTAACAAACATAGTCTCTGATCTATCTAAGGCCACTTTAAGTTTTATGAATGAAACAAGGTTCTCCATTAAAAACTTGGAGGCACAAGTGGATCAGCTGAGTAAGAAAGTCATTGAAACTCCTCCTAGTACTCTCCCAAGCAATACAGAAGAGAATCCAAAAAGAGAATGCAAGGCCATTGTTATAATCAAAATGGCTGAATCCAATAAGGAAGGGGAGGACGTGAATCCCAATAAGGAAGACCTCATGGGACATCCCCCAGACAGAAAGGAGTTCCCTATTGAGGACCTAAAGGAATCTAAGGCTCGTATAGAGACCATAGAGATTCCATTAAATTTCCTTCTGCCATTCATGAGCTCTGAGACCTATTCTTCATCTGAAGAGGATGAAGATGTAAACTGAAGAGCAAGTTGCTCAATATCTAGGAGCCATCATGAAGCTGAATGCCAAGTTGTTTGGTAATGAGACTTGGGAAGATGAACCTCCCTTGCTCATTAGTAAACTAAATACATGGGTTCAGCAGACTTTACCTCAAAAGAAACAAGATCTTGGTAAATTCTTAATACCCTATACTATAGGCACCATGACCTTTGAAAAGGCTCTGTGTGACCTGGGGTCGGGTATAAATCTTATGCCACTCTCTGTAATGGAGAAACTGGGGATCTTTGAGGTACAAGCTGCAAGAATATCATTAGAGATGGCAGACAAGTCAATAAAACAAGCTTATGGATTGGTAGAGGACATGTTAGTGAAGGTTAAAGGCCTTTACATCCCTGCTAATTTCATAATCTTAGACACTGGGAAGGATGAGGATGAATGCATCATCCTTGGAAGACCCTTCTTAGCCACAGCAGGAGCTGTGATTGATGTTGACAGAGGAGAGCTAGTCCTTCAATTGAATGGGGTCTACCTTGTGTTTAAAGCTCAAGGATCTTCCTCTGCAACTATGGAGAGGAAGCATGAAAAGCTTATCTCAATATAGAGTTAAACAAAGCCCCCACAATCAAACTCTAAGTTTGGTGTTGGGAGGCCACAACCAAACTCTAAGTTTGGTGTTGAGAAGCCCCCACATTCAAACTCTAAGTTTGGTGTTGGGAGGCCCTCATCATGCTCTGAACATCTGTGAAGCTCCATGAGAGCTCACTATCAAGCTATTGACATTAAAGAAGCGCTTATTAGGAGGCAACCCAATTTTTATTTATCTATATTTCTATTGTTCTTTTATGTTTTATTATGTTTATGATCATGTGGAGTCACAAAACAATTGCAAAAATCAAAAACAGAATAAAAAACAGCAGAAGAAAAAGCACACCCTGGAGGAAGAGCTGTCTGGCGTTTAAACGCTAGAAACAAGCATCTATCTGACATTTAACGCCAGAAATAAACACCAAGCTGGCGTTTAACGCCAGCAACAAGCATCAGGCTGGCGTTACACGCCAGAAACAGGCTACATTTGGGCGTTTAACGCCAGAAACAAGCTACATTCTAGCGTTAAACGCCAGGATTGCATACAGAGGGCATTTTACACACCTAAAAGATGCAGGGATGAGAAATCCTTGACACCTCAAGATCTTTGGACCCCACAAGATCACCTCAGGATCTGTGGACCCCACAGGATCCCCACCTACCCCACTTTTCTCTTCTTCACACAATACAATAACACTATACCCTTCACCAATCACCTCAATCTCTCTTCCCCATTACCCCTTCACCAATCACATCCATCCACTCTTCCCCATAAACCCCACTACCTTCAAATTCAAATCCCTTTCCCACCCAAACCCACACTAAATGACCGAACCCAAACCCCTATCCCTCCACTATATAAACCCCTCCATCCTTCTTCATTATCACACAACACTACCCTCTCTTCTCCCCCTTAGCCGAAACCCACACCTCTCTCCCTCTCCTCCATATCTTCTTCTTCTTCTTCTATTCTTTCTTCTTTTGCTCGAGGGCGAGCAACATTCTAAGTTTGGTGTGGTAAAAGCATAGCTTTTTTGTTTTTCCATAACCATTGATGGCACCTAAGGCTAGAGAAACCTCAAGAAAGAGGAAAGGGAAGACAATTGCTTCCACCTCTGAGTCATGGGAGATGGAGAGATTTATCTCAAAAGTCCATCAAGACCACTTCTATGAAGTTGTGGCCAAGAAAAAGGTGATCCCTGAGGTCCCTTTCATGCTCAAGAAAAATGAGTATCCGGAGATCCGACATGAAATCCGAAGAAGAGGTTGGGAAGTTCTCACTAACCCCATTCAACAAGTCAGAATCTTAATGGTTCAAGAGTTCTATGCCAGTGCATGGATCACTAGGAACCATGATCAAAGTATGAACCCGAATCCAAAGAATTGGCTTACAATGGTTCGAGGGAAATGCTTAGATTTCAGTCCGGAGAACGTAAGGTTGGCATTCAACTTGCCTATGATGCAAGAAGACACACGCCCCTACACTAGAAGGGTCAACTTTGATCAAAGGTTAGACCAAGTCCTCATGGACATATGTGTGGAAGGAGCTCAATGGAAAAGAGACTCAAAAGGCAAGCCGGTTCAATTGAGAAGACTGGACCTTAAGCCTGTGGCTAGAGGATAGTTGGAGTTCATCCAACACTCCATCATCCCCACTAGCAACCGATCCAAAGTAACTGTGGATCGGGCCATCATGATCCATATCATCATGATTGGAGAGGAAGTAGAAGTTCATGAAGTCATCTCTCTAGAACTCTACAAAGTAGCTGAAAAGCCCTCCACCTTGGCAAGGCTAGCTTTTCCTCATCTCATTTGCCATCTATACAATTTAGCTGGAGTTGTCATAGAAGGAGACATCCTCATTGAAGAGGACAAGCCCATCACTAAGAAGAGGATAGAAAAAATAAGAGAGCCCATTCATGGATCTCAAGAGACGCATGAGGAAGCTCATCATCAAGAAATCCCTGAGATGCCTCAAGGAATGCATTTTCCTCCAAACAACTATTGGGAACAACTCAACACTTCTCTAGAAGGATTGAGTCATAACATGAACCAATTAACGGTGGAACACCAAGAGCATTCCATCATTCTCAATGAGATTAAAGAAGATCAAAGAGCTATGAGGGAGGAGCAACAAAGGCAAGGAAGAGACATAGAAGAGTTCAAGAACACCATTGGTCCTTCAAGAAAAAGGCGCCACCCTCACTAAGGTGGACTCATTCTTTAACTTCCTTGTTCTTATCTCTCTATTTTTTGGTTTTTGAGCTATATGTTTGTCTATGTTTTGAGTCTTTACTACACGATCATTAGTATTTAGTAACTATGTCTTAAAGCTATAAATAATTTCATGAATCCTTCACCTTTCTTAAATGAAAAATGTTTTTAATACAAAAGAACAAGAAGTACATGAGTTTCGAATTCATCCTTGAAATTGGTTTAATTATATTGATATGGTGACAATACTTTTTGTATTCTGAATGAATGCTTGAACAGTGCATATTTTTTATCTTGTAGTTTATGAATGTTAAAATTGTTGGCTCTTGAAAGAATGATGAAAAAGAGAATGTTATTGATAATCTGAAAAATCATAAAATTGATTTTTGAAGCAAGAAAAAGCAGTGAAAAAAAGCAAGCAGAAAAAGCCAATAGCCCTTAAAACCAAAAAGCAAGGGTAAAAAAGATCCAAGGCTTTGAGCATCAATGGATAAGAGGGCCCAAGGAAATAAAATCCAGGCCTAAGCGGCTAAATCCAGCTGTCCCTAACCATGTGCTTGTGGCATGCAGGTCCAAGTGAAACGCTTGAGACTGAGTGGTTAAAGTCGTGATCCAAAGCAAAAAGAGTGTGCTTAAGAGCTCTGGACACCTCTAACTGGGGACTTTAGGAAAGCTGAGTCACAATTTGAAAAGGTTCACCTAGTTATGTGTCTGTGACATTTATGTATCCGGTGGTAATACTGAAAAACAAAGTGCTTAGGGCCACGGCCAAGACTCATAAAAGTAGCTGTGTTCAAGAATCAACATACTTAACTAAGAGAATCAATAACACTATCTGAACTCTGAGTTCCTATAGATGCCAATCATTCTGAACTTCAAGGGAAAAAGTGAGATGCCGAAACTGTTCAGAAGCAAAAAGCTACAAGTCCTGCTAATCTAATTAGAACTAATATTCATTGATATTTTGGGATTTATAGTATATTCTCTTCTTTTTATCCTATTTGATTTTCAGTTGCTTGGGGACAAGCAACAATTTAAGTTTGGTGTTGTGATGAGCGGATAATTTATACGCTTTTTGGCATTATTTTTCGGTAGTTTTTAGTAGGATCTAGCTACTTTTAGGGATGTTTTTATTAGTTTTGATGCAAAATTCACATTTCTGGACTTTACTATGAGTTTGTATATTTTTCTGTGATTTCAGATATTTTCTGGATGAAATTGAGGGACCCGAGCAAAAATCTAATAGGAGGCTGAAAAAGGACTACAGAGGCTGTTGGATTCTGACCTCCCTGAACTCGAAATAGATTTGCTGGAGATACAGAACTCCAAATGGCACGATCTCAATTGCATTGGAAAGTAGACATCCAGGGATTTCCAGCAATATATAATAGTTTATACTTTATTCGAGTTTAGATGACACAAATCGGCGTTCAACGCCAGTTCTATACTGCATTCTGGAGTAAAACACCAGAAACACGTCACAAACCAGAGTTAAACGCCAAAAACACGTTACAACTTGGCGTTTAACTCCAAGAGAAGCCTCTGCACGTGTAAAGCTCAAGCTCAGCCCAAGCACACACCAAAGTGGGTCCCGGAAGTGGATTTCTACATCAATTACTTATCTCTGTAACCCTAGTAGCTAATTTAGTATAAATAGAACTTTTTACTATTGTACTCATAATCAATCTATCTTTTGATCAATCTTTGGATTATCTTTTGATCCTTTGATCACGTTTTGGGGGCTGGCCTCACGGCTATGCCTGGACCTTTATCACTTATGTATTTTCAACGGTGGAGTTTCTAAACACCATAGATTAAGGGTGTGGAGCTCTGCTGTTCCTCAAGTATTAATGCAAAGTACTACTGTTCTTCTATTCAATTCATGCTTATTCTTATTCTAAGATATTCGTTGCACTTCAACATGATGAATGTGATGATCTGTGACACTCATCATCATTCTCACCAATGAACGCGTGACTGACAACCACTTCCGTTCTACCTTAGAACGAGCGTGTATCTTTTAGCCTCCATTCCGAAAGATCGGAGTCTTCGTGGTATAAGCTAGAATTATTGGCAGCCATTCCTGAGATCCAGAAAGTCTAAACCTTGTTTGTGGTATTCCGAGTAGGATCTGGGAAGGGATGACTGTGACGAGCTTCAAACTCGTGAGTGTTGGGCGTAGTGACAGACACAAAAGAATCACTGGATTCTATTCTAACATGATCGAGAATCGACAGATGATTAGCCGTGCGGTGACGCGCACCTGGACCATTTTCACTGAGAGGACAGACGGTAGCCATTGACAACGGTGATCCCCCAACATACAGCTTGCCATGGAAAGGAGTAAGAATGGTTGGATGAAAGTAGTAGGAAAGCCGAGATGCAGAAGGAACACAGTATCTTCATGCGCTTATCTGAAATTCCCACCAATGAATTACATAAGTATCTCTATCTTTCTTTTATGCTTTATTTATTTTTATATTTGAAAACCATTATAACTATTAGAATCTGCCTGACTGAGATTTACAAGATGACCATAGCTTGCTTCATACCAACAATCTCCGTGGGATCGACCCTTACTCACGTAAGGTTTATTACTTGGACGACCCAGTGCACTTGCTGGTTAGTTGTGTGAAGTTGTGAAAAAGAGTGATATTACAATTGTGCGTACCAAGTTGTTGGCGCTATTGAGATCACAATTTCGTGCACCACAGCTCGCGCTATTGGAGTAAGTAATGTGTTGAGAATCGGGAAGTAGTGTCTCCTATGTTTTAGGTTTTAAATTTTTTTTGGAAGTTTGTGCGGTTAGAGACTTGCTAATAAATGCTTATAATTGCTCACTTATGTGTGTAGGAATGAATTGAGGCTATTGAGTAACGTGATGAATCTTCTAGACTATTGTCTCCAAATGATCGCTTGCTCAAGCTTTCGAAAAGGAGCACCCGGGTAGGATGCGTAGCATGGGGTTGGGGCCGACATCTAGTCAAGTCTTCGGTATGAATTTCCATCAGCCGATCAATGATTTTAAAAGGGAGGAAACCCAAAGGGTGCTAGTTGAACTACAAGCAGAGTTGGCAGCAGAGAAATTGAAAAGGAAGGCAGTGGAGGATGAAGTAGCAGCCGAGAAGACCAAAAGACAGGCAGTGGAGGATGAAGTAGCAGCCGAGAAGACCAAAAGACAGGCAGTGGAGGATGAAGTAGCAGCCAAGAAGACCAAAAGACAGGCAGTGGAGGATGAAGTAGCAGCTGGAAAGGTCAGGATGCAGGCAATGGAAAGTGCTTTGATATGTCTACTTCAAGGGCAAGGTAGGAAGCTGCCATCAGATGTCGCTGCATGGATGAGTGCATTGGAGGGACAGAATAGAAAGTAGATCTGAGGATTATGGAACCTTTTCTTCTTTTAGTTATAGACTTTTATGTTCTTGATTATGCAACTCTTAGTAAGGAGTACAGTTTGTTGATATTTGAATAATTATATTAATTAAATTAACGGTTTTGCTTTTGTCGTTTACCTTGCAATTTATTTTTCGGGATATAAAATAATTTAACTTACTAATATTAAGAACGATTAAAAAAACGAAAAAAATGTACATTAAAATAAAAAACGGAGTGGTTTTCCAGTGTACAATATAGTATTTTTGCGGCCATTCAACCGAAAAATAGTGGCGGTTACGAACTAGCCATTAGAAATTTGAAAATTCAGGTTGGGAGATAGCGGCGGTCCGCCAGTTACATTTCAAAAAAAATTGGCCGTCAAACAATAATGTTTTCAAACCGCCGGTAATTAAATTTGAACAAAACCGTGGCCATTAAACAGTGCCGGTTTCAAACCGCCGAACATTTCGTGTGGATCATTGTTGTCCAGATTGCGGCGGTTTAAAACCCCTGCTAAACATTGCAACGCAAATTGCCGGGTTTTGTGGCGGTTGTGCCAGCGGTTTCTGAGAACCGCCGCAAAATCATATAACCACCCCCTAATAGGCGACACTTAACAAACCGCTAGAATCCAGTTTCGCGGCGGCTTAAAACCGCCGCAAATCACTCCAATAACCGCCGCTATTTCCCGCTTCCTTTGTAGTGTTTGAATAATTAATATTTTTAATTTAAAAATAGAGTTTTGTTAAAAATATTACTATCGAGTTCGATATCCACCGATATGAGTAAATATCGATACTTTTCGATAAACTTAACTTTGCTAATATTTCATCGTATATCTTTTATTCTTATAAATATTATGTTACTAATATTATTATTATTATTATTATTATTATTATTATTATTATTATTATTATTATATATAACCGTTGGATCCCATTTCCTATCACATTAATCATAATCATTCATAATTTCATATATAAATCATTAGGAAAAGAAAAGAAAAAAGTGAAAAAAAAAACGTGGTTTATTGCGGACACACACACATAACCTTTTGACACCTAATCATCATGGTTTAGTTAGGATCACTACTTGCATGACCGAGCCAATCAGAAGAAAAAGAAATATTGGTAATGTAAATATATATATCCATGCATTAATGTTACGGCCCGGCCCGAAAATAGCGCGGGTTGACCCGACCCAAACAGCACCCGACCCGGATGTGTGCGTTCCAACCGACCCGGACACGTGTCCTGTACGACCCACACACGGCTGCAGGACAGTGTCCTTCGAGATATGGGCCTAACCTCATACGGGGCCCACTACTGACATGTATATAAGGGGAAGATTGGCTCTTCCCCCGAGGTACGTCACTTTCCCACATCACTCCCCTGCTTGTACGATTTCTGACTTAGGCGTCGGAGTGTCTTTGCAGGTGGCACCCCCCTCGTCCATTCACCAGCTCGAGTGCTCGTCAGCTCGACTAGTCCGCTACCAACGTGACCCAAGCCAA
Organism: Arachis stenosperma; assembly: GCF_014773155.1. Taxonomy (NCBI): domain Eukaryota; kingdom Viridiplantae; phylum Streptophyta; class Magnoliopsida; order Fabales; family Fabaceae; genus Arachis; species Arachis stenosperma. The sequence goes on from NC_080385.1 coordinate 96,119,781, forward strand.
GGCGTCCTCACCTATCCACCCTTTCACTTGTGCACCCGACCTGTACGGAAACCGAACACCGAACATTGGCGCCGTCTGTGGGGAATCCTTTGCCTGAATGGAAGTCGCGCCAGGACCCGGCGACCGAGCTCGAGCAGCCGGAGGAGAAAAATGTCGGCGGAAAGGGCAGAGGAGGTAGCCAAGCAAACGGCCGACCTCCTAGAAGCAGGCTTTATACGAGAAGTGGATTACACGACGTGGCTCTCAAACGTGGTGCTGGTGAAAAAGCACAATGGCAGGTGGAGAATGTGTGTGGACTACTCTGACCTTAACAAAGCATGCCCCAAAGACTGCTTCCCCCTCCCCAATATAGATGCACTCGTCGACGCTGCGGCGGGGTACCGGTATCTGAGCTTCATGGACGCCTACTCCGGTTACAATCAGATACCGATGCACCGACCAGACGAGGACAAAACGGCGTTCATAACGCCAGGAGGAACTTTCTGCTACAAGGTAATGCCGTTTGGCTTGAAGAATGCAGGAGCGACATATCAAAGGCTGATGAACAAGATATTCCACGACCTTATAGGAAAAACGGTCGAAGTTTATGTGGACGACATCCTGGCAAAAACAACACGACCTGACGACCTCCTAAACGACCTGGCAAGTGTGTTTGCGTCCCTCCGTCAACACGGTATGAGACTGAACCCCCTCAAGTGCGCCTTCGCCATGGAAGCCGGCAAATTCCTGGGATTCATGATAACCCAGAGAGGGGTAGAAGCCAACCCGGAGAAATGCCAGGCAATACTCCAGATGAAGAGCCCAGGCTGTGTCAAAGACGTCCAGAGGTTGGCAGGGCGATTGACATCACTTTCCCTGTTCCTCGGGGCCTCGGCGACAAAGGCCCTACCATTCTTCAACCTCATGAAGAAAGGGATGGCGTTTGAGTGGACACCCGCGTGCGAAGAAGCCTTTCAACACTTCAAGGAAATCCTAGCGGCACCTCCCGTTCTCGGGAAGCCAAGGGACGGGGAGCCACTGTACCTGTACCTCGCTATAACAAGCGAAGCCCTGGCCGCGGTACTAGTACGGGAGGATGGGAGGACCCAACAACCAGTCTACTTCATAAGCAGAGCCCTACAAGGAGCAGAGTTAAGGTATAGCAAGTTGGAAAAGCTAGCCTTGGCACTCCTGACTTCCTCAAGAAGGTTAAAACAGTACTTCCAAAGTCACCGAGTGGTCGTCAGAACGGACCAAAGAATCCGACAAGTTCTCCAAAAACCCGACCTGGCGGGAAGAATGATGACTTGGTCCATCGAACTCTCTCAATATGACATACAGTACGAGCCCCGGCAAGCCATCAAGGCGCAGGCCATGGCGGATTTTTTGGTCGAAGTAACAGGAGATCCAGGCGAAGACACGGGTACACGGTGGAAGCTCCATGTGGACGGAGCCTCCAACCAGACCTTCGGAGGAGCCGGGATCATCCTAGAAAGTCCAAACGGGGTCGTATACGAACAGTCGGTCAAATTCGAGTTTCCCATCTCGAACAACCAAGCAGAATACGAAGCCCTCATAGGAGGCTTGACCCTAGCAACAGAGGTCGGCGCAAAAAGGCTGGAAGTGTGCAGCGATTCCCAAGTCATCACTTCCCAAGTAAACGGCAGCTATCAAGCCAAGGACCCCTTGTTGCAAAAGTACTTGGAAAAGGTCAAAAGCTTGAGCCAAAAGTTTGACGAGGTCACGGTCCAGCACGTACCCAGAGAAAGGAACACACGAGCAGACCTCCTATCAAAGTTAGCCAGCACTAAGCCAGGGGAGGGAAACCGGTCTCTCATCCAAGGCATGACAAGGGAACCTGCAATCGCCCTACACGTAACAACCCTAAGCTCTTCATGGCTAGACCCCATCACCAGCTACCTAGAACACGGCCAAGTCCCTGGTGACCAAAAGGATGCGGTGAAATTAAGGAGGGAAGCGGCCAAATACGCTATCATCCAGGGACAGCTGTTCAGAAAAGGGCTCAGCCAACCCCTACTGAAGTGCCTACACCCCGACCAAACGGACTACGTCCTCAGGGAAGTCCATGAGGGCTGCTGTGGGCACCACATCGGAGGAAAAGCCCTAGCAAGGAAGTTGATCCGAGCTGGGTACTACTGGCCGTCGATGATGGCAGACTCCAAAGAGTTTGTCAAAAAGTGCATGAAGTGCCAACAGAACGCCAACTTTGCCAAGGCTCCGGCAAACGAGCTGAGCTTGCTGACGACTTCCCGGCCGTTCGCTCAGTGGGGAATCGACCTCGTAGGGCCCTTCCCTGTCGGCCCTGGGCAGGTCAAATACCTCATAGTGGCAATTGATTACTATACCAAATGGATAGAAGCCGAACCATTGGCCAGCATATCCTCTGCCAATTGTAGGAAATTCATGTAGAGGCAGGTGATAACACGGTTCGGGATACCAGAAGTCGTCATCTCGGACAACGGCACACAATTTGCTGACAAAAAGTTCACAGAATTTCTCAACGGCCTAGGTATAAGGCAAAAGTTCTCTTCGGTAGAACACCCTCGGACGAACGGACAAGTGGAGTCCGCCAACAAGGTTATCCTTTCAGGGCTAAAAAAGAGGTTGGACAATAAGAAGGGTGCTTGGGCCGACGAGCTAGCATCGGTCCTCTGGTCTTACCGAACAACCGAGCAATCCTCCACCAAGGAAACTCCTTTCCGATTAACATACGGGGTAGATGCGGTGATCCCCGTGGAGATCGGTGAACCGAGCCCGCGATTGCTTTTGAAAGGAGTGGAGGAAACTGTAGAAAAGGACCTGATTGATGAAGCCCGGGAAATGGCCCATTTAACGGAAACAGCGCTAAAACAAAGGATAGCCCTGCGCTACAACACCAAAGTGCTCAAGAGGGACTTTGAGCCTGACGACCTCGTCCTGAGACGGAATGATATCGGCCCACCGACCCCAGGAGAAGGCAAGATGGCGGCGAACTGGGAGGGCCCTTACAGAGTGAAAAAGGTGATGGGAAAAGGAGCCTTTAAGTTAGAAAGGCTCGATGGCAAGGAGGTCCCGAGGACATGGAACGCCGACAACCTAAGAAGATTCTACTCCTAAAAGGCGGAACGACATGCCGGCTAATCTAGCTAAGTAGTCAATTTGTCATCTGAACTTTATAGTAACTTCCAAGTTTTTTATGTGGATACCGAATAAGATACACTTGTGTAAATTCTCTATTCTATTGCACCTCCGTCTTAACAGATAAATCATCTTGTCGCGACAAGCAACGACACCTAACCCGGGACTGATCACCCCGGGAGGTCGTCAACTACCGCTGTAACAAACGACTACACGAGAGCCAGCGGGCCGCCGGTATAAACAACCATAAACCAAAAACGGTTACTAGAAACAATAACGCAATCGGACAAGTGAGAAAAAATTTATCGCGACAACACGAGCAAGCGACTTAAAAGTCATTGTTCACAAGCCAAAATTAAAACGGCTAAAACTAAATTGTTCATAAGCCAAAACGGCTAAAATCAAGTACAAGCCAAAACAAAACGGCTAAACAAGAAACAGCGAAACAAAGACTTCATGTTTTCGGAGCATCAACAACCTGGCCATCCTTAATAATCTTAAAAACGCCAATTGCCGACGTGTCGAACTCGGGGGCAACAATTTTAATTTGAGCCTTCAGGGCCTCCTCGGTACCCAAAATCGTGCCTTTGCCCTGTTTGACGACGTCCTTGTATTTGGCCTTCCATTTTGCCAGTTCGGCCTCCACGGCCTGCTTCTCTTTCTCAACTTCGGCCGTACGCTTCTGCGCCTCGCCGACCTGTTTCTCCAAAGTCATCTCACGCTCGACCAAACGTTCGATCATTGCGTCCGACTCCTTCTGTTTCTTCTCGGCAGCTGTTAACTTTTGTTCGGCGGAGGTAGCTTTCTGCTCAGCGGTGGTAGCCTTCTTCTCGGCGGCGTCCAACTTCTCCGAGGACTGAGTCAACTGCTGCCGGAGAGTTTCCACTTCACTTTTCAATGCATTGTTGGCCTTCCCAGCGGAGTCCAGCTTCCGACGGAGAGACTCCATCCCGGATAGCTCGAACTCGGCTTTCTGGGCTATCACGGCTCCCCGCAGAAGAGTTCGGTACATCCACCTCGCCTGCCCGGCAAGGGAAGACTCATGGAAGTACTCCTCCGTGCCAGGAATGAGCTGGGTATCTATGAAGTTGCTGGCATCGAAATTCCTTTCCATGACGGTAAGGACACCTTCGGGACTAGATGACGCCGTGGATGTCTTCTTTCTCTTCCTCTTCAGGTTAGAGACCTCCACCACCTCCTCCTCCTCATCATCCGGGGTGGGCACCGAGTCCCCAGTCCCGACAACCTCACGAATGGGAGAAACGCGGGCCGCCTTACCCTTACCACCTTCAACCGAGGCGCCCTGAGCCGAGGTCCCGATCCCGTCAGTTGCGGCCTCCTGCTCGGGAACGTCTTTGTCCTCCGGAGCATCGGGTCCTTTGGAGGCGGGCTGCTCGTCACTCTTTTCATCATCGCCGCCACCAAGGAAAGTTTGAAACAAGTCGGAGAGACCAGTCACGGACGCCGACATATCCACTGCGGGGAAACAAGTAAGGACGGTTAGTCGGCACATAATATCAACAAGAAAGGAAAAAGATAAAGCATAAAGTAAAGAGCTCCTCACAAATATAATTGCGACCGGAATCCCGATCACCCATGAGGAGGTGGGGATTTATTGGGTTCTTCCCAAAGACCGCATTTAGCACCTCGGCAATTTGCTGATCTTCTGCCGACATGTTTTTATAAACTACCTTAATAAAACTATTGGCTCCTGCCCCGAAGCTCCAATAAGTCGGGATGAGCCGTACTCCCTCCAGAGACAACCAAAAGGGGTGGCGACCTTTGGCCGGACGGACCTTAAAATACTTGTCCTTAAACCCATGGTAAGAATCTTCGAACAAGCCGAAGATCTTCCGACCCTGAGCAGCCCGGAAGGACATGAACCCTTTCCTATGTTTCCCCTGCTTGGTAGGGTTTGTGAGGGTGAAGAAAAAGAGGAAGACATCTACGGACACCGGCAGGTCGAGATATTCACAAACCATCTCGAAACAGCGAATCGAAGCCCAGCTGTTCGGATGCAACTGCGACGGTGACACGGAAATTCGGTTTAAGAGCGCCATTTGAAAGGCTGAGAACGGAATGCGGACTCCGACTTGAGTGAACATGGCCTTGTAGAACCAAATCCAGTCGGCGACCTGACGGGGTTGGAAGTTGATCTCATACAACCGCTCGTGAGCAGCCGGGACGAAGGCGTCATAATTGGCCTCCTCGTCAGTCCCGCCGCACAAATACCCGGCTTGTCGGAACTCGGTGAGTTCCTCTTCGCTCATTTGGTTGGGTGAATCCCTCACATCAGAGACGACCCAAGCGTATTGGTCGTACGCCGCGGGGTTGACGGATGCCCGGGAGACCGTGCGTGCCATACCTACATGGGGGTACCATCCAGTTAGTCTAAGAGATCGGTTGCTCAAGCCGAACACACACGCCACCCTCATGACTTCCCGACTAAGGCCAAACATGACTAAATGGCTAAAAGAGCGAGAAAAACCTACCCTGGAATGGTACTTATCCCCCTAACACGTCTACTCGCAACTAAGAGACTACACAGTAACATCAAAAGAACCAAAGCAACAAGCATACCAAGAATAATGCATAAAGAAGGGAACAGACTCGAAGATTTACCTAAATTTGATGCAGAAAGGACGATTGCGGATCTGGAGAAAATGCAGAAACGGAGGCACCACAGCAAACACTTTGAAATCTTGTAGCAAGGAGGAAGAAAAGAAGAGCAGGGAATGTAAAAAGTGTAGAAACACCAAAATCAATCGTTTAAAAACGGCCTCCAAAGCGCGAAACTGCTAAGGGCAAAATAGTCTTTTCAAACAGGGTTTTTACCCCATTATGAGCATTCAATGCTCAAGCACAGGAAACGAAGCGATGGGACGGTTGCTTGAGCGAACCAAAAGACGCGCGTTGGGGGCACACCTTCCCCACGAGCGGCCGACCAGACGAGGTGCAAGACGACACGCCATTGGTAGCTCTCACGACTACCATTGGCGCGTGGGGGCACTGTTACGGCCCGGCCCGAAAATAGCGCGGGTCGACCCGACCCAAACAGCACCCGACCCGGATGTGTGCGTTCCAACCGACCCGGACACGTGTCCTGTACGACCCACACACGGCTGCAGGACAGTGTCCTTCGAGATATGGGCCTAACCTCATACGGGGCCCACTACTGACATGTATATAAGGGGAAGATTGGCTCTTCCCCCGAGGTACGTCACTTTCCCACATCACTCCCCTGCTTGTACGATTTCTGACTTAGGCGTCCGAGTGTCTTTGCAGGTGGCACCCCCCTCGTCCATTCACCAGCTCGAGTGCTCGTCAGCTCGACTAGTCCGCTACCAATGTGACCCAAGCCAAGGCGTCCTCACCTATCCACCCTTTCACTTGTGCACCTGACCTGTACGGAAACCGAACACCGAACAATTAACATAACAATGACATACACACACATACATATACATATATATATATATATATTAATTAGTCATCGCCATCTAATCTTCTTTATTCTCTTGAAACTGAACTTTTGAGAAAAAGAAGAGGATGGGAGCCGAGAGACAGAAAGATCGTAGCCCCATGAGCCTCCAATCTTCAACGTTTGATTTTTTGAGATCTGTAACTCTAATAAAAAATTTAATTCAGTAATAGTATTTGTGACTTTTTTCTTTACGTATTGGTGATATTTTTGTTTGGTAAAAATTAACAGTGACACAGTTTTTTTTTTCTTGAGTTCAGTCAATTAGAGTTCTAAAAGGCATAAATAATTTTTGACATTTTTTTTTCAGCAACTTGGTCAAAAAGCTTCTCCAGAGTTTTTATTGTTTTGATTTCGTACGAATGTAGGAATTTGATAAATCCTCAATGAATAAATATGTATTGAATAAGTGATTTGATGTTGTGATTGATTATTGATTAAGTTGGATTGAGGTTATATTGAATTTTTACATTATATTGATGTATTTGTGAAGTTCATGGCTTGGGTGTGATGAAACCAGCAGGACCGACCTGTTTTGGAGATTTTTGGGTTGGAATATCATTGTGGATCGAGTAAAAATTAGTGAGGTTTGATGGTCGAGAGATTAAATTAAAAGTTACGGCGATCGGTAACCGAAAAGCTCAAAAACGGATTAAAATACAAGTAATATTTTGAAAGAACAAGGCTAAGGGTTTCGGTTTTGGTATAATAAGAAGATTAGTATTTGAACTTTATTTTTGGAAGGCAACATTGTATTTGTGAATAAAAATTGAGGTACAATTTGTAATTATATAAGTTTTCGGGTATTTTTGGTAATGAATAAAGTACAGGAGTGAAATGGGTATTTTATAAAAATTCATGGATGTTTTTATAAATATTGAGAGCACTCAGGTTTCAAATATAATTTTATAAAAATGTTGGGTTAAAAATAAAATATTTAAAAGTTTGAGGTTTAAAATGTAGATTAATAAGAGTTTAGGAATAAAAGCTTTACAAAGCTAAATTTTTAAGAAAAAATATAAATATTATTTATTTGCCATTTAAATTATCTTATTTATATTATTGTTATTATTTTATTAAGAATATTATCTAGTAAGGATATTAATTTATTTATGATATACTAAAAGGGTAATCAGAGAACTGTCCTAAAAGTTTTAGAAAGACGAATCTAACTTAAGAATATTTGATTCTCTTTCCATAAGACACTTAGGGAAAGGCGAGGGAATAATGCAAAGATAATTTATATTGTGGAATGATAAGAAAGAGAAGAAAGAAAAAACGAAAAGAGAATGAGCTAAGCAGAGTTATGGTTGTGAGTCAGTCGAGATTTGCTTTCCAGAGATACATCGGCCAATCCTGAGGATGGTCGCACATGTATGACAGAGATTGCTTACAGAGGTTATCAATACATACATTGGTTAGAGAGAGCCTCACCTGTAAGATTGAAGTTGCTTACAAAGGTTATGTTTGCATACATCGGTTTAAGAGAGTCGCACCTGTAAGATAGAAGTTACTTACAGAGGTTGTGGCACTGAAAGTCAAACTCAGACAAAGGTTGCTGAGTTAAGTCGGAATATAATTCAATAAATAACAAAGTAATCTTAAAAGTTTTAGAGAACACTAACTTAATTAAAGAACCTTATGATTCTTTTCCATAAGATATTTAGTGAAGGATGAGAGAATAGTGTGAAGATAATTTGATTTATTTATGTTGATAACAAAAAGATTAAAGAAAAGATAAATCGGCACGTGTGATTATGGGAAGGTCACAAGAGGGTGCCGATAGTATGGTTATGGTGTCAAAGAATAAATATTAATAAGCCGTAGACTTTGTATGTGAATGTTTGTGCGGGGACGCCCGTAAATATGGAATGGCTTCCAGGAAAAGGGGTCACATGCTTTAGATGGAGAATCAGCACCTACACGTACTTGCAGAGGTTATGTCGCTGGATTGCCTTATCTGACTAGTGAGTTAGATTGTGTCGAGTGCGGGTCAAAATCGACAAATAAGCTCATTACCTACACTAGGGATAGACATGTATCATACTTGTTTATACATATTTGTTTGTGAGTGTGTTTTCTGTGACTATGGGTGTGCTAAATGACTGTTTGAACTCTATGTTTTTTAATTGTTAAATTGGATGGTTCCTTGTTGACTGTTATTGCTGACCAAGTATATATAAAATAAACTTAACTTCTAACCCCAATCCTACTAAGAACTCCCCAATTCTTATCCCTTATTTCCACCGCTTTTAGCTATAAGTGTGAAGGTTTAGTGCGGAGCTATAGGAGCATACAAGATTAGGTTCACGAGTTGAGTGATTAGAATTTATTTTTCCGTTGTTGTTTATTGTTTTTTGTTTTTGGAGGGGTAGGATTTGTTTTTGAGAATCTTGAAATAAGTCTATGTATTTAATGCTATGTGAAAACATATATACCTTTGTGGTTAAGTGAATTAAAATAAAGTCTCCTTTCGTTTCCTTAGTTAAAGTTTTGTTTCATATTCGCAAAGGCTCAATATTAAATAAAGATAGTATAGAATAAAAAGGTTTAGAGGTAAGTAACGCTTGAGCTTTTGGTACGATCATGAGGTGCTAAAACTTAGGGTGTTACAAGGGATATCTCAGTGCATGCACAAATAAGACAAACAAGTAAAACACAACTAGATTACAAGTACAACAAATAGAACATTTAGCAAATAAGTAGTATAATCAGATAGGCACACCAAAACAAGCACACTCAATCAAAACATATAAATGCATATGATGTATGCCTATCCTATGGCTGATGAGTTTCATCTGTCGGTTATATAGCCAACCCGACATGTCCGTAGCTAACCCGGACATCATCCTCTTGAAAATTGGTGAGTGATTCAGTACCCTAATGAGCCCAAATTTGACGATAATTTTTTGCTTGAATTGGACGAATTTCATCATATAAACTCACACTTAATCTCTAAAATAGCATACTTTTGTGATTTCTCCCTAATTTGGATCTAAATGTAAAAACAAGTATTTTTGTGCTTAAATTGAGCAATTTAATCACACTTTTATTCCATTCAATGCCTGATATGTTTTGTGAGTGATTTCAGGTCCTAGAGGCAAGAATGGCTAGGAAAAAGCGGAAGGAAGCATGTAAGAAGGGAGATTTTTTGAAGAACACAAAGGAGAAGCACACAGCCAAGTGTGCATACGCACAATCCTCTGTGCGTACACACAAGAGCAGAATCAGCAAGTATGCATACATACAACCTCCTGTGCGTACGCACAAGTGGAAAAATCAGCAAGTGTACGTACGCACACATCTATTCATACACACAAGTCCCTGCACGTGACTTCATTAAAATGTCATGTGGCTAGCGATTTTGGGGCTTTCTTGGCCTAATTTTGGAAGTGTTGAAGCTGAAATTGAGTGCTATATGAAGGGGACAACATCACATATCAAAAGATTAGGTTAGATTAGATAAAAAATGCATTAGGAGTAGGAGTAGTGTAGATTAGGAAATTCTCTCTTATGGTTTACTTAAATTTCATTGTAGCATTTTATAATCTCAAGTTTGATCTTGGATTTTGCTTATCTAATTGTAAGTACTCTTCAATTCCCTCTTTAATTACACTACTCTTGTTATATTTTCTTATAGTGGAAGTTATTTTGTTAATATTTCTAATTTTGATTTCTTGAAGTTTTGGTTTATGAATTTAGTGTTTTATGATTTATGTTTGCTTGATTGCATGTTTATTGTTGATTTTGTGAATAGTTTGGTTATAGTTTTTATTTTTCTGTGCAATTTCCTATGTTTTGGTTTTATGCCCACCAAGTGTTTGTGAAAATGCCACTTGGTAATTTTAAGTAGATTTTCACACCTTGTCTTGGAAAATGAGTTCCTAGGATACTAGAGTCATAATGTCCGACATTTAGTGGTAATTCTTAGGTAGTTAGTTGACTCTTGTTTCCACTAACGCTAGCTTTTTACTAAGTTAATTAGTAAGTTAGCTAGGATTTGTGGATTAAGACCTGATGACAAGTCATCTTATTCTAGCTTTTCAAGCATTTCTCACTTGTTTCATTAGGTTTTATGTACTTTCTTGCACTATAAATAAGTAATTTGGAGTAGGTTTTCATGATTATGTTGAATCAATCAACCATCTTTTATTTGACACAAAATCATAAGGTTTAAGCTAGAATTAGTTGGTTTTTGAATTATTTATAAACCTTGTGAATTTGGTGATGCTTTGATTGGTTGTTTTGATTACTTGTAGGTGAAGAAATGATGAAAAAAGGAAAAAGGAATCTTAGAGCATGCTTTGGAATTTAGGCCACGCTTTGAAAAGTGTGACCCATGACATAAAAGCGTGGCAATCATCCAAAGGAGCAAGGGTCAGCGTTCACAAAGGCCAACCAAGGCCAAGCATAGCGCTCTCTAATCGAGCGCAGCGCTCTCTAATCGAGCGCTAGCAAGGAGCGCCCAACACCAAGGCACAAGGCCAAGGGCGCTACGTTGATTGTCCAAACGGAGTGCTACAAGGAATGCCAAATAAACAAGGCCAGTGTTCGAATTGGATAGAGCGCTACATTAACTCTCTTACCTTTTTTGGGCTCCCACCAAAATATAAACAAAGCGCGATACTCATGAATGGGGGAGTCAGGAATCGAAACCATGCACACAAGGCATAGAATGAGCACTACATTACAAGGGAACTCCCAAAATGAAGTCAGCAAGGTTCGAAGAGAGCTCCAAGCTCACTAAGACATGCGCACAAAGTAGCGCTACGTTGCCTTACCAAACTGAGCGCTATGTATGAGGCCTAGTTCGAAGAGCTTGACACAAGCAAGGGAGCGCTACGTTATTTCATTTCACTGAGCGCTCCATTGGAGGTGGCCCTGGGTCCAATTTCAATTAAAAAGTCATCTTGGATTCACTTCTTCACCAACTTAAAAAGCCCACTCCAAATCCTGACAACCAAAAATAGAAAGTGTATAAATAGGAGTTAATTTGATTTGTAAAGGACCTTTTTCCTCACTTTTACTTTCACTTTTACCTTTAGCTCATTTTTAGTTTTCATTTGTCTTTGAATTTCTGATTTTGGGAATTGGGATTGAGATCTGAGTTTTCTTCCTAATTGTTCTTGCTTTGGCAACTTCTACTTCCTGTTTTAAATTTTAGATTGAGTTTGAAGAAATTTTGTTTTAATTCTTGATCTGAAATTCATCTTTGTTCTTCTTCTGCATAATTCTGAGAATTGAGGAATTGGATTTGAGTTTCATCTGCTGTGTCATTTACATTTCTTCTGCAATTTATTTTCTGTTTGATCAAGGGTGTAAATAAGATCTAGATCTGTATTCTAATTTCATTGCTTCTCTTAGATCTTCAATTTTTTTTTTAGATTTCATAATTAAGCTGAGTTTTCTTTCTATTTATTTCTTTAAGTAATTTTTCATTTCTCTTTAGATCTTCTACAAATTTCACTTCACCTTCTACTTCTCTGATTGATTGCACTTTACATTTTCCTATTGAATTCTGAATCCCAGCACCCAAATCCCTTTTACTCTTCAAGCAATTCACATTTCTCAGCAATTTAGATTCAGTCATCTAGTTTTTTTGCACTTTAAGTTTCAGCCATTTATATTTCTTGCAATCTAAGTTTCAGTCATTTACATTACTTGCACTTTAAGTTTCAGCTCAATTTGTATTTTTTGCACTTTAGATTCTGTCAATTTCCTCTCTCCCTTTTATTTCATGCAATTTAGTTTCTGCTATTCAAGTTTCACTCAAATCATCAATTTTTTGCTTAACTAAATTCATCACCTAACTAAAATTGTTCAATCCATCAATCCCTGTGGGATCGACCTCACTCTTGTGAGTAATTACTACTTGATGCGACCCGGTACACTTGCCAGTGAGTTTGTGGAATCATTTTTCCCTCATCAAGTTTTGGGCATCGTTACCAGAGATTGATTTAGATTGACAATGATTAAGTAAGGTGGTGGACTAGATTAAGCACTTTTTCTTTATTTTTCTTTATTTTGATAAGTACACTAACTATTTGAGACTTTGTCTCTAGTAACTCTCACTGCACTCAAGCTACAAAGTGCTCTGTGTGTTTTTTGTTGTTTTGGTTGTATGACAGAAGCAAAGAGAGAGGTCTCCACCTCTGGTGACATTGATGAGAGAACTCTTCGAAGAATAAAAAGAGAAGCCAGAGGAAAGGGAATTATTGGTGCAAAGGAGTTAGAGGAAGAGAACCAGGAAATGGAAGGAAATGCTCCTAATGCACCAGAGGGAGTGGCTAACAACAATGGCCAGCCTCAAATGAGGGTTCTAGCTTCCTACATTTTTCCTAATCCAAGTCAATGCAAACAATTTTGAATTGAAGCCTCAACTAATCACTTTCGTGTAGAACAATTGTTCCTATGGAGGAGGCCCACTTGAAGATCCAAACCAACACTTATCCACTTTTCTGAGGATATGTGACACTGTAAAAACCAATGGTGTGCATCCTGACATTTACAAATTATTGATGTTTCCATTTTCCCTGAGAGAAAAAGCTACTCAATGGTTGGAGTCATTTCCAAGAGACAGCATCAACAATTGGGAATATCTAGTGAACAAGTTCTTAGCCAAGTTCTATCCTCTCCAAAGGATCAGATCATCAGACTCAAAACAGAGGTCCAAACATTCACTCAGATGGATGGAGAGTCATTGTATGAGGCATGGGAGAGATACAAAGCTCTAATCAAGAAGTGCCCATCAAAAATGTTCAGTGAATGTGATAGACTCCAAAACTTCTATGAAGGATTAACACTGAGTGCTCAAGAAGCACTTGATTACTCCGCTGGAGGCTTAATACAACTCATGAAGACAGCTGAGGAGGCTCAAAATCTCATTGACACTGTAATAAATAACCAATATTTCTATGGTCATCAGAGGCAATGCCAACCAGCTCAAAGGAAATGTGTATTGGAGCTTGAAGGTGTGGACACTATTCTAGCTCAGAACAAGGTGATGCACTAACAAATCCAGCAGCAAATGGAGATGATGGCCAAGAGGATTGATGGCCTCCAAGTTACAGTAGTGAATACAAGTCAACCATCACCCACATGGGGACAAAATGAAGAAAACCAAGAGGATCAGCAACAAGAACAAGTTCAATATGTGCACAACCAAGGTTTTGGATCAAATGACTTTCATGTAGACACTTACAACTCTTCCTGGAGGAACAACCCAAATCTGAGATGGGGAGACAACCAGAATCAAAACCAGCAGCCATGGCAAAGAAATTCAAACCAAAACAACTCAAGAAATACAAACAACAAAAACCATCGGCAAACTAACCAAAATCAATACAAAAAACCACAAAATAACTACCTCAATTCCAACTTCTATCCACCCAATAATCCATCAACTAACCAAAACACTTTTCACCAACCCTCAACACCCCATAATCAACCACAACCACCTCAAGACTCCAAAAGAATCTCCAAGTTAGAGATAATGATGGAAAGGATGATGAAGCACCAAGAGCTAACCAGCAAGAACCATGAAGCCTCAATGAAAAATTTAGAAAGGCAAATTGGTCAATTATCCAAGCAAGCAGTAATTGAAAGACCAACAAGCTCACTCCCAAGTGATACCATTCTGAATTCCAAAGAAGAATGCAAAGCCATCCAGTTAAGGAGTGGAAGAACCTTGGTGAAAAACAAGGAAACTAACAAGAAGCTTGTAGACAATGACAAAAGGCCAGCTGAAAAAGAAGAAGCCATCAGCAAGGAAGAAGACAAGCAAGATCAGGAGAAGCTTAAAGAGAAAGATGAGTAGCTATAAGCTTCAAAGAAGGGGAAGCAAGTATTGGAAGAATCATTACAAGAACAAAGGAAGGTGGTGAAGGCATACACACCTCTTCTGCCATATCCTGAAAGATTACAAAAAGAACTCAAGGATCAACAAGTCCCCAAGTTCCTTGAGGTCTTCAAAAAGCTGGAAATTAACATTCCCCTTGCTGAAGCATTAGAGCAGATGCCTCTATATGCAAAATTCTTGAAAGAACTTATCAATAAGAAGAGAAGCTGGCATGAGAAAGAAACAGTGCTTCTCACTAAAGAATGCAGTGCTGTAATTCAAAGGGGCATTCCACCAAAGCTTAAGGATCTAGAGAGTTTTGTAGTTTCATGCACCATAGGCAAGATGACATTAGAGAAAGCCCTCTACAATCTCGGTGCTAGTATCAACTTAATGCCCCCATTCAATGATGAGAAAGCTTGCCATAGAAGAAATCAAACCTACCAAGATGTCATTGGTGATGGCCGATAGATCAATCAAGACACCCAATGGAGTTGTGGAAAATCTATTAGTGAAGGTTGGAGAGTTTATCTTCCCTGCAGACTTTGTGATCCTGGACACAGAAGAGGAAGGAAATAACTCAATTATCTTGGGAAGACCATTTCTAGCTACAGCAAGAGCTATTATCGATGTAGAAAAGGGAGAAATGATCTTTAGGGTGCACAGTGAGCAAATGGTCATCAATATTTTCAAATCAATGCAACATCTCCCTGAGCAAGAGAACTACATGAGAGTGGATATGATAGAAGGTTTAGCGGAAGAAATGTTGGAAGCCAATTATCAAGAACAACAGGAAGAAGAAAGGGAAGGAGTTCAAGAGGCAATGGAAGAACAAGTAGCTGAAATACCCATAGAGGAAAAGGTGGAACAAGACAAGACAGAGGAGATGCCAAAACAAGAATTGAAGCCTCTAGCTACTCATCTCAAATATGCGTTTCTTGGAAGAGAGGTGAAGAAAGAACTTTTGCGTGGTCTAGAATTCAGAATAAATTTCCGTTGCAAGTATAGTTTCTAAACCAACAAAAGTCCTTTCTTACAAATGTTTTAGTTGTCACAAGTAACAAACCCTTAAATAAATTGATAACCGAAGTATTTCAACCTCGGGTCATCTTCTCAAGAAATTACAGGGAGGTATGTTCTTATTAATGGTTATGAGTCTTGTAAATTGGGGGTTTTGAAAGTAAGGAAGAAGTATGTTAAATGGTAAGAAAATTAAAATAGTAATAATAAAATAAACTTTTGGCAAGGTATTAGAACTGGAAGTCCTATCCTTATCAATTGTGATGAGAATTGGATTTTAATCCCACTTAGTTAACCTTTACTAAAGCAAAGGAAAGTCAAGTGGAGTAATTAGTTTGATCCTCAAGTCCTAGTCAATCCCTGTGGGAAGACTAGCTTTAGAGCGATCTGCCAATTTCAACCACTGCTTTATTTGATAATTCAAGCGTCACTAATTACTTAACCAGAGCCAAAAGGGAAAATTCTAAATTAAATTGAAGACATCATAAATAGAATAAAGCAAGCATAAATTTGAAATACCTCAATTGCATTAATAAAGAAAATCATAACATGAAAAAGTTCATAAGCCAATTGGGCAACATAAATCAAATACAAATAAAAGCATTAGAGTATCTAAAAGTAGAAGAGAAATATAAAGTAAAAGGAATATTGAACTGTGATGAAGAAGAAATAAATCCTAATTTCTAAAAATCCTAATCCTAAATCCTAAGAGAGAGGAGAGAACCTCTCTCTCTAAAAACTACATCTAAAATTATAAAAAGTGAATTATGAATCTCCTCCTTCATTCTTCCACTATGCAGCCTTTAATCTGTGTTTTCTGGGCTTGAAACTGGGCCGGAAATAGCCCAGAATTCGCTGGTTATGAAATCTGCCACGCTGATTTTTGTAGATGCAACGCGTCCGCGTGGAGCGCGCGTTTGTGTCACCTATCTGTACGTCTACGATGGCAAATTATATATCAAATCGAAGCCCAAGACATTAGCTTTCCAACGCAAGTAGAACCGCATCATTTGGATCTCTGTAGCTTAAGTTATGATCATTTTAGCACGAGAGGGTCAGGCTGACAGCTTTGCAATTCCTTCAACTTCTTGTATTCCTTCCACTTTTGTATGCTTCCTTTCCATCCTCTAAGCCATTCCTGCCCTGTAATCCCTAAAATCACTTAATACACATATCAAGGTATCGAATGGTAATAAGAGAGGATTAAACATAGCAAAATTAAGACCAAAGAAGCATGTTTTCAGTCATAGCACAAATTCAGGAAGGATAATGTAAACCCATGCATTTAGTATGAATAAGTGTATGAAAGATTGATAAAATCCACTCAATTAAGCACCAGATAAACCATAAAATAGTGATTTATCAACCTCCCCACACTTAAACATTAGCATGTACTCATGCTAGGCTCAGGAGAAGCTTTGAGGGAGTGAAGAGGAATGATAGAATGTATGAAATGCAACCTATCTATATGAATGCAACTACATGCAAAATGTTTCTACCTACTTGGTTAAAAGCAAACAAGTTCTCCAAGACAAATATAAACCAAATTCCACTAATTCAATTCATACAATAAAAAGCAAGTAAACTTGTAAGAAGATAGCTAATGAAAGCAGGGAACATAGAATTAAGCACTGAACCCTTACTGGTAGTGTATATCACTCTAACTCTCAAGTGTCCAGGGTCAATCACTCTACTCTTTCCTAGTCATACTTTCTGAACCTTGTTCTTCATCTAATCAATCAACAAATATTTAGCATACCAATGCAAACATCATGAGGTCTTTTCAAGGTTGTAATGGGGCTGAGGTAAAGGTAAGGATACATATATAAGGCTAAGTGAGCTAACAAAATGAATCCTTGATTAGTCTAAGATCTCAACTAATATTCATACTTTATACAATTTAAAATGCTTTACCTAGCTACCCAAATTTTTTTCCACTTTTGTATTACATGCTCATGTATCAAACCTTTTTTTTTTGAATTTTGTCCCATGTGTATTGATTCTTTTTATTTTGCATTTGGGGTAATATATATATATATATATATATATATATATATATATATATATATTGTATCCCCTTATTTAATTGCTTCATTTTTTTATTTTTTTTCAATACACATGGTAATTTAATTATTTTGATTTCGCATGAGTGTAAAACCCAAAACCTTTGAAATGTCTTATTATGATCAAGTCTCAAATCATATAATTATTTATAGCCTTAATTTCAGAAATTATTTTTATTAAAGATAATTAAGGCAAGTTTTGATTTATTGAATTTGAAACGAGTTATGATTATTACCCAATTTTATAATTATTGGATTATTTTCTATATTCAAATTATAAAGTTGGCAGTTATGAAATAATAGAGATTTTATATGATTTGGACTGAATAATTTATATTTTAAGGTATTAATACTGCTATTTTGGAAAATGAAGAAATTAAGTATACCGTTTCTAATTTTTAGATTTGGGCATTTTATTGAAAATAATTTGTGAAATTGATGAGCAAATAGTATTTTCTATGTACAAATAGTGTTGGATTTAAATTGGATTTCAATTACTATATTATCCCTATTTTAAGTGAAATTACCATAATGTCCTTAACCCTAATTTTCAAAATGAAACCCTAAAACCCTAATCCGGTTACCCGGTTTCCCCATCAGCAATGCACTTCTTCCCTTTTTTTTTTCATTCATGCGCAACAGCAGTAGGGGAAAAAGGAATCAGGCAACAGCCCCACTCTTCCTCAACATAGCAACACACACACACAAACCCCTCCAACGGAAACAGAATAGAGAGGAAGAAGGACTTAGCGCCGCCGGCTGGGTACTGCCGCCGTGACCGCCAGACTGCCGCACGCGAGGAGCGCCGCCGTCGAAGTCGCCCCGTTCATCCCTGCCCAGTCGCGGTTCTGGCACCCATCACCCCATTCCGTCGCTGGAGATCTCGAAGCCGCCGCTCGTTGCTCCATCCTTGTCACCGCCACTGCCTCCATGTCTTCCAACGGCGCCACCATCGCCGCCGTGAACCGTGGCTAGAGGAGGGAGCGAGAGATCAGAGGAGAGGTGTGTCGCGCTCTGCTGCAGTTTAGTCGGCCTTGCTGCCTCTGCTGCTGGGGATTGCCTCCGTCACTGTCGCCGGCGAGGAGAAAGCAGTGTGGGAAGAACAGAACGCGAGGGAGAACCGGTCCGCCATTGAGCTGCCGCGTCAGGAAAGGGGTTCATGCCGCCGGAATTCCCCTGCAGCCGCCATTGCCTTTGAAAGCCGCCGCTGAGGCCAGGGTGCTATGGTGGCTGCTAACCGAGTTGCCGTTGATGAATGGGTGAGGCTATGCTGATTCTGAGTTGCCGTGTCATTGCAAAAGTAAGGAAACTCACTGGAATAGCATCACCGGAGCTGATGCCGCTGCCTGGGTCGCTGCGGTACGAGCTGCCGTTGATAGAGCTCCTATGTTCAGTGATTTTTGTGAGTTTCGGCTTTGCGGTAAGGGTGTTAAATTTGTGGTTTCTGTCATTTTGGGTTTTGATAAGATTTTGATGCTGCGCGGTGTTTTATAGCTGATCCACCGGAGCTTCTGGCCGCCGCCGGAACTGTTGCTGGGCCGGTTCGAAATCGCAGCTTCCTCATTGTGTTATCTCGGTAAGAAACTATGTTTCGAACAACCTCGCGTTAGTATTTGGGTGTGTTTGGTAATGTGGGATTGAGTCCTGATTATTATGTTACGATTAGTGTTGCCTTGGTTATTGCGGTAGTGGCTGGGAGCTGAGGTTTTGGTTGCCGGTGATTTCGGGTTGAGGCGGAAAGGACTCTGTGAGATGTTTGGGTTATGGATTTGCGTTTTGAGGTAGGGGCGCTTTCCAAAAACTATGTTTTATGTATTGGAATTATTACATATGGATACTGATGTGAGATATTATGTATTTGGTGATTGTATCTGCCTTATGTATTATTTGATTGACTCGAATGATTATGGATGTTGGTTTGGCTGAATTGTTGTGCAGCTTTGTGAAATGTAATGTTTTGAAGTTGATTCTTTAAAGATTTGAAATCTGAGTTTAATCCGCTGAGGATTGATTTGATTTGAGTTAATTGTTTTGATGATATGAAAAGTTGAATGCACTTTTGAATTCAGCCGGGTTTGCTTTAATTGATTTGGTTTTGATAAATGATTTATTGCTAAACCGATTCTGTAAAGCTTTGGAAATGAGTTAAATCAATTGATATTGAGTTGATTTTGAAATGGTATCCTTGAGACACGCCACTGAGGCGATTGTTGGATTTAGCTTGCTTTAAATTGATTTCTGGTTTTGAGCTGTTGAAAAGGAATGAGAAATGGTTTAGTTGGGACCCGAACCGGGTGGCAAAAGTCCAAGTTTTAGGGGAGGTGCTGCCGAAATTTCTGCGAAATCCTAATCTTGTTTTGAAAAGTTATTTAAAAAGGGTTAGATTTGAGAAATTGTATTATTTGATTTATTAAGAGGATGTTTATGTTTTCAAGCTTAATTTATTTAATGAACCTTATACGTTGAGTTCGGCTTATTTAGAATTGAACTATTTTTACCGTTTGAATCACTAAAGGAAAGAATGATGCTCCAATATTGATTTTAATATAAAAAAGAGTTTTTAGTGATTTCAAAGGAATCTAGACTTTTGATTGATTAATCAAGTTTGAGGCATTTTGGAAGAGTTAGAAAAAATGGGTTCTAAAAAGAAACTTGAAAGTGGTTTGATTCAAATGAACCGGTTCCGTTTCAAATGAGTTGATTTTTGGACCGGGTTGGAATTTGTGATTTTGTATGGCCGGTTTTATAGTAAATTCAGTTTTATTCACTTGAACCGAAAAATCTATGATTTTAAGAGTTTCAATGAATTTTAAGGAATTGATATAGGTTGACCTTCCCTAAAGACTTGGGACTCTGTCGAGAAACTTTTGTTATAAAATCTCATTGTTGGATGGGTGATTTTGAATACTTTGAAATAAATCCGTAACTTCCCATGGTTTTGGAAGTTTTGGAAAGAGAATGCCGAGAGTGGCTTTGTTTTAAAAAGGGAACTCATTTTGAGTAAATTTGGCTTATGAGCCTGAGATGATTTGAGAAATGAGATCTTTAAAGCCAAGGCTGAAAAGAGTTGAAACTTGATTTCAAAGTGAAATGATTTGAGAAAAAGTGATTTATGGCTTAAATGCCGATTTATGAATTTGATGATGTTGGATGGTGGAAGTGCTATTTTGATATGAGCCGGAATGGCTGTGTATGCTATTGAACTATGGCTGATTGCCGAATGAGTTATGAGCCGTATGGCTAATTATGAATTATGAATTTAAGCCGAAGGGCTGTATTTATTGATAAGTTTATTGGTTCTGGATTGAACCGTGAGCCGGATGGCTGAGATGGAAGGTGATCCATGGTTGAATATATGTGCATGTATGCAATTGAATGATTTGTGAATTTAAGCCGAATGGCTGAGATGAATGTTGTAAGCGAGTATGCTTGTGTTTTCTCTCTAGTTGTAAGGGTGACAGGGCACCGATACCCTCTAATGGTGACAGGGCGCAGATACACTCTAATGGCGACAGGGCGCATATACCCTCTAATGGCGACAGGGCGCAGATACCCTCTAATGATAATAATGCGCAACAGAGAGACTGTGTCCGAGTTAGCTACCGGACACGTGGGTTGGCTTGGTAACCGACAGATGATATCATCAGCCACTAGGGACAGACATGCATCATATGCATCTATGTGACATTGTTTGGGTGTGCATATTGTACTTGGTTTGCCTATATGATTAACTGCTAATTGTTTTACTTGCGGTAACTGTTGTTTGTGATTGAACTTCCTATTTGTGTTTGCAACTGGGACCCTGTTGGATTGTGGTGATTTGGTTGATGGTTGGATTGTTTGGGCCTAGGGCCGTGGTCGGATTGAGATGGACCGATGGTTGGTTTCGGTTTTGTGTTCCTGGTTTGGAAAAATATGAAAGGCTATTTTGGCTCAGTTGATAAACCTTTTGAAAGGCTTTTGATTTTTGAGAATTGAATGGTTCCTCTTCTAGAAAAGATTTTCGACTTTACTTTTATTGTAAACCGTTGTTTTTGAAAAGAGGCATAAGTCGGTTATTAATCACTGGTACGGTTTATCTTCATGTATCCTATTACAGTAATTCCCAAAAAACCCTCTACTGAGAACCCTTTCGAGGATGATGTTCTCACCCCTTACATTTTTCCCCTTTTAGGATTTGGGCGCAGAAGTTATGAAGAGTTTAGTTATTGTTGTGATGCCCTGTATGACCTTAGTTATTATTTATTTTACCCTCGCCTTTATCTTATTATATTTTGTAAGAGGGATAGGAATTGTGTTGGTTAATGTTTGTAATATTACTTATATATATGTATGTATATATATATGGATGTACTCTTGATGAGCTTTTGTAAGTTGCATGGTATCTATGTATGTATGTTATCGAACGAAAGTAATGTTTGGAGCGGTATTGCGGTTTAAAATTTTTAAACAGGCTCATATTTTAGTATTAAATAGTATAAGTGTCGTCGTAATGTCCGAGCTATCAGAGTTGCGCAGCCGGAAGCGTGAGCTTTGGTAGTTAGGGTGTTACATTATGGTATCAGAGCAGTTCTTCCTGTAGAGCCTGAGGAATGGACTGACTATGCTTCAATTGCATGCTCTGAGCGTTTGTCATGTATTAGGTCTTGTCGAATGATGAGAATTAGAGCTTTATGCACATGACGATCTATTGATTAACGCCGTTAGTCTTGCATTGCATAATTCTTGGTATTAAGTTTGGCCGGCTTAATACTAGTGAATTATGTCTATGAAAGCACTAATGGGTTATCATAAGTGATATACGAGTTTTGAGCAAAGCGAATCGCGGGTTTTGGGAACGTTGGAAACTATTTCTCGAGGCTATTCAGTTGTGTGTTTTGGATTTTGTTCGAGTCGACCTGTTCTTTCATGTCCTAACTTGAAATTCTCGTTTGCTACTCCTTTTGAAAAGTAGTTTGATATTTCTACTCTATTCCCTTATTCATATGCATTCTTGTTTGATCCTAAGTGCATATGCTTGTTTGAGATCCTTGTTGTATCTATCTTTCTCTGTTTGAGTTCTTTTTGATTCACGTATCCTTTGATATAGCTTTGAACTTGTCTTAATGCACTGTGCCTTTTTAAGTCCGGATTCCGAGTCCATTCTTATAGAAATTGTTGATTCGGTTTTTCCTCTTATTTGACAGTGATTACAGCTAGTTTTGAGACTTTTATGAAAATTGCTGTTGAATAGATGTATACTTATCTATATATGAAACTTGAAGATTTCTTACACAGTTTGACAACTATTTATTTCTAATACCTCGCCTGTACTTTTACTGGTTTACGGAACTGCATTTACTTTAAAATTATAATTTGACTTTCTAGTAAATTTACCATAGTTCTAATGCACATCTTCATTCGATTATGAATTTGGATATTTTTCAAAATTTTGGAAAGGAAAGATTTTTCACTTTTATCCCGATTGAGTTCCGTTTGATAAGCTTTACTTAACTTATTTTGAATCGAGTTTGATTTAGCATGCTATATGGTTTATGCCATTGTTGTTCTTTTGAAAGTGCTGGATTCATAGCTTTCTTCTTATGAACGGACTAGATTCTCTATTAAACCTTCCATCTTTATGAATGTCATACTTGACCTTATTTTTAACTAATCTTTACAATTTGTGAACATTACCATTGATTTTGGTTTTTCCAATCTTGTGAATCTCATTCTTATGTGAGTTAGTTTGATTCGTTTCAAAATAGTGCATCGCTTATCCTCTCATTGTCTTTACAAGAGTTTTTAGTCAAAGATTTATCCTTGAGAAGTTACTAATGATTGAGTTGTCTTTTCCTATGATTTTTGTATTCTTTTGAATCAATTGAAAGCTGATTTGATGTCTCACGTCTAGTGGATCTTGTTTGAACTACCTTGATTTAAAACCCTCTCTTGCATGGCTTGACTCTTTTTAAGTACATCCTAATTTTCTTGAATATCCTTCTGAGATGGTGATTTCAAGTATACTTTTGGAGTCTTGTTTTGAACCTTTTTAAAGAAGTTTTGAATTCTCTTTGAAGAAATTCTAAACTGAATCTATTCTTTGTTACATGATTGAGAGTGAAACCATTATTCGATTTTGACGAAATTGTTCTTAAAGTTGGCATGCACTATTTTAAATGAGGTTTTGAAAAGTTTCCTTGTTTAGTGGAAACCGGTTCGTTTGTAACGCACCACTTATTTCCTTTACCAAATTGTAAGCAAATTTTTACTTCGGAATTTCCTTTCTAAAAAGAGTTTAACTCATCTTTTGTCCTTGCTATAAATGTCATACACGCTTGTTTGAATGTGGACTTTGGAAAATTTTGAACAAACATTTGATTTTTCTTCCGAGTCTTCTGAACTACTTTTGGCTGAGTTTGTGCACCTGACTATCTTTCTAAAATACTTGAGGAAATATTTTAGCTCTTAGCCAAACTTGTGTGCATTTTGTTTTTAAAGCTTTACATAATCTGCTTCAACATGAAATTGCATTGAAGTAAAGCCACGTTTATGCTTTTGCTACTCTCTTGAAGAATGTTTATTGCTTGACTTTCTTCTAAACTGCGAAGTGATTTTTCCGCAAGTTTTCGATTCTTTTATGAACAACGTGTTCGGGAGTATTTCTAATTGTGCTCTTGAGTTCTGTGAGCTTTGCCTTGGGTTTGAGATATTCTCTTCTGTAAACCTCATACTTCTTTGACTCAGCTTGAATTTGTTCTAAACCATGCGCTAATTTTCTTCCTATGGATCCTATTGAATTTCTTTGATCCAAGGGTCATCTTTGAAGTTGTCAATCGATTTATTTCTAGCGAACTTCATTGGTTGAGTGTCCTTGTTTACCCAGATTGGATACATTTTCCCAAATCTATGAGTATTATTCTTGACATGTGTCTTTCCTTTCTGAATCTGGTATCCTTCTGAGTAGACTCGAGAATTGTTTTGATGTCACGTGCGACTTGTAGACGTAGTAACGCGATGCGTTAGTTCTTTGAGACGTGATATGTGTATACAGAAACTGGACCGGTAGGTGTGCAACATTATGAGTTGTGGGTGTTTTGTTCCTTGCGGACAGGCTTGCGGTTGTAAGGCTTGGATCGAATATGGGATTGTAAAGTGCTTGATGGAGATGGAAAGTTGAAACTTTGAGGTTGATATGAGATTAGTGTGCGGAGGTTAAACACGTCGTTTTAACTCCATCCTGTTTGATAGCCTTTGATGCCTTGCCCTTCTATCACATGATTGACCCATGTTATCTTTTGCATTGCGCCTACCTTGAAACGTTTACTTTGCAACCACACTCCTACATTTACATCCCCATGCTTATGACAATCAAAGTATTTGAAAATCGTATATATGATTATATTTTGAGATAATTTTGCTTCTTCCGTGAATGGGTTCAAGGGTGAACTGTTATGAAATTTCTTTCAATTTGTATCAATTTTCGAGGGCGAAAATTTTTATAAGGTGGGTAGAATGTAAAACCCAAAACCTTTGAAATGTCTTATTATGATCAAGTCTCAAATCATATAATTATTTATAGCCTTAATTTCAGAAATTATTTTTATTAAAGATAATTAAGGCAAGTTTTGATTTATTGAATTTGAAACGAGTTATGATTATTACCCAATTTTATAATTATTGGATTATTTTCTATATTCAAATTATAAAGTTGGCAGTTATGAAATAATAGAGATTTTATATGATTTGGACTGAATAATTTATATTTTAAGGTATTAATACTGCTATTTTGGAAAATGAAGAAATTAAGTATACCGTTTCTAATTTTTAGATTTGGGCATTTTATTGAAAATAATTTGTGAAATTGATGAGCAAATAGTATTTTCTATGTACAAATAGTGTTGGATTTAAATTGGATTTCAATTACTATATTATCCCTATTTTAAGTGAAATTACCATAATGTCCTTAACCCTAATTTTCAAAATGAAACCCTAAAACCCTAATCCGGTTACCCGGTTTCCCCATCAGCAATGCACTTCTTCCCTTTTTTTTTTCATTCATGCGCAACAGCAGTAGGGGAAAAAGGAATCAGGCAACAGCCCCACTCTTCCTCAACGTAGCAACACACACACACAAACCCCTCCAACGGAAACAGAATAAAGAGGAAGAAGGACTTAGCGCCGCCGGCTGGGTACTGCCGCCGTGACCGCCAGACTGCCGCACGCGAGGAGCGCCGCCGTCGAAGTCGCCCCGTTCATCCCTGCCCAGTCGCGGTTCTGGCACCCATCACCCCATTCCGTCGCTGGAGATCTCGAAGCCGCCGCTCGTTGCTCCATCCTTGTCACCGCCACTGCCTCCATGTCTTCCAACGGCGCCACCATCGCCGCCGTGAACCGTGGCTAGAGGAGGGAGCGAGAGATCAGAGGAGAGGTGTGTCGCGCTCTGCTGCAGTTTAGTCGGCCTTGCTGCCTCTGCTGCTGGGGATTGCCTCCGTCACTGTCGCCGGCGAGGAGAGAGCAGTGTGGGAAGAACAGAACGCGAGGGAGAACCGGTCCGCCATTGAGCTGCCGCGTCAGGAAAGGGGTTCATGCCGCCGGAATTCCCCTGCAGCCGCCGTTGCCTTTGAAAGCCGCCGCTGAGGCCAGGGTGCTATGGTGGCTGCTAACCGAGTCGCCGTTGATGAATGGGTGAGGCTATGCTGATTCTGAGTTGCCGTGTCATTGCAAAAGTAAGGAAACTCACTGGAATAGCATCACCGGAGCTGATGCCGCTGCCTGGGTCGCTGCGGTACGAGCTGCCGTTGATAGAGCTCCTATGTTCAGTGATTTTTGTGAGTTTCGGCTTTGCGGTAAGGGTGTTAAATTTGTGGTTTCTGTCATTTTGGGTTTTGATAAGATTTTGATGCTGCGCGGTGTTTTATAGCTGATCCACCGGAGCTTCTGGCCGCCGCTGGAACTGTTGCTGGGCCGGTTCGAAATCGCAGCTTCCTCATTGTGTTATCTCGGTAAGAAACTATGTTTCGAACAACCTCGCGTTAGTATTTGGGTGTGTTTGGTAACGTGGGATTGAGTCCTGATTATTATGTTACGATTAGTGTTGCCTTGGTTATTGCGGTAGTGGCTAGGAGCTGAGGTTTTGGTTGCCGGTGATTTCGAGTTGAGGCGGAAAGGACTCTGTGAGATGTTTGGGTTATGGATTTGCGTTTTGAGGTAGGGGCGCTTTCCAAAAACTATGTTTTATGTATTGGAATTATTACATATGGATACTGATGTGAGATATTATGTATTTGGTGATTGTATCTGCCTTATGTATTATTTGATTGACTCGAATGATTATGGATGTTGGTTTGGCTGAATTGTTGTGCAGCTTTGTGAAATGTAATGTTTTGAAGTTGATTCTTTAAAGATTTGAAATCTGAGTTTAATCCGCTGAGGATTGATTTGATTTGAGTTAATTGTTTTGATGATATGAAAAGTTGAATGCACTTTTGAATTCAGCCGGGTTTGCTTTAATTGATTTGGTTTTGATAAATGATTTATTGCTAAACCGATTCTGTAAAGCTTTGGAAATGAGTTAAATCAATTGATATTGAGTTGATTTTGAAATGGTATCCTTGAGACACGCCACTGAGGCGATTGTTGGATTTAGCTTGCTTTAAATTGATTTCTGGTTTTGAGCTGTTGAAAAGGAATGAGAAATGGTTTAGTTGGGACCCGAACCGGGTGGCAAAAGTCCAAGTTTTAGGGGAGGTGCTGCCGAAATTTCTGCGAAATCCTAATCTTGTTTTGAAAAGTTATTTAAAAAGGGTTAGATTTGAGAAATTGTATTATTTGATTTATTAAGAGGATGTTTATGTTTTCAAGCTTAATTTATTTAATGAACCTTATACGTTGAGTTCGGCTTATTTAGAATTGAACTATTTTTACCGTTTGAATCACTAAAGGAAAGAATGATGCTCCAATATTGATTTTAATATAAAAAAGAGTTTTTAGTGATTTCAAAGGAATCTAGACTTTTGATTGATTAATCAAGTTTGAGGCATTTTGGAAGAGTTAGAAAAAATGGGTTCTAAAAGGAAACTTGAAAGTGGTTTGATTCAAATGAACCGGTTCCGTTTCAAATGAGTTGATTTTTGGACCGGGTTGGAATTTGTGATTTTGTATGGCCGGTTTTATAGTAAATTCAGTTTTATTCACTTGAACCGAAAAATCTATGATTTTAAGAGTTTCAATGAATTTTAAGGAATTGATATAGGTTGACCTTCCCTAAAGACTTGGGACTCTGTCGAGAAACTTTTGTTATAAAATCCCATTGTTGGATGGGTGATTTTGAATACTTTGAAATAAATCCGTAACTTCCCATGGTTTTGGAAGTTTTGGAAAGAGAATGCCGAGAGTGGCTTTGTTTTAAAAAGGGAACTCATTTTGAGTAAATTTGGCTTATGAGCCTGAGATGATTTGAGAAATGAGATCTTTAAAGCCAAGGCTGAAAAGAGTTGAAACTTGATTTCAAAGTGAAATGATTTGAGAAAAAGTGATTTATGGCTTAAATGCCGATTTATGAATTTGATGATGTTGGATGGTGGAAGTGCTATTTTGATATGAGCCGGAATGGCTGTGTATGCTATTGAACTATGGCTGATTGCCGAATGACTTATGAGCCGTATGGCTAATTATGAATTATGAATTTAAGCCGAAGGGCTGTATTTATTGATAAGTTTATTGGTTCTGGATTGAACCGTGAGCCGGATGGCTGAGATGGAAGGTGATCCATGGTTGAATATATGTGCATGTATGCAATTGAATGATTTGTGAATTTAAGCCGAATGGCTGAGATGAAAGTCGTAAGCGAGTATGCTTGTGTTTTCTCTCTAGTTGTAAGGGTGACAGGGCACCGATACCCTCTAATGGCGACAGGGCGCAGATACCCTCTAATGATAATAATGCGCAACAGAGAGACTGTGTCCGGGTTAGCTACCGGACACGTCGGGTTGGCTTGGTAACCGACAGATGATATCATCAGCCACTAGGGACAGACATGCATCATATGCATCTATATGACATTGTTTGGGTGTGCATATTGTACTTGGTTTGCCTATATGATTAACTGCTAATTGTTTTACTTGCGGTAATTGTTGTTTGTGATTGAACTTCCTATTTGTGTTTGCAACTGGGACCCTGTTGGATTGTGGTGATTTGGTTGATGGTTGGATTGTTTGGGCCTAGGGCCGTGGTCGGATTGAGATGGACCGATGGTTGGTTTCGGTTTTGTGTTCCTGGTTTGGAAAAATATGAAAGGCTATTTTGGCTCAGTTGATAAACCTTTTGAAAGGCTTTTGATTTTTGAGAATTGAATGGTTCCTCTTCTAGAAAAGATTTTCGACTTTACTTTTATTGTAAACCGTTGTTTTTGAAAAGAGGCATAAGTCGGTTATTAATCACTGGTACGGTTTATCTTCATGTATCCTATTACAGTAATTCCCAAAAAACCCTCTACTGAGAACCCTTTCGAGGATGATGTTCTCACCCCTTACATTTTTTCCCTTTCAGGATTTGGGCGCAGAAGTTATGAAGAGTTTAGTTATTGTTGTGATGCCCTGTATGACCTTAGTTATTATTTATTTTACCCTCGCCTTTATCTTATTATATTCTGTAAGAGGGATAGGAATTGTGTTGGTTAATGTTTGTAATATTACTTATATATATGTATGTATATATATATGGATGTACTCTTGATGAGCTTTTGTAAGTTGCATGGTATCTATGTATGTATGTTATCGAACGAAAGTAATGTTTGGAGCGGTATTGCGGTTTAAAATTTTTAAACAGGCTCATATTTTAGTATTAAATAGTATAAGTGTCGTCGTAATGTCCGAGCTATCAGAGTTGCGCAGCCGGAAGCGTGAGCTTTGGTAGTTAGGGTGTTACAATGAG
The DNA here is from genome assembly GCF_014773155.1 of Arachis stenosperma. Lineage (NCBI taxonomy): Eukaryota > Viridiplantae > Streptophyta > Magnoliopsida > Fabales > Fabaceae > Arachis > Arachis stenosperma. Next base: position 96,149,212 of record NC_080385.1, read on the forward strand.
CATGCTTCCCAAATTTTCAAACACCTTATTCAATTTAATTCCCTACTTTTTTCTATCATCACATGTTCCCACAAAATTCTCCATACTTAAATTATACACAATATCTATCTTAAGCTAACCAAGGATTCAACTTGGGATTTTTATTTTGTTTTTCTGCTTAAGGCTAATAATGTGGTTATAAAACAAAAGGGAATTAAAAAGCTCAAGGTGGCTAACAAGGGTGACATAAAAGGGTAGGCTTTATTTGGGATAAGTAAGTTAATAATCAAATATGGCCTCAATCATATGCAAGCATGTAAATACACTAAATAATGGACATATAGAATGGAACAAAGTAAAGATTGCAATCATAGAGAAGAAAACACACAAGAATAAAATATTTATGGTTAAATAATGTTACCATATAATTAGGTTCAAAGTCTTACGGGTTGTGTGTTCTTTGGCTGAAAAACCATGTTCCAAATACAACTTCAAACAAATTTAACACTAAAAGGTTTTAATTTAAATTAGTGAAATTTTTTTCAAAAATAGGGTCTTAAAAAGAAACTTATTATTTTTCCACCAAGTAGTTCTTAAATGCAAACAATCGACTACACATGCAATCTATTATGCAATGCAACAATGAACAAACAAAGAAAATAGAATATTGGTGTTGAGAAGAGAATAACTAACCCGTGGAGATCGGTACCGACCTCCCCACACTTAAAGATTGCACCGTCTTCGGTGCATGCTAAGATGTACAGGTGGATGGGTGGCTCGGCAGCTAGTGCTCTTTTTGTTCCTTTCCTTGTCGGTAGTTTGGGAGTAGCTTTCTCTTTACCTTTCTTGGTGGCCATCCTGAAAGGGAAAGAGTAAGGACGTTAAAACTTCAAGGGTTAGAGCAAGGAAGAGAACGAGAAAGGTGGTAATCAGTGCACAGTAAAGAAGAATGACGTTAACACATGGTCATGACTACATATGAAAAGTCATCAATGGAAATATATCAAGTGCATGTAATGACAATTAAATGCAACATGTTTATCGACATGCTGGCAAAGGCACGAGTAGCATAGATCAAGCATTCAATGTCCAAGTTAGAATACCAAGTCTTTCAAACTAACAACATGTTTGTAATAACAATTATATTTAATTAATAAAATATATAAAGGGTTTTGTGAAAAGCAGGCATTTAGAGTAGTAGAATAAAAGAAATATAAAAATAGTGCACAATGCCATACGGGCATTTTCACAAACACATAGCATGCATGTTAAACAAGGTATGGAAAGTATTAAATTGAACATGCAAGCAACCCTATAAAAAAATAATATATAATTGTCAAACAATTTCTTAACAATCCACAAGCAAAATAATGACCCAAATAAATTTCCAACACCAATTAAAAGAAAGAAAAAGAAAAAGAAGGGAAAGAAAAGATTTAGATTTGGGAAAGAAATGATAACATAGTTGGCAATGATTTGGATAAGCTGTGCGGTGCAGGTGACGCAGACGCGTGAGTGACGCGTTCACGCGAATAGCGCTTTTATGAAATAACGCGGACGCGTCATCCACGCGGTCGCGTGGATCGATTTGTGTCATTAGCGCGAGGGCAGCCTCGCGCACGCATAACTCTCTATTTTATATGCATATTGCCAAAATTTAGGGTGACGCAGTCGCGTGGGTGACGCGATCGCGTGGATGACCTATTTTGAAAAATGATGCGGACGCGTAGGGCACGTGTTCGCGTGGTAGGGGTTGTGCTGCTAGCACGAGTCCAGCCCAATTCCAGCTCAACTTTCGGCCATACACCCTTATACGTCGATTTATAGGGCCACGCGATCGCGTGGGTAACACGGACACGTGGGGAGGTTATTTCGCTAATGACGCGAACGCATCAGGTCGCGTGGATCCATTTGTGCCAAAGGCACACCTCCAGCCACACTCTCGCGTGACTCTCTGTTCAATTTCTTTTCTTCCCAATGCACATGCGACGCGGACTGGAATTGGAGGGAGGTATGTTCTTATTATTGGTTATGAGTCTTGTAAATTGGGGGTTTTGAAAGTAAGGAAGAAGTATGTTAAATGATAAGAAAATTAAAATAGTAATAATAAAATAAACTTTTGCCAAGGTATTAGAACTGGAAGTCCTATCCTTATCAATTGTGATGAGAATTGGATTTTAATCCCACTTAGTTAACCTTTACTAAAGCAAAGGAAAGTCAAGTGGAATAATTAGTTTGATCCTCAAGTCCTAGTCAATCCTTGTGGGAAGACTAGCTTTAGAGCGATCTGCCAATTTCAACCACTGCTTTATTTGATAATTCAAGCATCAGCAATTACTTAACCAGAGCCAAAAGGGAAAATTCTAAATTAAATTGAAGACATCATAAATAGAATAAAGCAAGAATAAATTTGAAATACCTCAATTGCATTAATAAAGAAAATCATAACATGGAAAAGTTCATTAGCCAATTGGGCAACTGATGAGCGGATAATTTGTATGCTTTTTGGCATTGTTTTTAGTATGTTTTTGGTAGTTTTAGTTGAGTTTTTATTATATTTTTATTAGTTTTTAGTTAAAATTCACTTTTCTGGACTTTACTATGAGTTTGTGTGTTTTTCTGTGATTTCAGGTATTTTCTGGCTGAAATTGAGGGACCTGAGCAAAAATCTGATCCAGAGACTCAAAAGGACTGCAGATGCTGTTGGATTCTGACCTCCCTGCACTCGAAGTGGATTTTCTGGAGCTACAGAAGCCCAATTGGCGCGCTCTCAACGGCGTTGGAAAGTAGACATCCTGGGCTTTCCAGCAATATATGATAGTCCATACTTTGCCCAAGATTTGATGGCCCAAACCGGCGTTCAAAGTCACCCTCAGAATTCCCAGCGTTAAACGCCCAAACTGGCACAAGAATGGGAGTTAAACGCCCAAACTGGCACCAAAACGGGAGTTAAACGCCAAGAAGAGTCTCTACACGAAAAATGCTTCATTGCTCAGCCCAAGCACACACCAAGTGGGCCCGGAAGTGGATTTTTATGTCATTTACTCATCTCTGTACACCCTAGGCTACTAGTTCTCTATATATAGGACCTTTTACTATTGTATTTTTCATCTTTGGACATCTAGTTCTTAGATCAGATCTTGGTTCTTCTGGTTCCCTCTCTGGGGCCGAAACCAATGATCACTTTTGTTCTTATGTATTTTCAACGGTGGAGTTTCTACACACCATAGATTAAGGGTGTGGAGCTCTGCTGTACCTCGAGTATTAATGCAATTACTATTGTTCTTCCATTCAATTCCGCTTGTTCTTTGTCCAAGATATCACTTGTTCTTCAACATGATGAAGGTGATGATTGACGCCCATCACCATTCTCACTCATGAACAAGGTGACTGACAACCATTCTTGTTCTACAAGCATCTGAGGCTTAGTGAATATCTCTTGGATTCTTAGGAATCTTCGTGGTATAGGCAGGACCTGATGGCGGCATTCAAGAGAATCCGGAAGGTCTAAACCTTGTCTGTGGTATTCTGAGTAGGATTCAATGATTGAATGACTGTGACGTGCTTCAAACCTGTAACCTACTGGGCGTTAGTGACAGACGCAAAAGAGTGATTCTATTCCGGTAGGGGAGGGAACCAAACCGGTGACTGGCAGCACTGTGACAGAGTGTGTGCATTAGCTTTCACTGCGCGGATGGGAGGTAGCTGCTGACAACAGTGAAACCCTATACGAGCTTGCCATGGAAAGGAGTAAGAAGGATTGGATGAAGGCAGTAGGAAAGCAGAGAGACGGAAGGGAAGGCATCTTCATACACTTGTCTGAAGCTCTTACACCAATGATATACATAAGTATCACTATCCTTATCTTTATATTATTTTCGTTCATCATCATATACATTTGAGTTTGCCTGACTAAGATTTACAAGATGACCATAGCTTGCTTCATACCACCAATCTCCGTGGGATCGACCCTTACTCGCGTAAGGTATTACTTGGACGACCCAGTGCACTTGCTGGTTAGTTGTGCGAAGTTGTAGTGATCACAATTTCGTGCACCAAGTTTTTGGCGCCGTTGCCGGGGATTGTTCTTGTGTATGGACAACTGACGGTTCATCTTGTTGCTTAGATTAGGTATTTTTTTTCAGAGTTCTTAAGAATGAATTCTAGTGTTTCAAGGTGATGTTCTTACCATCACCAAGGCTGATTGATTCTCATCAATTTAGCTCTTGAATGCAATGTCCTGCTGAAGCTTGGCCGGCCATGTCTAATTCCTTTAGACTAAAGCTTTAGACTAACATTGCATGATTCCTGGAATTCTCATTAAGAATTTTGATATCTTTATTTTCTTTTCCACTTAATTTTCGAAAAAAAGCACAAAAAAAGTTACAAAATCATAAAATCCAAAAATATTTCTTGTTTGAGTCTAGAGTCTCATTTTAAGTTTGGTGTCAATTGCATGTTTCTGTTCTTCTTGCATTTTTTGAATTTATGCATGTGTCTTCATTGATCTTCAAGTTGTTCTTGATGATTTCCTGGTTTTGATCTTTGAATTCTATTGACTTGAGTGTTTTGTGTGTCTCATATGCATTAGTGTCAGTAGTGTTCAAACTGCTAAGTTTGGAGTCTTGCATGCATTGTTATTTGATTTTAGTTGCATTTTGATTGTTCCTTATTATCAAAAATCCAAAAATATTTTTAATTTGTGTCTTTTCAAGTCAATAATACAGAGAATTGAAGATTCAGAACATACTGCAGAGGAATCACACAGAAAAAGCTGAGCATTCGAAAATGCCCAGTGAAGAAGACAGACTGGCGTTTAAACGCCAGCCAGGGTGCCTGGCTGGGCGTTTAACGCCCAAAAAGGTATAGGTTTGGGCGTTAAACGCCAGAATGTGCACCATTCTGGGCGTTTAACGCCAGGATGGCACAAGGGGGAAGATTTTGTTTTCAAAATCAATTTTTTTTCAAGTTTTCAAAGTTTTTCAAAATCAAATCTTTTTCAAATCATATCTTTTCAATCAAATGTTTTCAAAATTAATTTCTTTCCTTTTTCAAAGATACTTACTAACAATTAATGATTTGATTGAACATTTTTTGCCTTTTCTGTTGAGGAAGGTTTTATGTTTGAATCATATCTTTTCTTGTTAGGCAAGTCATTAATTTTTAAAATCATATCTTTTCAAATTGTTTTCAAATCATATCTTTTTAAAATTGTTTTCAAATCATATCTTTTAAAATTGTTTTCAAATCATATCTTCTCAATCACATCTTTTTAAAACCATAACTTTTCAATCAAATCTTTTTAATCACATCTTTTTTTAAAATAAGTTTTCAATCATATCTTTTTGATTTCTAATTTCAAATCTTTTTCAAAAATCACTTGATTTCTTTTCCACTCTTATTTTCGAAAATCAATTAGTGTTTTTCAAAAATGTTTTCAAAATCTTTTACTTAATTTTCGAAAATTACTTCCCTTCTTCTCACATCCTTCTATTTTTGGACTAACTCTATTCCTTAATGCAAAATTCGAACTCCATCTTCTTTGATAAGTTCGAATTTTCTACTTCTGTCTTCCATTTTTCTTCCTCTGACACCTCAAGGAATCTCTATACTGTGACATAGAGGATTCCATATTTTCTTGTTCTATTCTCTTTCATATGAGCAGGAACAAAGACAAAGGCATTCTTGTTGAAGCTGACCCTGAACCTGAAAGGACCTGACCGAATTCTTCAAAGAAGAAGAAGACATGGCAGCCGAAAACAGCAACAATGCCAACAATGCAAGGAAGGTGCTGGGTGACTTTACTGCACCTACTCCCAACTTCTATGGGAGAAGCATCTCTATCCCTGCCATTGGAGCAAACAACTTTGAGCTTAAGTCTCAATTAGTTTCTCTAATGCAACAGAATTGCAAGTTCCATGGACTTCCAATGGAAGATCCTCATCAGTTTATAGCTGAGTTCTTGCAAATCTGTGACACAGTCAAGACTAATGGGATTGACCCTGAAGTCTACAGACTGATGCTATTCCCTTTTGCTGTAAGAGACAGAGCTAGAATATGGTTGGACTATCAACCTAAAGAAAGCCTGGACTCTTGGGAAAAGCTAGTCAATGCCTTCTTGGCAAAGTTCTTTCCACCTCAAAAAAAAAAATTGAGTAAGCTTAGAGTGGAAGTCCAAACCTTCAGACAGAAGGATGGTGAATCCCTCTATGAAGCTTGGGAAAGATACAAACAATTAATCAGAAAATGTCCCTCTGACATGCTTTCTGAATGGAGCATCATAGGTATTTTCTATGATGGTCTCTCTGAACTATCCAAGATGTCTTTGGATAGCTCTGCTGAAGGATGCTTCATCTGAGGAAGAAGCTTATGATCCTGAGAACCCTTCAATGGAAGAGGTGAATTACCTAGGAGATTCCTATGGAAACACCTATAATTCTTCATGGAGAAATCACCCAAATTTCTCATGGAAGAATCAAGAGAGACCTCAACAAGGTTTCAATAACAATAATGGTGGAAGAAACAGGTTTAGCAATAGCAAGCCTTTTCCATCATCTTCTCAGCAACAGACAGAGAGTTCTAAGCAGAATACTTCTGACTTAGCAACAATGGTCTCTGATCTAATAAAGACCACTCAAAGTTTCATGAATGAAACAAGGTCCTCCATCAGAAATTTGGAGGGACAAGTGGGTCAGCTGAGCAAGAAAGTTACTGAACTCCCTCCTAGCACTCTCCCAAGTAATACAGAAGAAAATCCAAAAGGAGAGTGCAAAGCCATAAACATGGCCGAATTTGGAGAGGAAAGAGAGGAAGTGGACGCCACTGAGGAAGACCTCAATGGGCGTGCACCAACCTCCAATGAGTTCCCCAATGAGGAACCATGGGAATATGAGGCTCAAAATGAGACCATAGAGATTCCATTGGATTTACTTCTGCCTTTCATGAGCTCTGATGAGTATTCTTCCTCTGAAGAGGATGAGTATGTCACTGAAGAGCAAGTTGCTAAATACCTTGGAGCAATCATGAAGCTGAATGACAAGTTATTTGGAAATGAGACTTGGGAGGATGAACCTCCCTTGCTCACCAAAGAGCTGGATGACTTGTCTAGGCAGAAATTACCTCAAAAGAGACAAGACCCTGGGAAGTTTTCCATACCTTGTACCATAGGCACCATGACCTTCAAGAAGGCTCTGTGTGACTTAGGGTCAAGTGTAAACCTCATGCCTCTCTCAGTAATGGAGAAGCTAAGGATCTTTGAGGTACAAGCTGCAAGAATCTCACTAGAGATGGCAGACAACTCAAGAAAACAAGCTCATGGACTTGTAGAGAATGTTTTGGTAAAAGTTGAAGACCATTACATCCCTACTGATTTCATAGTCCTAGAGACTGGGAAGTGCATGGATGAATCTATCATCCTTGGCAGACCCTTCCTAGCCACAGCAAAGGCTGTGATTGATGTTGATAGAGGTGAACTGATCATTCAAGTGAATGAAGAATCCTTTGTGTTTAAGGCTCAAGGATATCCCTCTGTCACCATGGAGATGAAGCTTGAAGAGCTTCCCTCAAATCAGAGACAAATAGAGCCCCCAAAGTCAAACTCTAAGTTTGGTGTTGGGAGGCCACAACCAAACTCTAAGTTTGGTGTTGAACCCCCACATTCAAATTCTAAGTTTGGTGTTGGGAGGTTCCCACATTGCTCTGATCATTTGTAAGGCTCCATGAGAGTCCTCTGTCAAGCTAGTGACATTAAAGAAGCGCTTGTTGGGAGGCAACCCAATGTTTTATAGTTAACTATTTTCTTTTGTTATTTTATCTTTTTTGTAGGTTGATGATCATAAGAAGTCACAAAATCCATTGGAAAAGCAAAAACAAAATGAAAAACAGGAAGAAAAACAGCACACCCTGGAGGAAGATGCTGCTGGCGTTCAAACGCCAGTAAGCCTAGCAGTTGGGCGTTTAACGCCCAGTCTGGCACCATTCTGGGCGTTTAACGCCAGAAAGGGGCACCAGACTGGCGTTAAACGCCAGAAAAGGGCTAATACCTGGCGTTAAACGCCAGGAATGGGCATCAGCCCGGCGTTTAACGCCAGAAATGCCTCAAAACGTGATTTTGAGTGCCATTTGGTGCAGGGATGACTTTTCCTTGACACCTAAGGATCTGTGGACCCCACAGGATCCCCACAAACCCCTCACCTATCAAATCCCATCTTTCTCTTCACCACTCACCTCCATTTCTTCTTCTTCTACTCTCTTCTTTCCTCTTTTGCTCGAGGACGAGCAAACCTTTTAAGTTTGGTGTGGTAAAAGCACTGCTTTTTGCTTTTCCATAACCATTTATGGCATCCAAAGCCAGTTCAACTGAGAAGGCATGACCTCAAGCCCATCACTAAGAAGAAGATGGAGCAAACAAGAGACCCCTCTCATCATGAGATCCCTGAGATACCTCAAGGGATGCACTTTCCTCCACAAGACTATTGGGAGCAACTGAACACCTCCCTAGGAGAATTAAGTTCCAACATGGGACAACTAAGGGTGAAGCACATGCCATCCTCCTCCATGAAATTAGAGAAGATCAAAGAATCATGAGAGAGGAGCAACAAAGACATTGAGGAGCTCAAGCACTCCATAAGACCTTCAAGAGGAAGAACAAGCCGCCATCACTAAGGTGGACCCGTTCTTTAATCTCCTTGTTCTTTACTTTCCTGTTTTTCGAATTTTAGTGCTTATGTTATCTATGTTTGTGTCTTGTGATCATTAGTGTCTTAGTGTCTATGCCTTAAAGTTATGAATGTCCTATGAAATCCATCACCTTTCTTAAATGAAAACTGTTTTTAATCACAAAAGAACAAGAAGTACAGGATTTCAAATTCATCTTTAAAACTAGCTTAATTAGTTTGATGTGGTGACAATACTTTTTGTTTTCTAAATGTATGCTTGAACAGTGCATATGTCTTTTGAATTTGTTGTTCATGAATGTTAAAATTATTGGCTCTTGAAAGAATGATGAAAAAGGAGACATGTTACTGAGGATCTGAAAAATCATAAAAATGATTCTTGAAGCAAGAAAAAGCAGTGAATACAAAAAAAAAAAAAAAAGAGAAGCAGAAAAACGAAAAAAAAAGGGGAGAAAGAAAAAGAAAAGAAAAAGAAAGAAATAAAGTTGTGATCCAAGGCAAAAAGAGTGTGCTTAAGAACCCTGGACACCTCTAATTGGGGACTTTAGCAAAGCTGAGTCACAATCTGAAAAGGTTCACCCAATTATGTGTCTGTGGCATGTATGTATCCGGTGGTAATACTGGAAGACAGAGTGCTTTGGGCCACAGCCAAGACTCATAAAGTAGCTGTGTTCAAGAATCATCATACTTAACTAAGAGAATCAATAACACTATCTGGATTCTAAGTTCCTAAAGAAGCCAATCATTCTGAACCTCAGAGGATAAAGTGAGATGCCAAAACTGTTTGGAGGCAAAAAGCTACTAGTCCCGCTCATCTAATTTGGAGCTATGTTTCATTGATGATTTGGAGTCTATAGTATATTCTCTTCTTTTTTTTCTTATTTGATTTTCAGTTGCTTGGGGACAAGCAACAATTTAAGTTTGGTGTTGTGATGAGCGGATAATTTGTATGCTTTTTGGCATTGTTTTTAGTATGTTTTTGGTAGTTTTAGTTGAGTTTTTATTATATTTTTATTAGTTTTTAGTTAAAATTCACTTTTCTGGACTTTACTATGAGTTTGTGTGTTTTTCTGTGATTTCAGGTATTTTCTGGCTGAAATTGAGGGACCTGAGCAAAAATCTGATCCAGAGACTCAAAAGGACTGCAGATGCTGTTGGATTCTGACCTCCCTGCACTCGAAGTGGATTTTCTGGAGCTACAGAAGCCCAATTGGCGCGCTCTCAACGGCGTTGGAAAGTAGACATCCTGGGCTTTCCAGCAATATATGATAGTCCATACTTTGCCCAAGATTTGATGGCCCAAACCGGCGTTCAAAGTCACCCTCAGAATTCCCAGCGTTAAACGCCCAAACTGGCACAAGAATGGGAGTTAAACGCCCAAACTGGCACCAAAACGGGAGTTAAACGCCAAGAAGAGTCTCTACACGAAAAATGCTTCATTGCTCAGCCCAAGCACACACCAAGTGGGCCCGGAAGTGGATTTTTATGTCATTTACTCATCTCTGTACACCCTAGGCTACTAGTTCTCTATATATAGGACCTTTTACTATTGTATTTTTCATCTTTGGACATCTAGTTCTTAGATCAGATCTTGGTTCTTCTGGTTCCCTCTTTGGGGCCGAAACCAATGATCACACTGTTCTTATGTATTTTCAACGGTGGAGTTTCTACACACCATAGATTAAGGTGTGGAGCTCTGCTGTACCTCGAGTATTAATGCAATTACTATTGTTCTTCCATTCAATTCCGCTTGTTCTTTGTCCAAGATATCACTTGTTCTTCAACATGATGAAGGTGATGATTGACGCCCATCACCATTCTCACCCATGAACAAGGTGACTGACAACCATTCTTGTTCTACAAGCATCCGAGGCTTAGTGAATATCTCTTGGATTCTTCGGAGTCTTCGTGGAATAGGCAGGACCTGATGGCGGCATTCAAGAGAATCCGGAAGGTCTAAACCTTGTCTGTGGTATTCTGAGTAGGATTCAATGATTGAATGACTGTGACGTGCTTCAAACCTGTAACCTACTGGGCGTTAGTGACAGACGCAAAAGAGTTATTCTATTCCGGTAGGGGAGGGAACCAAACCGGTGATTGGCAGCACTGTGACAGAGTGTGTGCATTAGCTTTCACTGCGCGGATGGGAGGTAGCTGCTGACAACAGTGAAACCCTACACGAGCTTGCCATGGAAAGGAGTAAGAAGGATTGGATGAAGACAGTAGGAAAGCATAGAGATGGAAGGGAAGGCATCTTCATATGCTTGTCTGAAGCTCTTACACCAATGATATACATAAGTATCTCTATCTTTATCTTTATGTATTTTCGTTTATCACTATACCCATTTGAGTCTGCCTGACTGAGATTTACAAGATGACCATAGCTTGCTTCATACCACCAATCTCCGTGGGATCGACCCTTACTCACGTAAGGTTTATTACTTGGACGACCCAGTGCACTTGCTGGTTAGTTGTGCGAAGTTGTAGTGATCACAATTTCGTGCACCAGCAACATAAATCAAATACAAATAAAAGCATTAGAGTATCTAAAAGTAGAAGAGAAATATAAAGTAAAAGAAATATTGAACCTGTGATGAAGAAGAAATAAATCCTAATTTCTAAAAATCCTAATCCTAAATCCTAAGAGAGAGGAGAGAACCTCTCTCTCTAAAAACTACATCTAAAATTATAAAAACTGAATTATAAATCTCCTCCTTCATTCCTCCACTTTGCAGTCTTTAATCTGTGTTTTCTGGGCTTGAAATTGGGCCGGAAATAGCCTAGAATTCGCTGGTTATGAAATCTGCCACGCTGATTTTCGCAAATGTGACATGTCCGCGTGGAGCACGCGTTCGCGTCGCCTATCTGTACGTTCACTATGATAAATTATATATTAAATCGAAGCCCCGGACGTTAGCTTTCCAACGCAAGTAGAACTGCATCATTTGGACTTCTTTAGATCAAGTTATGATCGTTTTAGTGCGAGAGGGTCAGGATGACAGCTTTGTAGTTCCTTCAACTTATTGTATTCCTTCCACTTTTGCATGCTTCCTTTCCATCCTCTAAGCTATTCCTGTCCTGTAATCCCTGAAATCACTTAACACACATATCAAGGCATCGAATGGTAATAAGAAAGTATTAAACATAGCAAAATTATGACCAAAGAAGCATGTTTTCAGTCATAGCACAAATTCAGGAAGGAGAATGTAAACCCATGCATTTAGTATGAATAAGTATGAAAGATTGATAAAATCTACTCAATTAAGCACAAGATAAACCATAAAATAGTGTTTTATCAAGAGGAAACCTTGCCAGTAATCATCAATTCTTCCTTAAGCATAGAAGAAGAAACAAAGCTGGTTGAAATATTGAAAGCTCACAAAACAGCTTTAGGATGGACAATTAATGATATCAAAGGCATCAGCCCAGCCATCTGCATGCACAAAATTTTGCTAGAAGAAGATTCAAGACCTGTAGTACAGCCTCAAAGAAGACTCAACCCAACCATGAAGGAGGTAGTCCAAAAAGAAGTGATGTAGCTGTGGAATGTTGGAATCATATACCCAATCTCTGATAGCTCTTGGGTGAGTCCAGTACAAGTAGTGCCAAAGAAGGGAGAAATGACTGTAATCTCCAATGAGAAAAATTAATTAATTCCTACAAGGACAGTGACTGGTTGGAGGATGTGCATAGACTATAGAAGACTGAATGAGGCCACAAGGAAAGATCATTTTCCTCTCCCCTTCATTGATCAGATGTTAGAAAGATTGGCAGGCCATGCTTATTATTGCTTCCTGGACGGGTATTCCGGGTATAATCAGATAGTGGTGGACCCAAAGACCAAGAAAAGACTTCCTTCACATGTCCATTTGGAGTTTTTGCCTACAGAAGGATGCCTTTTTGGCTATGTAATGCCCCTACTACCTTTCAAAGGTGTATGCTCTCCATCTTCTCAGATATGGTTGAGAAATTTTTAGAAGTCTTCATGGATGACTTCTCTGTTTTTGGTAACTCTTTTGAAAACTGCCTACAACATCTAATTCTTGTATTGAAATGATGCCAAGAAATAAATTTAGTTTTAAATTGGAAAAAATGCCATTTCATGATAGCAGAAGGTATTGTATTTGGGCTTAAAGTTTTAAGCAAGGGAATAGAAGTTGATAGAGCTAAGATAGAAGTCATTGAAAAGCTCTCTATACCTGTCAATGTAAAAGCAGTGAGAAATTTTCTCGGGCATGCTGGGTTTTACAGAAGATTTATCAAAGATTTTTCAAAAATAGCCAAACCATTGAGTAATTTGCTAGTGGTTGAAAATCCTTTCATTTTTTGATGACAACTGCAAGCATGCCATTGAAACTTTGAAAAGAAAACTCAGTACAGCACCAATCATCACACATCCAGAATGGGGACTCTCCTTTGAGCTTATGTGTAATGCAAGTGATGTTGCAATTGGTGCTGTATTGGGACAAAAGAAAGACAAGTTGCATCATGTCATATACTATGCCAGTAAGGTGTTCAATGAGGCACAAAAGAATTACACAACCATAGAGAAAGAGCTACTGGCTATTGTATATGCATTTGATAAATTTAGACAATACTTGATTGGTTCAAAAGTTATAGTGTATACTGATTATGCTACTCTCAAGTACCTTATGTCTAAACAGGATGTAAAGGCCAGACTCATCAGATGGGTGCTGCTACTACAAGAATTTGACATTGAAGTGCGAGATAGGAAGGGGAGCAAGAATCAGGTGGCAAATAATTTGTTAGGAGTTCCACAAGAGGCTAATCAGGATATATCCCAACCAGTGAGTGAAAAATTCCAAGAAGAACACCTTTTCCAAGTTCAGCAAGCACCTTGGTTTGCTGACATAGCAAACTACAAGGTGGGATGGAAGATACCGCAAGAATTTTCCAAGCAGCAAGTGAAAAAGCTACTCAATGAAGCAAGGAAGTTTTTGTGGGACGAACCTTTCTTATTAAAGAGATGCTCTGATGGAATGATTAGGAGGTGTGTCCCTGAAAATGAAATGAGAGATATATTGTGGCATTGTCATGGTTCAGCCTAAGGTGGACACTTAGGACCAAAAAGAATAGCTGCTAAAATACTGCAGAGTGGATTTTATTGGCCAACCATCTTCAAGGATGCCAGAGAGTTTGTTCACCAATGTATTGAATGCCAAAAAGCTGAACGATTGACAAGAAGGAATGAGATGCCTCAGAACTACATCCTAGAAATGGAGCTATTTGATATTTGGAGCATTGATTTCATGGGCCCTTTTCCTCCTTTATATTCTTCAAGCCTGAAGGCGTGCCTTTAACACAATTGTTCGACGCACCAACAACCCACGCGTACGCGTCCCTGACGCGAACGCGTCACTTACACAACACCCATCCCACGCAAAAGCGTGAGCAACGCGATCGCATTGCGCGGATATTATGAACCCTAAACCAAACAGAGAGTTGCGCTGAAACGACGCTGCCATCATGCATCTAGCACAAATACCAGCGACGCATTCGCGTGCTTCACGCGTCTGCGTCACCTATCTTACAACCAACCCACGCGATTGAGTCGGCCACGCATATGCATCAACCCAAGTGCACCCCATTCACGTGATCGCATCCTCCACGCGTTTGCGTGGATTCGCGATCACTAACCCCAAGTCACGCGAACCCTTTTCCCGTCACGTCCCCAAACCCTACCCCCCTCTCTCTCTAACCTCTGTAACTCTCTCTCTCAACCACCCCAGCCACCACTTCCGACCACCAACGAACACCGCAGTCCTCCAAGATCACCACGCCACCACCGCCGCACCGACCACCCCTCCCCTCTCTTCTTTCCTTTCCCTCTCTCTCTCTCTCTCTCTCTCTTCCGCAAGCCTTACCACGCGGACGCATGGCTGACGCGTTCGTGCCATATTCCTATAATGGCCACTCACGTGATCGCGTCATCCACGCGACCACGTCACCCTGGAATTTGGCAATAATAAATTTTGAACAGAGAGTTGTGCGAATGCGAGGCTGCCCTCGCGCCAGTAGCACAAAATGCATCACGCGTCCGCGTGACCGACGCGACCTCGTCGATTAATTTAAAGCGCAAGTCACGCGACCGCGTCCCTAACGCGTCCGCGTCGCTTGCGCCGCACAGCTTACCCTAAATTGCCAAAATATCTTATCTTTTCTTTCCCAATCCTAATTTTTCCTCCCTCCTTTCTTCCTTACTTCTTTCTTCCCTTCCTTCCCTTCTCATTCTTCTTATCTTTCATTTTATTTATTTGCATATTTCATTCATTGCATTTTAATTTAGTGTATATTTTTCCTTCTTTTCTAAATTCATTATTTTTTCTTTGGTGTTGAATTTTCTTATTTAACGGTTGCATCTTCTCTTGAATTATTTTGGGTGCTTAGTGACTTGTTTTATTCTGGTTAGGTAATATTATTTATATCAATGCCAATCTTTTATACCTGTATCACTTTTGCATTGACATGAATTTATATTATCTCTCCTTACCCACACTCTCTTCCCTCATTTTTGCAAATTTTTACATTATTGATATGCCATGTGTCTCTACTATTTTCTCACTTGCATGTTGTAGTTACCATGAAATTGAGACCCCCATTATTTGGCATTAATCCACCCAGACTTTATTTACATTCTTATTTTTATTTCTGGGTTACTTTTTCTTCTTTTCCCTCTTCTTTCAGGATGGCCACCACAAAGGGAGAGGAAAAGCTTCTTACTGGGGAGACAAACAACTTTATCTGCTCAATCTTTGGAGAAAAGCATCAGTTGAAGCAACCCGTCCACCTGCACATCTTAGCATGCACCGAGGACGGTATAATCTTTAAGTGTGGGGAGGTCGATACTGATCTCTATGGGTTAGTTACTCTTTTATCTCAACACCAATGGTTTATTTTCCTTGTTAGTTGTTGCATTTGCATGTTTGATTGCATATTTTACCACTTGGTTGAAGTAATAAATTTCTTTTCAAGACTTTATTTTATAATATTTCACTAATTTAAATTAAAAATTAAATTTTCTATGTGTTAAATTTGTTTGAAGTTGTATTTGGAACATGATTTTTGAGACAAAGAACACACAACCTGTGAGATTTGAGCTTATTTACATGGTTACATTATTTAACCATAAATTTTTATTCTTGTGTGTTTTCTTCTCTATGATTGTAATCATTACTTTGTTCCATTATATATGTCCATTATTTAGTGTATTTACATGCTTGCATATGATTGAGGCGATTACTTGTTTTAGCTCACTTATCCCAAAAAGTCTACCCTTTTATGTCACCCTTGTTAGCCACTTTGAGCTTTTTAATCCCCTTTTGTTTTATAACCACATTACTAGCCTTAAGCAGAAAAACAAAATAAAAATCCCAAGTTGAATCCTTGGTTAGCTTAAGATAGATATTGTGTATAATTTAAGTGTAGGGAATTTTATGGGAACATGGGATGATAGAAAAAAAGTAGGAAATTAAATTGAATAAATTATTTGAAAATTTGGGAAGCATGCTCATGTGAAATCAAAATAATTAAATTACCATGTGCATTGATAAAAAAATGAAGTAATTAAATAAGGGGATACAAATATATATATTACCCCAAATGCAAAATAAAAAGAATCAATGCACATGGGACAAAATTCAAAAAAAAGTTTGATACATGAGTATGTAATACAAAAGAAAAAAAAGGAAAAATTTGGGTAGCTAGGTAAAGCATTTTAAATTGTATAAAGTATGTATATGTTAGGTGAGATCTTAGACTAATCAAGGATTCACTTTGTTAGCTCACTTAGCCTTATATATGTATCCTTACCTTTACCTCAGCCCCATTACAACCCTGAAAAGACCTCATGATGTTTGCATTGGTATGCTAAATATTTGTTGATTGATTAGATGAAGAACAAGGTAGAGAAAGCATGATTAGAGAAGAATAGAGTGATTACCCTATACACTAGAGAGATTAGAGTGCATATATACTACCAGTAAGGGTTCAATGCTTGATTCTATGTTCCCTGCTTTTATGAGCTATCTTCTTACAAGTTTACTTGTTTTCACTGTATGATTTGAAATAGTGGAATTTGATTCATGTTTGTCTTGGAGAACTTATTTTCTTTTAACCAAGTAGGTAGAAATATTTTACATGTAGTTGCATCCGCATAGATAGGTTGCATTGCATACTCTCTATCATTCCTCTTCACTCCTTTATAGCTTCTCTTGAGCTTAGCATGAGGACATGCTAATGTTTAAGTGTGGGGAGGTTGATAAACTCCTATTTCATGGTTTATCTTGTGCACAATTGAGTGGTTTTTTTCAAGTCCTTGCCCACTTATTCATATGATTTGCATGGTTTTACATTCTCCTTCCTGATTTTGTGCTATGATTGAAAACATGCTTCTTTGTCCTTATATTTGCTAATATTAATCCTCTCGTATTACCATTAGATGCCTTGATATGTGTGTTAAGTGATTTCAGAGATTACAGGACAGGAATGGCTCAGAGGATGGAAAGGAAGCATGCAAAAGTGTAAGGAATACAAGAAGTTGAAGGAACTGCAAAGCTGTCAACCTGACCCTCTTGCACTAAAATGATCATAACTTGAGCTACAAAGGTCCAAATCATGCGGTTCTACTTGCGTTGGAAAGCTAACGTCCGGGGCTTCGATTTGATATATAATTCGCTATAGTGGCCGTAGAGATAGGCAACGCAAACGCGCGCTTCACGCGGACGCGTCGCATCTGCGAATCTCATTCCACGCAAACGCGTGGATGACGCCTCCGCGTCACTTTGCCGCGACCTGTACGGATCAAGAAGCACTGGGAGTGATTTTTGGGCTGTTTTTGACCCAGTTCTTGGCCTAAAAAACACAGATTAGAGGCTGAGAGTGGAGAAAAATGAATAATTCAATCATTACTCACAATTTTAGGTTTTAGATGTAGTTTTTAGAGAGAGAAGTTCTCTCCTCTCTCTTAGGATTTAGGATTAGGATTTCTATTAGGATTAGGATCGTTTCTTCATACCAGGTTCAACAATTTATGTTTCTCTTCTATTTTTGTTTATTCTGAAGCTTTTATTTATTTTTGATTTATGTTGCCCAATTGGCTTATGAATATTTTCCATGTTAGAATTGACATCTCCATTCAATTTAATTTGAGGTATTCCAGTTATTTATGATTTTTATCTAGCATTTTATATTCTTGCCTTTAATTGATTAATTGGTAATTCTTGAGTTGTCAAACTCATTGTCGACTGAAAATTAGAATTCTTCAAGAATTAACTCGAGTTCCAATAACTCTAGCCTTTTCCAAGGAAAGACTAGGACCTGAGGAACCAAACTTATTCCATCCACTTGACTTACCTTCATAGTTAGAGGTTAACTTAGTGGGAGAAAAATGCAATTCTCATCACAATTGATAAGGATAACTGGGATAGGACTTCCAGTTTTCATACACTGCCAAGAGTTTTATTAGTTATTAATTTATTAATTCTTGCAACCTGTTTCTCTTGCTTAAAACATTTTTCAAACCCAAACACTGTTTTTCCATAACCAATAATAAAACACATCTCCCTGCAATTCCTTGAGAAGACGACCCGAGGTTTGAATACTTCGGTTAATTATTTTTATTGGGTTTGTTACTTGTGACAACCAATTGTTTGTACGAAGGGATTTTATGTTAGTTTAGAATTTATACTTACAACGCGACTATATTTTTATAAAATTCTTTACTAGCAAAAATCCTAACGTCAAGTATGTCTCAAAGTGGGTGGAAGCTATAGCCACAACCACATGTGATGCACAAATTGTCCTTCAATTCCTGAAAAAAGCATATATTCACTAGGTATGAAATACCTAAGGGTCTTGTTAGTGATGGTGGTGGTCATTTCTGCAACAAGCAGATGGAGAAACTACTTCACAAATATGGAGTGATGCATAAAGTAGCCACACCATATCACCCACAGACCAATGGCCAAGCAAAGCTTGCAAATAGGGAGTTGAAGAGGATTTTGGAGAAGACTGTGGGAGCCACTAGAAAAGATAGGGCCAGAAAGCTAGAAGATGCACTCTGGACATACAGGACAGCATTCAAAACTCCTATTGAAAAGTCCCCTTTTCAGCTATTATATGGCAAATCTTGTCACCTCCCTGTAGAGCTTGAGCATAAAGCTTTCTTGGCCATTAAACTCCTCAACCTTGATTCTCAAGCAGCAGGGGAGAAGAGGCTACTACAACTAAATGAGTTAGATGAGTTTAGGCTAGAAGCCTATGAAAATGCTAAGATATACAAGGAAAAAGCTAAGAGGTGGCATGACAAGAAGATATCAAGGAAGGAGTTCAAACCAAGAGAGCAAGTACTCTTATATAACTCCAGGCTCAAAATCTTCCCTGGCAAGCTCAAATCCAAATGGACTAGTCCTTATTTGGTGACAAAGGTTTTCCCTTATGGAAGCCTTGAATTGCTAGATGAAGCAACAAAGAGCCATTTCACAACAAACAGTCACAGGGCAAAGCATTACTTGGGAGGCCAATGGGACAAAGAAAAGGAGGTTCAGAACCTGAGCTGAGCAAGAATGAAGGATGTCAAGCTAGTGACAATAAAAGAGCATTTGTTGGGAGGCAACCCAACCTGAGGTAATCTCTTTTCATAGCTATTTCAATAAAAAGGCTGAGTAGTCTGGTGCACAAAATTGTGATCACACTTTCCACAACTCCGCACAACTAACCAGCAAGTGCACTGGGTCGTCCAAGTAATACCTTACGTGAGTAAGGGTCGATCCCACGGAGATTGACGGCTTGAAGCAAGCTATGGTCATCTTGTAAATCTCAGTCTGGCGGATTCAAATGGTTATGAGGCTTTGATAATTAAAAGATAAATAAAATGGAAAATAACATAGAGATACTTATGTAATTCATTGGTGGGAATTTCAGATAAGCATTTGGAGATGCTTTGTTGCTTCTGAACCTTTGCTTTTCTATTGTCTTCATACAATCATGCGTCCTCCCTTCCATGGCAAGCTGTATGATCCTCTCAGTGAAAATGGTCCGGCTACGGTTCTATACGGCTAATAAACTGTCAGATTTCTCGTTTCGGATGAAAAATAGCAGGCACAGCTACTGCAGGGCTAATCATCTGTCGGTTCTCACTTGTGTCAGAATAGGATCCCTTGATCCTTTTGCACACAGTCACTGCGCCCAACAATCATGAGTTTGAAGCTCGTTGACGTGGCAGAAAAATCACCGATCAAGAGTTTATAGAGAAAACAACGTTGCAAGTATAGCTCTTAACCAATGTTGATTCCGCGTATCAATTTAGAAGGGGTTGTCCCAAAATTTAGAAATAAAATACTGGGAGTATGAATCCCAGATCATCTCCCAACGAGTTACAGATAGAGTGCTATTTTATTAATCAGAGGTTTTCCAAGAAAATTTTGAGTTTGAGAAACAAAGAAATAAGTAATAGTAAATTCAGATAAAAGCCTTGACATGGAGAAGATTAATTGGAAGTTCTATCCTTGTTGGAAATCCCCCAAGTGTAATCGTAAAAGATTTTTGTCTTACTTGGTCATCCCTTAATTAATAAGGGAAAGTCAAGTAACTAATTAACAAACTATATCCTCAGGTCCTAATCCTCTCCTGAGGAAGGATTATAGTTAGAGACTAGAGTTGTCAGTCATTAACCATCCATTAGGACTAACACTTGAGTATTCCAACTCAAGGTTCTCCTTTTAATCAACTCCCAATCAAGTTGGGGAACTACTCCATTATCATGAATGTAAACTTCATATGATTAAAAAGGGAATAAAAGGAAGACATGATAAACAATAATTAAAAATCAATTAAAAATAAAAATGGTTCTTTGCATTAATAACTTCCAAAATCATGAACATAATTATCTAAACAGAGTCAATGGGCAATAAAAGAGTAAAGGAATAGAGAAACAAACTAGAATGAGGAAGCTCCAACGGAGGTAATGAATCTTCTCAATATCCAAAGCAAGGCAAAAGCATAAAACTAATAAGCTATGAATGTAAAGAAAACTTAGAGGAAGAGTGATTCTCTCTAGATTCCGATCTAAAATTCTAAAACTATCCTAATGAGAATGCGTCCTGAGTCTTTGCATGTTCCCTGGCTCTATTCTGTGTTTCTGGGCCAAAAACTGGGTCAAAACATGGCCCAAAATTGCCCCCAGCATTTTCTGTTAATTCTACAGATCGCGCATGTCACGCGTACGCGTCGCTGGTCGTTTTGGCATGTCACGCATTCGCATCACGCACACGCTCGTGTCATATTGCAGAACTCCAATCCACGCGTACACGTCAGGCACGTGCACGCGTCGCTGCAAATTTCTCCATATCGCGCGCACGCATGAGCCATGCGTGCGCGTCGATGCTCGCTGGTTATCTCCTTAGTTTCTTGTGTTCCTTCCATTTTTGCAAGCTTCCTTTCCATCCTCTAAGCCATTCCTGCCCTATAAAGCCTAAAACACTTAACACACGGATCACGGCATCGAATGGTATAAAGGAGACTTAAAATACACAAATCAAAGACTGTAGGAAGCAAGCTTTCAATCACAGAACAAAACTAGGAAGGAATATACAAATCATATGAATAAGTGGACAAGGATTTTATAAAAACCACTCAATTGAGCAAAAGATAAACCATAAAATAGTAGTTTATCAACCTCCCCACACTTAAACATTAGCATGTCCTCATGCTTAGCTCAAGGAGATAAAATAAATGAGTAGGGAAAAGTAAGACTCATGCAATGTAATGCAACCTATGTATGAATGCACTTATATGCTTAGATGATTTTGTCTACTTGGTTAAAAGCAAATAAGTTCTTCAAGACAAACATAAATCAAATTCCACTAATTCAAAGCATATAATAAAAGACAAGTAAACTTGTAAGAAGATAGCTCATAAAAGCAGGGAACATAGAATCAAGCATTGAACCCTCACTGATAGTGTATATGCACTCTAGTCACTCAAGTGTATAGGGTAATCACTCTACTCTTCTCTAGTCATGCTTTCTAAACTTTGTTCTTCACCTAACCAATCAACAAGTGTTTAATATACCAATACAAACATCATGAGGTCTTTTCAAGGTTGTAATGGGGCCAAGGTAAGGGTGAGGATATATGTATGACTAAGTGAGCTATAAATTGAATCCTTGACTAACATAAGCTCTCACATAAACACACACACACTCTATATAACTTCTTAAATCATGCCTAGCTACCCAAAATTCCCACTTTTGCATTATATACTCATGTATCAACTTTTCTTTTAATTTGTATCACATATGCATTTATCTTTTATTAACTTAACATTGGGGTAATTTTGCCCCCTTATTTATTTGATATACTATTATTATTATTATTATTATTATTATTATATTATTATTATTATTATTATTATTATTATTATTATTATTATTTTGAATTAGAAATATAAAAGTAAACATAACATATCAATGCACATGGATTGTCAATTTTTTTTTCTTTTCTGGTCTCACATGAGTAGGTACCCAAATTCCTAATATTTTATCAATAGAATTCAACACTTTCCTATCAACCCAAGTTCCCACAGTTCCCCACATTTAATTGATAAACAATCTCTATCTTAAGCTAACTAAAGATTCAATTCAGGTAATTTAATTATTTTTCCGCTTAAGGCTAGTGATGTGGTAAGATATAGAATAAATGGGGATTAAAAGGCTCAAAGTGGCTAACAAAGGTGAATGAAAGGGTAGGCTATTTGTGATAAGTGAGCAAAAACAAATAATGGCCTCAATCATATGCATACATTTAAATACACTAAACATTGGACGTATAAGATGGAACAAAATATAAATTACAATCATAGAAAAGAAAACACACAAGAATAAAATATTATGCTTAAATAATGTAACCATGTAATTAAGCTCAAATCTCACAGGGTTGTGTATTCTTAGTTTTTAACCATGTTCCAAATACAACTTCCAACAAGTTTTAACAAAAAAAATTTGATTGAAATTAGTGAAATTTTTCAAAAATAGGGTTTTAAAAGGAAACTTATTATTTTTCAACCAATTAGAACATGCATGCAAATACCTATTACTATGCAATTTATCCTATTCTAACAAAAGAAAAATAAATATCCTATTGGTGTTAAGAAAGGGAAATTACCTCCGGAAGTCAGGTACTGACCGACCTCCCCACACTTAAGGCTTTGCATCATCCTCGGTGCCATCAGTCAGGAACAAAGGGGGACTGGTAGTAGTGTCTCCACAATCGGGACCGTCATGGCTCCCTGTGCTGGTAAATAAAGTGGAGTCTGGATCTTCCTCGGGTGGGTAGTTGCCAACAAGCAACTCCTTAAGGTATGTAAATCGGCGCTTGTTACGGTGCTCTCTTCGCTTTCCTTACCGGTCTAGCCGGTCCAATCTCTCAAGTATCTAATGGAGCAGTTGGTTTGTTGGAGGTGTTTGTGATGTGGACGGAGAAGGAATATCTCCGGCCGGTTCTGCAGGCCGGCTAGTAGTGGCTGCTGGGGGTCTGATGTACTTCTCGTTAGGGACGTACTGATTATCCCGTGGAATCATGGCCGTGGTGTCCCCAGCTCTGTAGGATACTCCGGCTGCTGAGACCAGATCTAATACCAAGGCGAGAAAAGGTAGGTTACCCGCAATCTGTACGTGTCCCATAGCATGTCGAAGGTGTCTTGGTAAATTGAGAGGCTGGTCTGTAAGGATACACTAGAGTAGAACAGCCATATCCGCAGTGAAGGAGGACTCGTGAGTGCTCAGAAAGACATAATGGGACATAATCTGTGCCCATACTCGAGCCTCCAAGGTGAATGCTGAAGCCAGTATCCCTTTTAGGTCGGGAACGATGGTATCCATAGATCCATCTACTGCCAGGTTGTGCTATAACTCCGAGAACAGCATCCCAGTCAAATTTGTATGTCTGGCGTTGGACAGAAGCTTCTTGAAATACGTCCAATCCTTCAGGGGCAGGGGGAGATCTAAAGCTCACTGAATGGCCCCTTCAGTTATGGGAACTTGCTTCTGACGGACATAGACAGACTGCAGGGATGGCATGTGAAAATTGGAGTAAAATTTAACTACCCATGAGAGATTAACCTGCCATGGTTGTCTTCGTAAGAATCCCCAATGTCTACGCTCAATTCGAGGCTCAACCAACTCAACAATGTGGGTCGGGAGGATGAGTAGGTACTCATTGTTATAGTTCCGCTCAGCCAGTATGGGGAACATCTGCTCACAATAGCGGTTAGTGAACCGTGCAGTGTCCCTTGCTGGATAGGCTTTCTCTTTTTCATCGACCTTGATGATCCTCTTGATTCGCTTTGTTGAAGGCTTTACTGCTGTTGAGGAAAGTTCCGTAGCTAGTGCTCTTTTTGTTCCTCTCCTTGTTGGTGGTTTGGGAGTAGCTTTCTCTTTACCCTTCTTGGTGGCCATTGATAAACCACTATTTTATGGTTTTTTATCAACTCTTTACCCACTTATTCATATGATTTGCATGTTTTACATTTTCCTTCTTGATTCTGTGCTATGATTAAAAACATGCTTCTTTGGTCTTAATTTTGCTATGTTTAATCCTCTCTTATTACCATTCGATGCCTTGATATGTGTGTTAAGTAATTTCAGGGATTACAGGGCAAGAATGGCTTAGAGGATGGAAAGGAAGCATGCAAAAGTGGAAGGAATACAAGAGGTTGAAGAAATTGCTAAGCTGTCCAGCCTGACCTCTACGCATTCAAACGGTCATAACTTGAGCTACAAAAGTCCAAATGACGCGGTTTTAGTTGCGTTGGAAAGCTAACGTCTGGGGCTTCGATTTGATATATAATTTGCCATAGTGGCCTTACAGATAGGCGACACAAACGCGCGCTTCACGCGGACATGTCGCATCTGCGAAAATCAGCGTGGCAGATTTCATAACCAGCGAATTCTGGGATATTTCCGGCCCAGTTTCAAGCCCAGAAAACACAAATTAAAGGCTGCAAAGTGGAGGAATGAAGGGGACAATTGAGATCAGACTCATAATTCACTTTTCACAATTTAGATGTAGTTTTTAGAGAGAGAGGCTCTCTCCTCTCTCTTAGGATTAGGATTAGGATTTTTAGAAATTAGGATTTATTTCTTCTTCATCACAGGTTCAATATTCCTTTTACTTTATATTTCTCTTCCACTTTTAGATACTCTAATGCTTTTATTTGTATTTGAATTATGTTGCCCAATTGGCTTATGAACTTTTCCATGTTAGATTTGACTGCTTTTATTAATGCAATTGAGGTATTTCAGATTTATGCTTGCTTTATTCTATTTATGATGTCTTCAATTTAATTTAGAATTTTTCCTTTTGCCTCTGGTTAAGTAATTGGTGACGCTTGAGTTATCAAATAAAGCAGTGGTTGAAATTGGCAGATCGCTTTAAAGCTAGTCTTATCCTATCTTTT
The DNA here is from genome assembly GCF_014773155.1 of Arachis stenosperma. NCBI lineage: Eukaryota > Viridiplantae > Streptophyta > Magnoliopsida > Fabales > Fabaceae > Arachis > Arachis stenosperma. The sequence goes on from NC_080385.1 coordinate 96,174,339, forward strand.
TCAAAAATCATATCTTTTTTTCAAAATATTTTCTTTTTGTTAATTTTTGTTTTTATTTTTCTCTCACTACTATGAACTCTCACCCCTTTGTCTATGAGTCTGGTTACAATTATGTTGTAGGAAGAGGAGATTATAATGACAATATGTACCATGGATGGAACAATCAAAGATGGGATGAGCCGCAAGGATTTGATCAACCCTCATGGCAACAACCACCTCCAATGGACTATCAACAACCATTCTGTGATGCATATCAAGGCAATGGCTATGGTGAGCGCTCTTTAGATTATCAACAACCACCACCATATGCTTATGAACCCTCTCCTCAACATGACTTTGGACCACCATACTCACAAGCCCCTTTCCGCCATTCACCTCCATATGACCCTAACACATATCCACCATACCAACCACCCTATGAACCATATGAACCATATATAGAATCACCCCAATTTCACCCCAATTACTCCCAAGAACCACCACCTCAATATACACTATCTCCAAATCCATCAATCCAAGAGCACTATGATCCTACTTATGATAGCCGAGCACAACAAGAATCAACGGATCATCTCAAGGAAACAGTGGATCAATTTCACGCAACCCTTCATCAATTGAATCAAGCGATAAATCAATTAGCTTCCCGATGTTCGGACACTCAAGGAACCCCCATGGCTTCATGTGGATAATCTAATGAAGAACGTAGCATGAAAGAGACACTAGAGACTCCAGTGGACAATAAGGAGCATGACTTTGTACTGGAACAAGTGGAGGAAGCCATAATAGTTGCAGAAGAAGAAGTGGTTGAAGATTTAGGAGATGCAGAACCTCCACGGGAACCTCAAGTCACAGAACCCTCTTATAAGGAGTTTGAATTTGTTGTTGAGGAAGGTGTACAACCTCCAAAGCATATCATGGTTGAAGACTTGGAAGAAGTTGATCAAGAGATGGAGATTCAAGAAGAAGAAGTACAACCTCCCATGCCCTTGGAAAGTAGTGAAGAGGAGATTGATTTGGAAGAAAGCTACCAAGAGGAGGAGGTTGAAATTGAAGAAGCTTACAAGGAGGTGGAAGTTGTCAGAGAAGAGCACAAGGGAGAAAAGCTTGCAATTTCATTAGAAACACCTCTCCCAAGGCCATTACCGTCCAACACAACGTTCAAGTGGGTAAAATTCTTATCCTTGACCTTTACCTTCCCACTTGAATATGGGCTACTGGAGACGGATGGTCAGCTTAGAGCCCTTTGTGGCATTAAGCATAAGAGGGAGATGGTCAGTGGTAGAAGTTGTCAAGCAAGGTTCAACATGGTTGTGTGCTCAAAGTTTAAACGTAAAGGTTGGTGTAAAGCTCAATTGAATAGGTCTAGGAAATTGTTTGGCCGCTTTAGTGAGAATTCAGATTGCCTGCCACCCGGTTGGAACACTAATGATCAACAAGAAGATGGGTGCAAAAGCAAGGTTTGGGACCCCGGAATTCAATCTAGAAATCAATACTCTTGGGGCTTTGTCACTTGCTTTAGCTTGCTTGAAGGCTTTCTACGCCTATTTTGGGATCCCGGAGGCTATTGGAAGTACAAACATTGGTAAGATTTCTGGATCAGTACAAGCATAAGCCACCATAACAAGGAGCTCACCAAATGTCCAACTTAAGGACTTTAACTAAAAGTGCTTGGTGGGAGACAACCCACCATGGTATGGCCGTTCCTTTTCCACTTTAGTATGTTTTTGAACTTTGAATGAACCTGGAATTTTGCATAACATTCATTGCATTCTGCATACTGCATCAAAAAAAAATTTATCGTGACGCAACAGCGTTGCAGACGCATCCGCATCACAGGTGCGTTGGGAAGAAAATAAATTGAACAGAAAGTCACGCGAGAGTGTGGCTGGAGGCGTGCCTTTGGCACAAATTAGTCCACGCGACTGCATCGCTGTCGCGTCCGCGTCATGTGGGATAAACGCCTCCCACGCGTCCACGTCACCCACGCGAACGCGTGCCTCAAAATCGATGTAAAAAGGGTGTATGGCCGAAAGTTGAGCTAAAATTGGGCTGGACTCGTGCTAGAAGCACAAGCCCTGCCACACGTACGCGTGTCCCACGCGTCCGCGCTGTTTTCAAATTTAGGCCATCCATGCGATCGCGTCAACCACGCGACCACGTCACCCAAAGATTTGGCAATATGAGTTTCTAACAGAGAGTTGCGCGACCGCGAGGCTGCCCTCACGCTAATGGCACAAATCGATCCACGTGACCGCGTGGATGACGCGTCCGCGTCATTTCATAGAAGCGCTATCCGTGCAAACGCGTCACTCATGCGTCCATGTCACCTGCGCCGCACAGCTTATCCAAATTAGCCAAATATCTTATCTTTTTCGTCCCCAAATCTAAATCTTTTTCTTTCCCCTTTCTTAATTCTTTCTTCTTCCTTCCTTACTTTCTTCTATTATCTCTATTCTTCATCTTATTCATTATTTTTCTTCTTCTCTCTTTACTCTCTTCTTTCTCTTCTTCTCTCTTTCTTTTCTATATTTGCTGTTTTACATTGGTGTTACAATCTTTTTACTCATCTATTGCATATCTCCTGCATTATTTTAGGTGCTACTTAACTTGTTTGCTATTTAGTTGACATGCCATGTGCTTCTATTATTTTCTCACTTGCATGTTGTAGTTTTGAGACCCTCATTATTTGGCATTAACCCACCCAGACTTCATTTATATTCTTATCTTTATTTTTGGGTTACTTTTTCTTTTTTTTCCTCTTCTTTCAGGCTGGCTACCAAAAGGGAAAAAGACGAGTTTCTAACTGGAACAGTGAACAAGTCTACCGCACAATCTTTGGAGAAAAGCATCAGTTGGAGCAACCCGCCCACCTACACATCTCAGCATGCATCGAGGACGGTGCAATCATTAAGTGTGGGGAGGTCGATACCGATCTCCACGGGTTAGTTATTCTCTTCTCAATACCAATATTCTATTTTCTTTGTTTATTCATTGTTGCATTGCATAATAGATTGCATGTGTAGTTGATTGTTTGCATTTAGTTACTACTTGGTTGAAGTAATATTTTCTTTTTCAAAAATTTTTTATAGTATTTCACTAATTTAAATTGAAAATTTTGTGTTAAACTTCTTTGGAAGTTGTATTTGGAACATGGTTTTTGAGTCAAAGAACACACAACCTGTGAGATTTGAGCTTAAGTACATGGTTACATTATTTAACCATAAATTTTATTCTTGTGTGTTTTCTTCTCTATAATTACAATCTTTGCTTTGTTCCATTCTATATGTCCATTATTTAGTATATTTACATGCTTGCATATGAATGAGGCTATATTTGATTATTAACTCACTTATCCCAAATAAAGCCTACCCTTTTATGTCACCCTTGTTAGCCACCTTGAGCTTTTTAATCCCCTTCTGTTCTATAACCACATTAATAGCCTTAAGCAGAAAAACAAATTAAAAATCCCAAGTTGAATCCTTGGTTAGCTTAAGATAGATATTGTGTATAATTTAAGTGTAGAAAATTTTATGGGAACATGGGATGATAGAAAAAAAAGTAGGGAATTAAATTGAATAAGTTATTTGAAAATTTGGGAAGCATGCTTATGTGAAATCAAAATAATTAAATTACCATGTGCATTGATAAAAAAATAAATAAAAAAATAATAATAAAAAAAATAAAATAAAAAATTATTAAGTAATTAAATAAGGGGATACAAAAAATATATATTACCCCAAATGCAAAATAAGAAGAATAAATGCACATGGGACAAAATTCAAAAATAAGTTTGATACATGAGCATGTAATACAAAAGTGGGAAAAATTTGGGTAGCTAGGTAAAGCAATTTAAATTATATAAAGTATGTATATGTTAGGTAAGATGTTGGACTAATCAAGGATTCAATTTATAGCTCACTTGGCCATACATATATCCTCACATTTACCTTAGCCCCATTACAACCTCGAAAAGACCTCATGATGTTTGCATTGGTATGCTAAATATTTGTTGATTGGTTAGATGAAGAACAAGGTTGAGAAAGCATGACTAGGGAAGATGTGAGTGAATTAACCCTAGACACTTGAGAGAGTTAGAGTGATATACACTACCAGTAAGGGTTCAGTGCTTGATTCTATGTTTCCTACTCTCATGAGCTATCTTCTTACAAGTTTACTTGTCTTTTATTGTGTGATTTGAATTAGTGGAATTTGAATTATTTTTATCTTGGAGAACTTATTTGCTTCTTAGTTGCATCCGCATAGATAGGTTGCATTGCATACTATCTATCATTCCTCTTCACTCCTTTATAGCTTCTCTTGAGCTTAGCATGAGGACATGCTAATATTTAAGTGTGGGGAGGTTGATAACCACTATTTTATGGTTTATCTTGTGCTCAATCGAGTGGTTTTTGTCAACTCTTTACCCACCTATTCATATGATTTTGTATGTTTTACATTTTCCTTCCTGATTCTGTGCTATGATTGAAAACATGCTTCTTTGGTCTTAATTTTGCTATGTTTAATCCTCTTTTATTACCATTCGATGCCTTGATATGTGTGTTAAGTGATTTTAGGGATTACAGGGCAAGAATGGCTTAGAGGATGGAAAGGAAGCATGCAAAAGTGGAAGGAATAAAAGAAGTTGAAGAAATTGCTAAGCTGTCCAGCCTGACCTCTTTGCATTCAAATGGTCATAACTTGAGCTACAAAAGTCTAAATGACGCGGTTTAAGTTACGTTGGAAAGATAACGTCCGGAGCTTCGATTTGATAGATAATTTGCCATAGTGACCTTATAGATAGGCGACACAAACGCGCGCTCCACGCGGACGCGTCGCATCTGCGAAAATCAACGTGGCAGATTTCATAACCAGCGAATTCTGGGCTATTTCCGGCCCAGTTTCAAGCACAGAAAACTCAAATTAAAGGCTGCAAAGTGGAGGAATGAAGGGGACAATTGAGATCAGACTCATAATTCACTTTTCATAATTTATATGTAGTTTTTAGAGAGAGAGGCTCTCTCCTCTCTCTTAGGATTATGATTAGGATTTTTAGAAATTAGGATTTATTTCTTCTACATCACAGGTTCAATATTCCTTTTACTTTATATTTCTCTTCCACTTTTAGATACTCTAATGCTTTTATTTGTATTTGACTTATGTTGCCCAATTGGCTTATGAACTTTTCCATGTTAGATTTGACTGCTTTTATTAATGCAATTGAGGTATTTTAGATTTATGCTTGCTTTATTCTATTTATGATGTCTTCAATTTAATTTAGAATTTTCCCTTTTGCTTCTGGTTAAGTAATTGGTGACGCTTGAGTTATCAAATAAAGCAGTGGTTGAAATTGGCAGATCGCTTTAAAGTTAGTCTTCCCACAGGGATTGACTAGGACTTGAGGATCAAACTAATTATTCCACTTGACTTTCCTTTGATTTAGTAAAGGTTAACTAAGTGGGATTGAAATCCAATTCTCATCACAATTGATAACGATAGGACTTCCAGTTCTAATACCTTACCAAAAGTTTATTTTATTATTACTATTTTAATTTTACTTGTCATTTAACATACTTCTTCCTTACTTTCAAAACCCCCAATTTACAAAACTCATAACCAATAATAAGAACATACCTCCCTGCAATTCCTTGAGAAGATGACCCGGGGTTCAAATACTTCGGTTATCAATTTATTTAAGGGTTTGTTACTTGTGACAACCAAAACGTTTGTAAGAAAGGACTTTTGTTGGTTTAGAAGCTATACTTGCAACGGGAATTTATTCTGAATTCTAGACCACGCAAAAGTCTTCTCTTCAGCCATCCTGAAAAAGGAAAAGGAAAGTAACATGTAAAGCTAAAGGTTTGAGCAAGGAAGAGAGCAGTGGAAGTGATAATCATTGCACGGTAAAAAAGGATGTCGTTAACATATGGTCGCAACTACATGTGATAAGTTCATCAATGGGAATATAGCAAGTGCATGTTATGGCAAGTAAATGCAAGGTATTTATTGGCATGCCGGCAAAGGCATGAGTAGCATAGATCAAGCATTAATTGCCCAATTTGATTATCAAGTGTTTCAAACTAACAATATGTTTGTATTGACAATTATATTTAATTAATAATATATGAAAAGGGATTTTGTGAAAAACAGGCATTAAAGTAGTAAGATAGAATGATTTAAAAAGAATGCATAATGCCATACGGGCTTTTTCACAAACACTTAGCATGTGTGGTAAATATGTTATTGAAAGCATTAAATTGAACATGCAAGCACTACAAGAAAAAAGCGTATTTGTATCAAAAAAAAATTGTTACAAAACGTTAAAATTTTGAAACAAAAGTTTTTTGTAACAAAAAAAAGGGGCCGTTGCAGTAAGTCCCGTTACAAAAAGTTTTTGTAACGAAAAATGGAACTGTTACAATTCAGTATGATATTTTGTAACAATTTTTTTTGAAACAAAAAACCAGAAACCATTACAAAAGTGATAACAAATTTTGATCTTCAAGGTATTTTTCGTGACAATCTATTTTTTTCCTATCAAAAAATTTTGTTACAAAATGTAACATGATTTTGTAACATCTTTTTTCTTTAGTTACAAAAGCAAATTAATTATTTTGTAACAATTTTTTTAATACAAATTGCATGCATAATTTACTACATTATTTTTTAAATTAACTAATATATTAACTACTTTAATAAGCAAGTTTACATCTATATAATATGCAAAAACATACATAAGTCAACCAAGATCCTTTTAGCTAAAATTGTTTTCAAACAAAATAACATTAGTGAGTACATTGATTAGTTCTACAAGTTATATGTCTTGCATATATAAGTTCAACCAAAACATAAAAGTTCTAATATAGATTAGTGTCTCTATGCATCAAAATATTCTTGAGCCCTCAAGGTATCATATGATCACTATTTCAGCACTCATGTAAATAAGAAAAACCGAAAGAAACAATTAGAAACAAGATGTAACACTAATTATAATTTTTCCACTAAGTTTTATACAAAATGTTTAGAAACATTTTGGCAAATCCTCCCCTAAAACTTGGATATTTCCACTGTTTATGGTTCCAACAAAAACAACCAATTCACAACTTATGTCTCAGCCAATACCCAACCAAATTTATCAAACTAAATAATAGGACATTTGTCATTTTTCTACCATGACACAAGTAAAATGTGATAAATAGATCCATATACAAATTAAAGTATACTAATATAAAATGGGAATCATCTACAAAAATGTATTAAAACCATAAGCAATTTTAGGAGTACCTTTAGGGTCTAGTTTGTGTCATTGTCAAAGCGCGCTATGAGAGAGTTTACAACAGCTTGTTGAGCTTCCAATTGAGATTTCATTTGAGCTAATTCTTCCTCTTTCCGTGTTCGTTGCTCTTCAAATTTTTCTTTGAGCACATCTATTTCCTTTGTTAGCTCCTCACGGTCTTGCATTGCCTCTTGAAGTTGTGCTTGAATCCTTAACTTAGACTTTGGAGCCTTTATGCCATAACTTGCACCACTTTTCTCACATCTCACAAGTAGAAAAGCTTCATTTGAAGTGAGAGGATTTTTCGAATCATAGGATTCATCAAGATACAACTAATATCATCCTGCACAATCCAATTTGTGATTTGAAATTGAAGATAAAATTTAACTTCCATGCAACAGAAAAAGGAAAAGGTTAGTAATGTTACATCAATTTGTTTAGCTTTTTCATTGACCCATTCTCCATTATTCTTTTGATGAGTAATTTGCCATAATTCTTGAATGTCAGGCTTGACACCGGTTCTATGATGGCACTGCAAAGTTTTTGGAAGTTTAAAATATAACATGTAGTTAAGTGCAAACGTGACATAGCAAAAAATATAAGACCAATTTAAAACTTTAAGACTATTTACCCGATCACGTCTAACAACTTGAAATGTCCTTCGACCAACAATATGTAGTATAACATGATGCTTTCTATTATCTTTGTTTCTTAAACTTTTTTCCTATATAAGACTAAACTCACAAAAGACAAAAGGAGTTAAGTTATAATTATTTCATTGACCTAAAATAGCAAAACAACATAAGAACACCTCAATAGTTGTCACAATGAAAAATTCAAACCTGAAAAGAAGGACTTCCAAAGTAGGACACTAAATTCTCCCATGTCTTTGGTAGAACATTGTTTGGTGGATTTTGAAGGCGTTCCTCATCAGTTTGATACAACTCATAGTGCTCACACAATCTTGAGCGCCAACTTCGATAACATATATTAGCCTTAGCTAAAATCATTTTGCGCATTACTTACGTATCTGCTATATCAAACTTTTCCTACATAAGATTTGTCAAAGTTAGTTAGCAGAAATAAACCCTATATAATATACATAATAGCAGAAAATATAAATATGTATTACCAAAACAAGGTCGCATATTTTTTGCTTTACATCATCTCCAACTAGGCTCCATTTCTCTACATCCAAAGGAGCATTTTGTCTTGTAACAATACCCACTTCAGATGCAAACAGATCAGCATGGATGCCATTAGGAGCTAAGTTCTCCAAAGAGATCGGCAATTCCAATTTCCCATTTGTCTTTGTTTTGATAACCCTATTTGTTGCAATCCCACGCGACGGTCCCCTTTTACCAATACGCCTATCAACAGGAGCAGTGGCTAGTGCTGAAGTAAGGTCTGCTGGGGCTGGGACAGGGGCTGCCGGGCTGGGGCAGGGGCTGCAGGGGCTGGGGCAGGTGCTGGTGGTGTAGAAGTAGATGCAGTAGCCCTTGTCAATCTCCGTGTAGCCATTATGTTACGCAATCTACAATAAAGTTAACAGAGATAACATTAAAGAAATGAAATAATAAAATATCTACATTATTTAATACACAATTACACAAAACAAAGCACATCAATAAAAGTTAGACATGATTCAAAATATATTATACTTTTCAAAGAAGTTACACAAATGGAACAAAGAGTGAATAACTTAGCAATTGCAAATATGATGTGAATTCCTAAAATTTAACTACTTTAAAGTCAATCACCATCCTATACAAAAAGTGGATAAAGTCAATCACCATCCTATACAAAAAGTTGATAAAGTCAATCACCATTCTATACAAAAAGTGGATAATTTAGCAATTGTAAATATCTCGTGATCCCCAAAATAAAAATAGTAAGAAGTCAATCACTATCATTTGAATCTTCTTCTTCTTCTTCTTCTTCTTCTTCTTCTTCTTCTTCTTCTTCTTCTTCTTCTTCTTCTTCTTCTCCTTCTTCTATAGACATAGGCACATCCACACTTGATCCTTCTATGTCACCTCTGCCCAATTCCATCAACAAATTGATATCACCCGAAGATGGTACTTGATTAAAGCTTCCCATTTCAGCTTGTTGGTATGCCTCTTCTTGCATGATATCTTGCTCAGGCACATCATATGTATTGCGAGGCTTTACTCGGACGACAGTACACCAATTAGGCTTTTTAATTGCCTTTACGTAGTATACTTGCTCAGCTTGACATGCTAAAATGAAAGGCTCATCATTATATCTAACATATGTGGCATCCACATTTATGAATCCATACTCATCTTTACAATATCCCCTACTTTAATTTCGTCCTACTGGGGGAACATCAAACCACTCACGCTTAAATAAGACCACTTTATGTTTTTCGACATAATCTAACTCAATAATATCAGTCAACATGCCATAATAATCCACACCCCCAGTCAATTCATCTCCCTTCACAACTACTCCACTATTTTGAGTCTTCAAAGATACTTCATAGTTTTTGCTACGAAATGTAAAACCGTTGATAGCATATGTTTTGTAGAAATGTGCACGACGATCAGGACCTCTTGCTAGAGAAAGTAGTTGATTATTCACCCGTGTACTCTCTACTTTGTGTAGATCTGAAATCTACATTAATGAATAGCGATTAAAACTAAATACTACCAAGACACTCTTTAATTCTACAATTATCAAAGTTTACTCATTTACCTTCCTTTCAAACCATTTCACAAATTGATCCTTGTGCCTTTTCTGCAGATTTCTTGGATTTTCTCTTGTTAAATCTGCCATATGTTCATCAACCCATGGTTGAACTTCTTCACAATTCTTCAGCACATAGAATTGAGCTTCTTTGTGCTCTAAGATACTAAGTTCCTTGTATGCCCCTTTACAACTAAATTGGCCAAGTACTTTGAACATAGCTAATCCCCGCATAGGTTCATTCTCGCCATGGTCAGAAATCTTAGAATTTTCATCCAAATATCTCTCCACAAGGGTCATTGCTTCTTCAGAGATATAACCCTCAGATATTGACCCCCTCAGGACGTGCTTTGTTTCCCACATAACTCTTTAGTGTGCGCAAATATCTAAAATTGAATTTTTAAGAAATGTTAGAAACCTACTTATAGAATACTATAAGGCAAATTCTAAGTTGTTGTCAATTCTAAAGGGATAACCTCTCAACAGACTACATCCAGCGATATTGAACTAGTCCAGCTAACTTAGCTTCATGGGCAAGATGAACGGTTAGGTAAACCATCACATAAAAAAAAGCCAGAGGAAAAACTGTCTCTAATTTACAAAGTGTTATTGCAATCTGGGTTTCAAGTTTGTCTAGAACGTCAACCTTTAATTCCTTGGAACAAAGCTCTCCAAAGAAAATACTTAGATGTATCAACGGTTCACAAACTTCTTTGAGTAAAAGCTCACGAATTGCAAGTGGTAACAGCCATTCTATTAGGACATGGCAATCATGGCTCTTCAAGTCATAAATTTTGCAATCTTCAATGTGCACACACCTTCCAATATTTGATGAATACAAATCAGGCAACTTGAGTTCTTTCAAGAAATGACAAAGTAGTTGCCTTTCATTCTCCTTCTTGGTCTTTGACAATGTATATTTGGCTATCGGCATCACAAACTTGTTGCCCACTCTACGAGGATGAAGGTCTCTCTTGATACCCATAAGTTGAAGATCAAGTCGTGCATTAAGATTGTCCTTTGTCTTTCCATCTAAATTTAACAGTGTACCCAGTATATTATCGAAGACGTTCTTCTCTATATGCATTACATCTAAATTATGACGTAACAATAATGTCTTCCAATAAGGCAACTAAAAAAATTCTTTTCTTTTTCCAATTTCCAGCCACCTTGTCATGCTCAGACTTCTTTCTCTTTTTAGTATTGTTCCCAAACTCCGTTTGTTCAAAAGTCTTGAATTCTTCTAGGACATCATAACCAGAAAGTGGCTTAGGTGCTTCCCCAAGTTCCCTGGTATTGTCAAAAGAACTCTTATTCCTTCGCCATGGATGATCATGCGGCAAATAGCGGCGATGACCCATATAGGAATGCTTGTGTCTATGTTTCAACCTTTTAGAACTAGTTTTTCTGTGGCAATACGCACATGCTAGTGCACCTTTAGTGCTCCAACTGGATAACATGGCATAAGCTAGATAATTATTTATTGTCCATAAAATTGCAGCAGACAACTTAAAATTCTGTTTCTGCACCACATCAAATGTTTCAACACCTTCTTCCTACAATTCTTTCAACTCTTCAATTAACGGTTCTAAGTATATATCAATAGAATTTCCAGAGGATTTAGGGCCTGGAATAAGTAGAGATAACATCCAATTTGAATGTTTAAAAACCATCCATGGAGGATAGTTATATGGAATGAGAACAACTGGCCAATTACTATAGGAAATGTTCATATTGCCGAACGGATTGAATCCATCACTAGCAACTCCAAGCCTGATATTTCTAGCATCACGTGCAAACCATTCGTGCTTCTCATTAAATTTCTTCCACGCCATCGAATCTGCTGGATGTTTTAGGACTCCATCGTCAAGTCGTTTCTCTTTATGCCACTTTATTGCTACCGCTGTTTCTTCACACATGAATATTCTTTGAAGCCTAGGTTTTAACGGAAAGTATCTTAGTATATTCTGGGGTACCTTCTTATGAGGGTTATTCTTTTCATTCCCCTTTCCCTTCACCCATCTAGATTTCTTACACTTTGGACATTCATAAAGATCAGCATATGCTTGACCCCGAAACAAAATGCATTCACACAAGCATCTATCTTCTCGTAATCTAATCCCAAATCTTGAATCACTTTTCGAGCATCATAAAATGAAGTTGGACAAGATTTTTCCTTTGGAAATATGCTTTTTAGAAAGAGAAACAAAGCATCAACTGAATTGTTGCTCCATCCATAGCGACGTTTCATTTGAAACAACTTGACAATGAAAGATAACCTTGATATCCCACTGTCCGGATACAGGCTTTGCTCATAATCCCTCATTAGCCTCCTCCACTTCTTTGATGAGGTTCTTCTTCTATATTGTCATCTACGTTGGTAGCGAAATCTCTCGGCGTCTCCCTAGTGTTTCTCCTCTAAAGATGTTATACAATATCTCATAAGTGGCAGAATCATTCTCCCTTTCACAATCAATTTGATTTAGATCAGACACATCTATAGGGGATGTATCTTGAAGTATCTCACGATGATGCACCCATGTTTTATAAGAGGTCACTATCCCCCTTTGGCGCACATGATGATGAACTTCGTTTCTAAATTTGAACAAAAAATTGTTGCATTTGGGACAAGGACAACGTATTTGATTTTTCACACCGGGTTGAGATAAAGCAATATCCAAAAATAATTTATCGAGTCACTCCCTAAACTCAGGAGTACGCCTATCAAAATTAACCCAATATTTCTGGTAATTGACCATTGGACTAATTTCTGCAGGAGACGAGAATAGATAGAAGGATGTAAAGAGTGAAAAAAAAGAGAGCAGCATGACATAAATAGGAGGACAGTAACTATCACTTTCAAAATCACCCAAAAAAGTGCAAAAATATAATCAAAATAATAAAACCCAGAAAGAAAAAATAGAATAAAATTATCAACTCTCCAAATAACCAAAAAATTAGATAATCAACCATGTTACACACTAATACTTTCAACCACAACAACATCAGCATAATCAACTAACAGTATTTTCAACCACAATATCAGCAGAATCAAGGTTCAATATCTCAGCTAAGATTATCAACTAACAACATATTTAACAATACTCAAATAAACTGAAATTACCTTTAGCAGAGACATAATGGGACCAAACCAGACCAGCAGGAGAAGAAAGACAGCCAAATCAGACCAGCAGGGGGAAAGGACAACGCCGGATGAGCAGAGCAGCATGAACTATCCTAAATCAATGCAATGTAAAATACAAAAAATTAATAACAAATTTTAATCAATATTTCTATGTTACTAAGGATCACATAGTTACCTACTTTACTCAATTCACAAACACAAAAATATAAAAAAAAACTAAATCAAAATCACTGAAAAAGAAAGCAAAAACTAGAATCAAAATAATAGAACACAAAAACAAAAATTAGAATCAAATATCAACTCTCCTAATAAGCTAAAATAAGATTATCTACCAGATATAACACTAATATTTTCAACCACAACATCAGCAAAATCAAGGTTCAATATTTCAGCTAAGATAATCAACTAACAACATAGTTAATAAGGATAATGTAGTTACCTACTTTACTCAATTCACAAGCACAAAAATATAAAAAAAATAGAATCGAAATCACTAAAAACATAATCGAAATCACTAAAAACACACTAATATTTTCAACCAGATATCAAAGTAATATTTTCAGTCACAACATCAGTAGAATCAAAGTTCAATACTAAATTAAACTACACTTACCTTCAGCAGAGGAGACGATCAGAGCAGACCAGCAGCAGAGGAACGAAGCACAGCTGAACCAGAAGAAATTAAAGAGTGCTACACAACACCAAAAGAAGACCCTTTTATCAAATCTTCATCATTTCACTATCAAGCTAGGAGACAAACTTAAAAAAAACTCACATGTACACTGCAGAATAGCTACACCAGAAGAAGGCCCTTTTATTAAATCTTCATCATTTCTCTTCTAAACCTACAATAAAACAGCAAAAATGAAGTCCACAAAATTAATATAGAATAACTGTATATTAAAAAAAACTCACCTCTACACTGCAGAATGTCAGAAGCAGAACCAAGGTCAGCACTCAGCGACGGGTTGGGGCCGTTTCACCATCAAAGACGCATGCCACCGGCAAGGAGAGGTGACCGCATGAGCAGAGTTTCGGCACAAGCACAGCTTCGGCACGAATAGAGCAGATCCAGCAGAGGAGTGAATCAACAAGAGGACGACAGAGACGGAGGTAGCAGATACAGAGGAGGCACGACGCAAGAGGCGGAGGAGGCGGAACACGGCAGAGCCAAGATGGCCAGTACGACAGACACAGAGGTGATCAGTGGTGCACACGAAGCAGATTCGAGGAGCGACTGGAGGCGCTTGCGACGGAACAAACACCACGGAGGACCACGACGACGCCGCAGACGCTTCCCAGGGGCTACACCGGAGATTCTTCTTCCGGCAGCAGATGCATGTTCTCTTGCAGATAGAGACGGCGTGGTGAGGGTTCAGAGTAACTGAGTGAGGGTTGATGACAAGTCATCATATACCCATTTTTCAAGCTAATTTCACTTGTTTAGTTAGCATTTATGCACTTTCTTGCATCATAAGTAAAGGATTTGGAGTGAAAATGCATAACTTCTCTAAATCAAGTAACCACTATGAAATTAATGATAAATCATGAGGTTTAAGCTAATTTTAATTGCATTTTAATGGATTTATAAGCCTCTTGATTTTTGTGATACTTTGAGTGGTTGTTTGGTTTACTTTAGGTGAAGAAAAAGAAAAGAAAATGAAAAGCGTGGCCTAAGAAGTGTGACACAAGAGAAGAAAAGCGTGGCAAAGGAAAGGGGAAGTGTGCCGTAACTAAAGGGAGAAGCAACTCTGCCCTCCACAAGGGCAGACTGCCCTCTAGGAGGGCAGCATTAGTGACCGAGCCAAGCATAGGCGATTCTGCCCTGCCCACTTCAAGGGCAGAGCACTAAATGGTGCCTTGGAGCCATGAGAAACAAATTCTGCCCTGCCCTTGTGGAGGGCAGGATCGTGCTCCATGAGGAAAGAAATCCAAGAGAAAATGGCACCCATGCAAGCTACAAGTTTCGAACCAAGAACCATGAGGAAGCCAAGCCTTGAGACCAATTGCCATGCCAAGAAATAAAGAAAAATGAGTAGCGTGTTTGCAAGGTCCCAGATTCGAACCCACGGCATGGAGGATTGGTCATTGCCCTGCCCTTGGCGCGGGCAGGGCAGAAATTTGAATGGCGCACCAATTTTTCTCCATTGCGCACCAAAATTTCTCCCTTGGCACGATCCTGGCGCGCGCGTTCCTCTCTGGCCGTACCAACCCAATCCTGCCCTGCCCTTGGCGCGGGCAGGGCAGCCTCCAAGGCACCAACGCGCGTCCCGCGCGCCAATCTCCTTTCCTGGCGCATCAATTTTGCATCTGGCAGCACCATCCGCGCGCGTCTCAAATTCTGGCGCATCCAAAACTCCCCGCCCTGCCCTTGGCGCGGGCAGGATCTTGTGTGGCGCACCAAGAAGCAAAACGTGCGCACCAACTCGCACCAACAAGCAACCACGCCGCACCAAATCTTTGTGCCATGCATCAATTTTCTGCCCTGCCCTCCACAAGGGCAGGGCAGCCTCCTGGAAGTGGATCTTGGGCTGAAATTCAAATTAAAAATTAATTTGAATCCAATTCTTCACCAATCCAAAAGCCCATCCAAATCCCATCATCCAAGAATAGAAAGTGTATAAATAGGACTTAGTTTGATGTAATTGGGGGCTGGACTTTTCACCTCTTTTAGCTACCTTGGCACTCACTTTTAAATTTTCAATTACTTTGCAATTTTACTTGCTTTCACCTTCTGGAAAGAATTTGACCAAGAACTAAGAGGATCAAAGGAGAGTCTCCTTCCTCGAATCTCTTGGGCAATTCTACTTTCTGTTCTCTGAGTATTGGGTATGTGAAATTGGGGAAATTCTGTCCCAATTCCCATTCAATCTCTCTGCATTAATTTTACTGCACAATTCACTTTCAATTCTGTTATTCAATTGCTTCTTCTTCAATTTTCTGTCAATTGCTTACTGACTCTAGATCTGGGAAGGAAATTGGGTCTTAGGCTTTGCTACCTAAGCCCTTGGGATCCTGAGATCACTTTTGGTTCATCTGTGAACCTCTGCAGAATTTTACTTGAATTCTGTTGCATGCTTATTGCTTTTGATCTACTTTCTGCCCAACCATTTACTGTAATTCACTTGTTCTTTGCTTAATTCTTGCAATCCCATTCCTCAATTCCCTTTTATATTCAAGTCATTTACCTTTCTTGCCATTTAAGTTACTGCAATTTAAGTTTCTTGCATTTTAAGTTTCAGTCATTTACCTTTCTTGCTCTTTAAGTTTCTGCACTTTTACTTCTCTGTTCTTTATTTTACTGTAATTTTCCCTTTTCCCTTTTACTTTTAATGTCATTTACTTTCTGTTCAACACAAACAACTCAACCAAAGCTTGATTCGCTTGACTAAATCACCCACCGAACTAAAATTGCTCAATCCTTCAATCCCTGTGGGATCGACCTCACTCACGTGAGTTATTATTACTTGATGCGACCCGGTACACTTGCCGGTGAGTTTTGTGTTGGATCGCTTTCCACACATCAAGTTTTTGGCGCCGTTGCCGGGGATTGAAATAGATTGACAATGATTAAGTGAGGTGGAGATCTAGATTAAGCATTTTTACTTTTCTGTTGTTCTAACTCTCACTAACACACTAACTGTTTGAGAAATTGCCTCTACTAACTCACTAACAAGTTATTTCGAATAATTGCACTTAATCCTCAAGAGTGTTGTTGTTGGGCTACCCTGATTGTGTGCATGTCACAGGAAATCAAGTTTCTACAGACAAAGAGTACCATGACATGAAGCCACCACTCATTGCACTCATCAAGAACAATTGTTCTTATGGTGGAAGTCCATCAGAGGACCCTCGACAACATATATTTGCTTTCCTGAGAACTTGCAATGCAGTCAAAACTGATGGTCCAGATCAGGACACTTACAAGATCCTCTTATTCCCTTTTTCATTGAAGGGTGAAGCTGCACGATGGTTTGAAACTTTTCCCCAAGGAAGTATTACTAGTTGGGGTGATTTGGTCACCAAATTTTTGGCCAAATTCACCTCATCCAAACAGATCATCCAGCCGAAAGAAGAGGGACATCTATTCACACAAGGGGACAAAGAACCACTCTTCACAGCCTGGGAAAGATACAAGAGAGCAACTGATAAAGTGGGCTTCCGAGCTTTCTATGAAGGATTGACCCCAGAAACAAGAAAAGCAGTGGACTACTTCTCAGATGGTTTACTCAAAGCAACAACAAATGCTCAAGGAATTACAGACCTCAACGACAAGGGAACCAACAACCAACATCCATCTGAGAAACTCCATAGTGCAATCTTAAAGGAAGAAGTAGCAAATATTGAAGGAGTAAATGCATTCAAGGACCACAACAACCAGCTGCACCATCAACCACAGCAAAACATAGAGTTATCTGCTGCAAAACATGCCAAATTTCCACCTTGGAGACCTCATTCTTATCTAAGAATGAAGGAGCCTCAACATCAAGAACCAGGAAGTTTCAGCCAAGACAACTCTATAACCATAACCAATCAACATCTCCCACCTCTTAATACTACTCAAAGCCAATACCCACAACACAGACACCCTCAACCCTATCCCAACTGGAGAAGTAGTGAGTACCAGAATCACAAACCAAGGGAATTCCATTACAACAACCCGAACTTCACAAACCATCAAAAACACCATTACAGCAATAACAACCACTACATTCCTCCACCACATCCACCCTTCTTACCTTCAACAAGTCTCAACTATCCAACCTTACCAGACTCTCAAAGAATCACAAACTTGGAGATCCTAATGGAGAGAATGCTGAAACATCAAGAGGAAACAACTAGGCACCAAGAGATGTTAATGAGAAGACTTGAGGAGCATATAACCCAAGTGGCAAAGCACTTCGCAGAAATGGGAGAGAAGAAACCAAATGCTTTCTTCAAAGTCAGTGAAGATAAACCAACCAATAACGAAGATGCTACAAAGAAGGAAGGAAGGAAAAGGATCATGGAAGACAATGAGAAAGGAGGCACTAGTCAAGAAAGACACAACAGAGAATTCTTTCAAAGAGAGACAGAGGAGAGAACTAAAGACAAGCACACTGGAAAGCTCTCACTAGGGGATCGAGTGATGATTAACATGCAAACCATAAAGGTATTCCCACAGTCACCCGAGCACTACACTGTGACTAAGATCCTTCCACAAGAACTGATAGAAGTCATCAAAGAGGAAACTGGAAGGAAGTTCATAGTGAAGGCAGACAAGTTAAGGCACTGTGATTTCCAACCCCCTTAAAGTAAGAATGGAGATGTCAAGCTAATGACAATAAAAGAGCGCTTGTTGGGAGGCAACCCAACCTGAGGTAGTTTCTTTTCATAGCTTTTCAATAAAAATGTTGAGTAATTGGTATGGATTGCAAAAAGCTAAGTTTGGTGTTTCACACCAAAGCAATTTGAAGGAGAATGAAAACTTCTAAGTTTGGTGTTCCACCAAAAATATCATTTAATGCATTCTCACCTCCTGCATAATTCTAGCCCCAAGTAATCAACCACATTACTCAACTGTTAAATTGTTTTCTAGCTTTTGTTTCATTTAACCTTTAGCAAGAATACATGGTTTCAAATATGGTTAACTTTGCACATCTGAGACAGTGGCAAAACAATTAAGTTTGGTGTTCACACACCAAAACAAATCCAAAATGCCACACTCAGTACTATGCTTACTAATCATATAATTAAGTGCTTGAGAATCAAGCAACTTTGAGAACTATGCAGGATATAAGCCAACAATTGAAGACATTATGCATTGTAACTCAAAAGGAACACAGCAGAAAGAAAAATCAAAGGGCTGCAACTTCAAAGGTTGTATCTGAACTTAAAGTTTGCTGCTGTGTGATGTTTTAAATCTGGAAACCATTGTATGCCTTGCTAAAAGTGTTTATGTAGTTACAAGTGAAATTGTTTGTGAAAATGTCAAGTCTGCATAATGCTTGTATCCATCACTTAGCTTTAAATCTTGCTTTGTTTCCATATGCTTGAATAAAAGAGTTTGGTTTGAATTGAAAAGAGAAAAATCCAATGTTGCATGAGTATGAATGGAAGTTGGTGGTGGCACATGTGTTTGATTAAATGCATAACTCATCAAATAAGTGTTGCATAATATCATTCTCATTACTTGTGAGTTAGCTTGCTGTTACAAAGACTTCTATCTATAATGAAACACCCTTGGTAACAAAAACAGAAAGAAAAGAAAGAAAGAAAAAGCCAAAATGGCAAGAAAAATAAAGAATAAAGGTTGGACACCAATGGTTTGAACCTTAGGACAAATGCCTGTGGTGTTCTTGTACTAAGATCTGCTTGGATGAGTAAATTCTAAGGGGTATTTGAAACCCGGTCACTTAGATCAACTGATTTGGGATGGCCAATTGAAAGTCCACAATAAAGAGCAACTCAGATACAAAGCACTTAGTGATCCAAAGAGATGCTGGGCATCAATGATCCTAAGGATAATTAAGCAAGCTAAGTGTCTGTGGTGGAAAGATGTTGAGCAAAATAAAAGAAAATGAAGCCAAAGGCTAAGCTGCAACATTTAACACCAAACCCCTTAAAGAATGAAAAGCTTGTTAAAGCATTATAAGCCAAGAAGAGTTAGCAAGGGAGTGAGTAAAAGGAAGAGTCTTATAACAGCAAGTTAGCAAACCTTTGATGCAAGATATGTATTATGCAGCAGCAACAATAAGTGAGTATCATTGTCTGCATAAATGCCCCATGAATTGAAGTTCTGCTATCTGCATAATAAGGATTTATGTGCTTTTCTATTTCATATCATCTACTCTTAGTTTTGATGCTTGCTTGGGGACAAGCAAGGTTTAAGTTTGGTGTTGTGATGACAAGTCATCATATACCCATTTTTCAAGCTAATTTCACTTGTTTAGTTAGCATTTATGCACTTTCTTGCATCATAAGTAAAGGATTTGGAGTGAAAATGCATAACTTCTCTAAATCAAGTAACCACTATGAAATTAATGATAAATCATGAGGTTTAAGCTAATTTTAATTGCATTTTAATGGATTTATAAGCCTCTTGATTTTTGTGATACTTTGAGTGGTTGTTTGGTTTACTTTAGGTGAAGAAAAAGAAAAGAAAATGAAAAGCGTGGCCTAAGAAGTGTGACACAAGAGAAGAAAAGCGTGGCAAAGGAAAGGGGAAGTGTGCCGTAACTAAAGGGAGAAGCAACTCTGCCCTCCACAAGGGCAGACTGCCCTCTAGGAGGGCAGCATTAGTGACCGAGCCAAGCATAGGCGATTCTGCCCTGCCCACTTCAAGGGCAGAGCACTAAATGGTGCCTTGGAGCCATGAGAAACAAATTCTGCCCTGCCCTTGTGGAGGGCAGGATCGTGCTCCATGAGGAAAGAAATCCAAGAGAAAATGGCACCCATGCAAGCTACAAGTTTCGAACCAAGAACCATGAGGAAGCCAAGCCTTGAGACCAATTGCCATGCCAAGAAATAAAGAAAAATGAGTAGCGTGTTTGCAAGGTCCCAGATTCGAACCCACGGCATGGAGGATTGGTCATTGCCCTGCCCTTGGCGCGGGCAGGGCAGAAATTTGAATGGCGCACCAATTTTTCTCCATGGCGCACCAAAATTTCTCCCTTGGCACGATCCTGGCGCGCGCGTTCCTCTCTGGCCGCACCAACCCAATCCTGCCCTGCCCTTGGCGCGGGCAGGGCAGCCTCCAAGGCACCAACGCGCGTCCCGCGCGCCAATCTCCTTTCCTGGCGCATCAATTTTGCATCTGGCAGCACCATCCGCGCGCGTCTCAAATTCTGGCGCATCCAAAACTCCCCGCCCTGCCCTTGGCGCGGGCAGGATCTTGTGTGGCGCACCAAGAAGCAAAACGTGCGCACCAACTCGCACCAACAAGCAACCACGCCGCACCAAATCTTTGTGCCATGCATCAATTTTCTGCCCTGCCCTCCACAAGGGCAGGGCAGCCTCCTGGAAGTGGATCTTGGGCTGAAATTCAAATTAAAAATTAATTTGAATCCAATTCTTCACCAATCCAAAAGCCCATCCAAATCCCATCATCCAAGAATAGAAAGTGTATAAATAGGACTTAGTTTGATGTAATTGGGGGCTGGACTTTTCACCTCTTTTAGCTACCTTGGCACTCACTTTTAAATTTTCAATTACTTTGCAATTTTACTTGCTTTCACCTTCTGGAAAGAATTTGACCAAGAACTAAGAGGATCAAAGGAGAGTCTCCTTCCTCGAATCTCTTGGGCAATTCTACTTTCTGTTCTCTGAGTATTGGGTGTGTGAAATTGGGGAAATTCTGTCCCAATTCCCATTCAATCTCTCTGCATTAATTTTACTGCACAATTCACTTTCAATTCTGTTATTCAATTGCTTCTTCTTCAATTTTCTGTCAATTGCTTACTGACTCTAGATCTGGGAAGGAAATTGGGTCTTAGGCTTTGCTACCTAAGCCCTTGGGATCCTGAGATCACTTTTGGTTCATCTGTGAACCTCTGCAGAATTTTACTTGAATTCTGTTGCATGCTTATTGCTTTTGATCTACTTTCTGCCCAACCATTTACTGTAATTCACTTGTTCTTTGCTTAATTCTTGCAATCCCATTCCTCAATTCCCTTTTATATTCAAGTCATTTACCTTTCTTGCCATTTAAGTTACTGCAATTTAAGTTTCTTGCACTTTAAGTTTCAGTCATTTACCTTTCTTGCTCTTTAAGTTTCTGCACTTTTACTTCTCTGTTCTTTATTTTACTGCAATTTTCCCTTTTCCCTTTTACTTTTAATGTCATTTACTTTCTGTTCAACACAAACAACTCAACCAAAGCTTGATTCGCTTGACTAAATCACCCACCGAACTAAAATTGCTCAATCCTTCAATCCCTGTGGGATCGACCTCACTCACGTGAGTTATTATTACTTGATGCGACCCGGTACACTTGCCGGTGAGTTTTGTGTTGGATCGCTTTCCACACATCAAGGGTTAGAGTGAGGGGTGGGGACTTACTGACTTAGGGTTTTTTTACTTTACATTCATTATCACCATATGGTTTTTACATGTTTACCTTTAGTATTTTAATTTTTTTGGATATATTTAATTATTGTTATTTATATTTATAAATTAATAAAAAAAATTTAATTTCACAAATTAGTTTTTAGTTACTTTAAAAATCTGGTTTTAATTAAAATTATATACTAATTTTCTAAAGGCATATAAATTAATATTCACATCATTTAAAAATTA
Organism: Arachis stenosperma; assembly: GCF_014773155.1. Taxonomy (NCBI): domain Eukaryota; kingdom Viridiplantae; phylum Streptophyta; class Magnoliopsida; order Fabales; family Fabaceae; genus Arachis; species Arachis stenosperma. Next base: position 96,196,742 of record NC_080385.1, read on the forward strand.
ATGAATATGTAAAAAATATTTTAAAAGAATTATATGAACAATTTTTTTAATTTCTGAAACAAAATAAAAATATTTTAAAAAATTATATGTACAATTTTTTTTATTCTTAAAGTATTTAACGTTTTGAAAAAAAATTTATAAAATATACATATATTTTGTGACACAAAATAACTTGTTACAAACAATGTTAAATTTTGTGACAAATTAATTTTTTGTTACAAAATAATTTGAGTTTTTCAGACAAAAAAATATTTTGTTACAAAATATTTAGAGTTTTTGAAACAAAAAACTATTTTGTTACAAAATACTTCGAATTTTTGCAACTACTTTACTTTTTGTTACAAAATATTATAATATTTTGTAACAATACACCGGCGCGTTACAAAAACTAACATAATTTGTAACAAAAAAATAGATTCTTACAAAATATTTGAATGTTTTGTAACAACTTATAATATTGTTACAAAACATAGTTTTTTTGTAACAATCACCAATTATTATTACAAAAAATTCTTTTTTTATAACAATTTTAAATTTGATACAAAATTTTTGTTACAAATGTTCCATTTTCTTGTAGTGAAGCAACCTTTTTAAGAAGTAATATTAATTGTCAAGCAATTTTCCAATACACTCACAAGCAAATATGGAAGAAAATAATCACCTAAATAAATTTCTAGCACCAATTAAAAGGATGTAAAAAGAAAAACAAAAATAAAGAAAGCATAGATAGTGAAAGTAAAAAGAAGAAAGAAGAAGAAAACATAAATAAAAGTAATAATGGAAAAGTAGAAAGGAAAGAAGAAAAGAAAAGAACCTTGATGATGAAGGTGAAAAAGGATGGAGAAAGTAAAAAGTAAGAGGGAATAAAGAAGAAAGAAGGGGGAAGAAAGAAGTAAGGAGGGATAAGAAAGAATTAGGATTAGGGAAGAAAAGATAGGAATTCTGGCGCTGAGCTGGATAAACTGTGCGGCGCAGGCGACGCAGACGCGTGGAGCACGCGTTCGCATGGGTTGTGATCTTTTCAAGTGACGCGTTTGTTTGGTTGACGCGCACGCATAACCTGAATTGTGCTATTAGCGCGAAAGCAACCTCACGCACGTACAACTCTCTATTTCAAACGCACATTGCCTTAGGGTGATGCGTGTGCGTGAGGGACACGCACGCATGAATGGTCTTATTTTGAAAATTTGACATGAACGCGTGGGTGACGCGTACGCGTGATGGGGTTGGTGCTTCCAGCACAACTCCAGCCCCACTCCATCATAACTCTCTGCCACACACCCATTTACGTCGAGTTCGTACGGTCACGCGGACGCGTGAGTAATGCGCACGCGTGGATGGCTGCTTTTGAAAGTGACACGGATGTGTCAGGGACGCGTTTACATGGGCATGGTTGTGTCTATGGCATGCCTCCAGCCAAGCTCCCGCGTAACTCTCTGCTTCTTTTCTTCTTTGTTTCGAAAGCACATATGACGCGTACGCGTTAGCGATGCTCGCACGTCGTGTGCCTCCCCCCTTTTTTATGCAGAATGCGAATGCAAATACAGACTATGTGCAGAGATTATGAGAAGAGTTACTAAAATAAAACTAAGAAAAGAAAGAACGATCATACCATGGTGGGTTGTCTCCCACCTAGCACTTTGCTTTTACGTCCTTAAGTTGGACGGTCCACTAGTTCAGTCTTCTATTGTTGGTGGATCCTCCAGAAGGAAGATCTCTAGCTCTTTGTTTTTTTTCATCTTCTCACCATGATAAAGCTTCAAGCGATGTCCATTGACCTTGATGAATTCGGAGCTTGAAGCCTTACTCAAGTGAAAGACTCCGTATGGCTCTGCCTTCTCTACTCTATAGGGACCTTCCCATCTTGATCTCAACTTGCTTGGTATGAGCCGCAACCTGGAGTTGTAAAAGAGGACTAAGTCCCCAGGTTTGAACTCTCTCCTCTTGATGTGCTTATCATGCATAGCCTTCGCCTTTTTTTTGTACAGCCTGGAGTTCTCATAAGCTTCTAGGTGAAGGTTCTCTAGTTCCTATAGTTGCAGCTTCCTTTCAGCTCCGACTTTCTCAAATCCCATGTTGCATTCTTTTACCGCCCAGAATGCCTTGTGCTCTATCTCGACTGGAAGGTGACAGGCTTTTCCATAAACTAAGCGGAAGGGGCTCATCCCTATAGGTGTCTTGTATGATGTCCGGTATGCCCAAAGTGCATCTTGTAGCCTGGTGCTCCAGTCCTTCCTATGAGGCTTGACTATCTTCTCCAGGATACGCTTTATCTCTCTGTTAGACACCTCTGCTTGTCTATTAGTCTGCGGGTGGTAGGCAGTTGCTACCTTGTGAATAATTCCATGCTTCTTCAGTAGAGCGGTCAGTCTCCTATTGCAAAAATGGGTGCCTTGATCACTCACGATTGCTCGTGGTGATCCAAAGCGACAGATAATATGGTTTCTAACAAAAGAGACAACGGTGTTAGCATCATCAGTGCGGGTAGGAATTGCTTCCACCCACTTGGAGACATAATCTACAGCTAACAATATATATAAGAAACCGCTAGAGTTTGGAAATGGACCCATGAAATCAATACCCCAAACATAAAAAATCTCACAGAACAACATAATTTGTTGGGGAATCCCATCCCTCTTGGATATATTACCAAACCTCTGGCATGGGGAACAAGATTTACAGAAGGTAGCAGCATCTTTAAAAAGAGTAGGCCACCAAAATCCACAGTCTAAAATTTTTCTAGCTGTTCTTTGAGGGCCAAAATATCCACCACTCTCAGAGGAGTGGCAGGCCTCTAAAATGGACTGAAACTCTGATTGAGGCACACACCATCTAATTACCTGGTCAGCACCATACCTCCACAGATATGGATCATCCCATATATAGTACTTGGACTCGCTTTTCAGCTTGTCCCTTTGATGCTTAGTAAAATTGGGAGGGAAGGTATGACTAACTAGATAATTAGCTACAGGTGCATACCCAGGAACTACTTCAGATACTACATGCAAGCTATCAAATGGAAAAGCATCATTGATAGGAGTGGAGTCATCTTTAATGTGCTCAAGGCGACTCAAGTGGTCCGCCACTAAATTCTAGTTACCACTCATATCCTTAATATCTAAATCAAATTCTTGCAGTAACAGTATCCAACATATCAACCTTGATTTAGACTATTTTTTAGCTAAAAAATATTTGAGGGCTGCATGATCTGAGTACACTACTACCTTAGTACCAAGTAAATAGGCTCGGAATTTTTCCAGAGCAAAAACAATAGCTAAAAGCTTTTTTTCAGTGGTAGTGTAATTAGACTCAGCAACGTCTAAGGTCTTCAAAGCATATGCAATTACGAAAGGATCCTTACCTGCGGGCTGGGCCAGCGCTGCTCCTACAGCATGGTTGGAGGCGTCACACATAATCTCAAAGGGCTGACTCCAGTCTGGTCCTTGCACAATTGGAGCTTGAGTCAAGGTGATCTTCAGCTTATCAAACGCTTCCATACAGTCCTCACTCAGCTCAAACTCAACATCCTTCTGCAGCAGTCTAGATAAAGGTAAAGTAACCTTACTGAAGTCCTTGATAAATCTCTGGTAGAAACCTACATGACCAAGGAACGAACGGACCTCCCTCACGGAGGAGGGGTAAGGCAGGCTAGAAATGACATTTACTTTTGCTAGGTCTACAGAAATACCAGTATTAGAGACAATATGTCCTAGAACAATACCTTGTTTAACCATAAAATGACATTTTTCAAAATTCAAAACAAGGTTTGATCTAACACACATGTCTAATACTCTAGATAGACTATCCAAGCAAAGGCTAAAGGAATCACTCTATACGCTAAAATCATCCAAAAAAAACTTCCATACAATTCTCAATGAGATCAGAGAAAAGACTCATCATGCACCTTTAGAAAGTAGCTGGTACATTGCATAAGCCAAAGGGCATTCTTTTGTAAGCATAAGTTCCAAAGGGACATGTAAAAGTAGTCTTTTCCTGATCTTCAGGAGATATATGAATCTGAAAATAACCTGTTTAACCATCTAAAAAGCAGTAGTGTGATTTACCTGATAGGCGATCAAGCATCTGATCGATAAAGGGCAGGGGGTAGTGATCCTTACGAGTGGCCTGCTTGAGGCGCCTGTAGTCAATGCACACTCTCCAGGAATTCTGCAATCTAGTTGCTATGAGCTCTCCTTGCTCATTCGTTACTGTTGTGACTCCAGACTTCTTGGACACCACTTGCACTGGACTGACCCATTCACTATCTGAGATGGGGTAGAAGATATCTGCTTCCAGCAGTCTGGTCATTTCCTTCTTGACAACCTCCAAAATGGTGGGATTCAGTCTTCTTTGGGGTTGACGAACAGGCCTAGTTCCCTTTTTTAAAAATATTCTATGCTCACAAACTTGAGGGCTAATGCCTACTATATCCGCCAAGCTCCACCTAATTGCTTTCTTGCGTCTTCTCAACACACCAAGCAGTTACTCCTCTTGTTGGGAAGTGAGATCCCTTGCAATGATAACTGGGAGTTTCTGATTATCCTCAAGGTAAGCATACTTGAGGTGGGATGGGAGGGGCTTTAGCTCCAATTTTTGCTAATGGCTGGGCTCTGGATTATCCAGAACTAGTGATAATGGCAAAGTGTCCTCATTGTGTTCAGAGGGTGTCCCCACACTTAGACCTTGCTCCATGTACTTCTCTTTCACTTTTTCCTGGTGAACTGCAGTCACAGTCTCATCAATGATATCACACTGGAAGATGGAATGATCTTCTGGAGGGTGCTTCATAGCTTCATTTAGATTGAAGCTCACTGCTCGGCCATCTATCTCAAAGGAATAAGTTCCTGAGAATGCATCCAACTTGAACTTTAAGGTCTTTAGGAAGGGTCTTCTGAGCAAGATGGATAACAGTTTCCCTGAGTCATTTGGGGGCATTTCCAAGATATAGAAGTCAATGGGAAATGTGAGCCCCTTAATGCTCACCAGTGCGTCCTCAGCAATTTCAACCACTGTAATAATGCTTTTATCTGCTAACACAAAATGAGCTGCTGACCTTTTTAAGGGAGGGAGCCTCAAGGAATTATATATAGATAAAGGCATAATACTCACGCACGCTCCTAAATCACACATGCAGTCAGAAAATATTACATCCCCAATGGTACAGTTAACCATGCATGGACCTAGATCACTACATTTTTCAGGTATATCTCCCATCAATGCAGATATAGAACTACCTCAAGGAATAGTTTCCAATTCATTAATCCTATCCTTATGTATGCACAAATCTTTTAGAAACTTTGCATATTTAGGTACTTGCTGAATGACATCAAAAAGTAGTATAGTTACCTCAACCTTTTTGAAGATTTCTACCATTTTTGAGTCAATTCCATCTACTTCCTGGGTTTTCTTGCAAGGTATGGAAATGGGACAGGGGTAACGTCTTTGGTAGCTTTAGCTTCTTCTGATGCGCCATTCTCCAGTTGAGTTACTTCTACTTCAACCATGTCTTGTACGTCACCTTCCTTTTCATCATCCTCCATTTCAAGCGTGTCCTCAGCTATGGCATGTTCTAATTAGCTTGGCTCCTCAAGATTCCTCTCTTGTAGTTTGGTTTCGGACCTCAAGGTGATGGCATTGATGTCACCCTTGGGGTTGGGTAAGGGTTGAGAAGGAATTCCACTAGAGCTTGAAGGCTGGTTGTTGGAATTATTCAGTGATCCAATCTGTGAGACAAGAGCTTGAAAGGTAGAGTTCAGACCGTTTAAGGTAGAAGTGACGTTATTTTCCATGGTCTTTTGTCTTTGATCAATCGAGTGTAGTAACTCGTCATTAGAAGATGAAGAGGGGTAAGTGATCTGAGGGGTCTGCTGAGACGCTTGGGACTGCCGTAGATGAGGTGCTCTGTAAGCCTGGTTCTGGTTCTGCTATTGATAGGTAGGATTCTGTTGATACCGGTTCTTCTTATTATTGTTAGTATTCCACCTCTGATTTCCTTGGCCGTCTCTGCCTCCTCTGTTATAGTTGTCCCTCCAACCTTGGTTAAAGTTCCCACTTTGGTTATAGTTGCTGCCTTGTTGATAGTATCCTTGATTCGGGCGGTCATAGAAATTATGAGTAGCTGCTACGGTGTTATCTTCATATTGGAGTTGTGGACATTCATCAGTGTAATGATTATAATCAGCGCATATTCCACATTCTCTTTGAAGGACCAGTTGTTGACTATGTTGTGGTGAAGGGGGTTGGGATTGTTGTTAGCCTAGATATATCTGCTTCAGTAGGTTGGTCATCTCACATATTGATTGTGTGAGAGCATTATTCTCATTGCCAGAGGAAACCTCTGCCACAACCTTGGGGTGCTTGTTCCTATTGTGCTTGTGATTCCGAGTGGACTCATCTAAGTCGGTGATCAGTTGCCATGCTTCTTCTGTGGTCTTTTACTTTTTCAGAGAACCGTTGCTTGCATCATCCAATGTGGTCTTGTCCTGAGGTTTCATCTCCTGTGTGAAGTAGCTGATCAAGACCAACTTGTCAATCATGTGGTGGGGGCATGCATCAAGGAGATTATTGAAGCGCTCCCAATACTCGTAAAGAGTCTCGGATTCGCCTTGAATAATCATTGAAATTTCCTTCCTCAGTCTATCAGTAACTTCAGCTGGAAAGAATTTTTCTAGGAATTCTCTTCGAAGTGTGTCCCAGTTAGTGACAACTGCTTCAGATTGAGTGTAGTACCACTCCCTCGCCTTTTCCTCAATAGAAAATGGGAAGGCGGACAGCAGAATGGAAGTCTCAATTGCACCATTACACCTGACAGTAGAACATGTTGTCTAAAAATCTATAAGGTGCTTAAGAGGCTCTTGAGCAGGTAAGCCATGAAACTTTGGTAGTAGATTGACTAGTGCAGTCTTCAGTTGATATCTGCACCTAGATTTGGATTACGTGCTTGGAAAGGTGGTAATGTAAAGTTTGGAGCTCCTACCTTCTGAAGAGTAATCCTCCTAGGAGCTGCCATGTCCTCTGCGCTCAAATCAACCAACACCGAGCCCGCCTTATACGTGAGATAGTTCTTTCAATTTCAGGATCAAATACGGGTAGACTCGGATCAGGTAGTGAATGCGTCATTGAATGAAAGAACCATACAGCTCATGGTAATGAAATAAAATAAAATAAAATGCAAATAAAATAAAAATCCAACCAATAAATTAGCACACTATTGCAACTCCCCGGCAACGGTGCTAAAAATTGATGTGGCGGAAAAATCACCGATCAAGAGTTTATAGAGAAAACAACGTTGCAAGTATAGCTCTTAACCAATGTTGATTCCGCATATCAATTTAGAAGGGGTTGTCACAAAATTTAGAAATAAAATACTGGGAGTATGAATCCCAGGTCGTCTCCCAACGAGTTGCAGAGAGAGTACTATTTTATTAATCAGAGGTTTTCCAAGAAATTTTTGAGTTTGAGAAACAAAGAAATAAGTAATAGTGTATTCATATAAAAGCCTTGACCGGGAGAAGATTAATTGGAAGTTCTATCCTTGTTGGAAATTCCCAAGTGTAATCGTAAAAGATTGTTGTCTTACTTGGTCATCCCTTAATTAATAAGGGAAAGTCAGGTAACTAATTAACAAACTATATCCTCAGGTCCTAATCCTCTCCGAAGGAAGGATTAGAGTTAGAGACTAGAGTTGTCAGTCATCAACCATCCATTAGGACTAACACTTGAGTATTCCAACTCAAGGTTCTCCTTTTAATCAACTCCCAATCAAGTTAGGGAACTACTCCATTATCATGAATGTAAACTTCACAGGATTAAAAAGGGAATAAAAGGAAGACATGATAAACAATAATTAAAAATTAGTTAAAAATAAAAATGGTTCTTTGCATTAATAACTTCCAAAATCATGAACATAATTATCTAAACAGAGTCAATAGGCAATAAAAGAGTAAAGGAATAGAGAAACAAACTAGAATGAGGAAGCTCCAACGGAGGTAATAAAACTTCTCAATATCCAAAGCAAGGCAAAAGCATAAAACTAATAGGCTATGGATGTAAAGAAAACCTAGAGGAAGAGTGATACTCTCTAGATTCCGAACTAAAATCCTAAAACTATGCTAATGAGAATGTGTCCTAAGTCTCTTCATGTTCCCTGGCTCTATTCTGTGTTTCTGGGCTGAAAACTAGGTCAAAACATGGCCAGAAATTGCCCCCATCATTTTCTATTAATTCTGCAGATCGCGCATGTCACGCGTACGTGTCAGTCACATATACGCGTCGCTGGTCGTTTTGGCGTGTCACGCGTTCACGTCAAGCACGCACTCGCGTCATATTGTAGAACTCCAATCCACGCGTACGCGTCAGGCACGCACACGCGTCGCTGCAAATTTCTCCATATCGCGCGCACGTGTGAGCCATGCGTGCGCATCGATGCACGCTGGTTATCTCCTTAGTTTCTTGTGTTCCTTCCATTTTTGCAAGCTTCCTTTTCATCCTCTAAGCCATTCCTGACCTATAAAGTCTGAAACACTTAACACACTGATCACGACATCGAATGGTATAAAGGAGACTTAAAATACACAAATTAATGACTGTAGGAAGCAAGCTTTTAATCACAGAACAAAACTAGGAAGGAATTGTAAAACCATGCAAATCATATGAATAAGTGGGCAAGGATTTGATAAAAACCACTCAATTGAGCAAAAGATAAACCATAAAATAGTGGTTTATCTCTCGTCACAGTCATCCCTTCCCAGATCCTACTCGGAATACCACAGACAAGGTTTAGACTTTCTGGATCTCAGGAATGCTGTCTATTGGTTCTAGCCTATACCACGAAGGTTCTAATCACGAATTTGGATGCTCTGTTGTCAGGAGAGGCGATGCGAATCCGTGGATCAGAGACCCAAGAGAATATATTCTGACTGTCATCCAATACGTTGAATATCATGTAGACCACTTTGTGGTTGTCAGGCATGCGGATCTTGGTTAAGCGAGTAACGAAGATAGTGGGTGATTGTCACGGGTCACCACCTTCATTCTGACTTAGCTGAATTAAGTACGAGAGTATATCTTGGAGAAGAATTAGGCATGAATTGAAAGAAAAACAATAGTACTTGCATTAATTCATGAGGAATAGCAGAGCTCCTCACCTTAATTTATGAGGTGTAGAAACTCCACCGTAGAAAATACATAAGAGAAGAAGGTCTAGGCATGGCCGAATGGCCAGCCTCCCAAAAGTGATCCAAAGATCAAAAGATATTCCAAAAGATCCTAATACAATAGTAAAAGGTGCTATTTATACTAGACCAGTAACCTAGGTTTACAGAAAATAAGTAGATGGTGCAAAAATCCACTTTTAGGGCCCATTTGGTGTGTGTTTGGGCTAGGCTTTGAAGCTTTCACATGCATAGGCCATCCTTGGAGTTAAATGCCAGCTTGGGTGCCAGTTTGGGCGTTTAACTCCACCTTTGGTGCCAGTTCCGGCGTTTTACGCCAGAAAAGGGTCTCTGGTGGGCATTTGGACGCCAGTTTGGGCCATAAAATCTCGGACATAGTATGAACTATTATACATTGCGGGAAAGCCCAAGATGTCTACTTTCCAACGCAATTAAGAGCGCGCAAATTGGGCTTTTGTAGTTCCAGAAAATCCACTTCGAGTGCAGGAGAGTCAGAATCCAACAGCATTTGCAGTCCTTTCTCAACCTCTGAATCAGATTTTTGCTCAGGTCCCTCAATTTCAGCCAAAAAATTCTTGAAATCACAGAAAAACACACAAAATCATAGTAAAGTCCAGAAATGTGATTTTTCATAAAAACTAATAAAAATATACTAAAAAGTAACTAAAACATACTAGAAACTACCTAAAAACAATACCAAAAAGCGTATAAATTATCCGCTCATCATAGTCTTATCTGTTTTGCAAGGAGCTAAGTTTGGTGTTGCACATCAAAATAATTTAAGGGAGAATGAAGAATGCTAAGTTTGGTGTTCCACTAAAATCTCATTTAAAAACACATTTTCACCTTCTGCATAAAGAGTTGCTAGCTCTAAGCAATCAGAGAAACTACTTAACCATTGTCTGTTTTCTAGTTTTTAACTTATGACCTTTAGCAAAGGCAAAAGGTTTTATATATATATATATATATATATATATATATATATATATATATATATATGTGGTTGACTGGTTATATAAGAAACATTGGCAAGGAACTAAGTTTGGTGTTCACACACCAAAAATAAGTTCAAAAGCCTACAAGTAAATCTTGCATATTAACCAGTTGCCTAAGGGCTTGAGAAACAAGTAACTTTTAAGGATTATGCAGGAAAACATTCAATTTATGAATGGGTTCTGCATCATCATCCAAAGGAGTAACAACAGAGAGAAATAATGATGACAGAAGAAAAAGCTGAGAGACATTCCCAACAGGTTTTATTGACACTTAATCCTTGTTGCTTTGAAGTATTTTAACTTGGGGATTCCTATATGTCTTGCTGAGGTGTTCAATTAGGTGTAAGTGGAGATGTTTACCAAAAATGATAGCCGGCATTGTGCTTGTTGTCACTCGTTAGCTTGAATTCTATTTTTTTCCCTTCTACATAAATAAAAGAAAAATGTTTGATACAGAAAGTGATTGTCCAATGTTGTAGAAATTAGAATGAGAATTCAATGGTGGTACTTGCTTGATTTAATGATTAGCTCAATAATAAATGCTGTATAATAAAATGTTCTTTGAAGTGTGAGTTAGGTTGCTGCAATAAAGTCTTTGATTAATGAGCATCCCTTAAGAAAGAAGAAAAATAAGAAGAAAAAGAAAAAGAAAAGCCAAGAATTGGCAAAGAAACAAACAATAAGGCTAGACACCAATAGCTTGGACCTTAGGACATATGCCTGTGGTGTTTTTATACTACAATATGCTTGGACAATTAGGTTCTAAGGAGTATTTTAAAACTTGACCACTTGGATTAACTAATCTGGGATTGCCAATCAAAAGTCCACCATCAAGAGCAACCTTGTTACAAATCATTTAGTAATCCAAAGAGATGCTGGGCATCAATGTTCCTAGGAAGAAATTGTGAGCCAAGTGTTTGTGGTGAAGAAGTGTTAAACAAAATTGAGCCGAAAAGGGCTGCTACAACACTTGCCACCAAGCTTTCATTAATAAATAAGCTTTCTAAGCAAAAGAAAGAAAGAAAAAGCTAGCAAGGGATCAATCAAAAAGCAAGGCAGTATAGCAGCAACTCTAGTGAACCTTTAAGGAAACATTTCTTATCTATCAGCAAAGAATAAGTGAGTTACATTTGTCTGCATAAAACCCCATGAACCACCTTCAATTATCTGCTAAATAAGGACACGCATGTTTCATTTCATTTCTTCTTATGTTTAGTGCTTGCTTGGGGACAAGCAAGATTTAAGTTTGGTGTTGTGATGACAAGTCATCTTATGCTAGCTTTTCAAGCATTTCTCACTTATTTCATTAGGTTTTATGCACTTTTTTGCACTATAAGTAAGTAATTTGGAGTAGGTTTTCATGATTATGTTGAATCAATCAACCATCTTTTATTTGACACAAAATCATAAGGTTTAAGCTAGAATTAGTTGGTTTTTGAATGATTTATAAACCTTGTGAATTTGGTGATACTTTGATTGGTTGTTTTGATTACTTGTAGGTGAAAAAATGATGAAAAAAGGAAAAAGGAATCTTAGAGCATGCTTTGGACTTTAGGCCATGCTTTGAAAAGCGTAACCCATGACATAAAAGCGTGGCGATCATCCAAAGGAGCAAGGGCCAGCGTTTCCAAAGGCCAAGCATAGCGCTCTCTAATTGAGCGCTAGCAAGGAGCACCCAACACCAAGCGCCCAACACCAAGGCACAAGGCCAAGAGCGCTACGTTGATTGTCCAAACGGAGCGCTACAAGGAATGCCAAATAAACAAGGCCAGCGTTCGAATTGGATAGAGCGCTACGTTAACTCTCTTACCTTTTTCGGGCTCCCATCAAAATAAAAACAAAGCGTGACACTTATGAATGGGGGAGCCAGGAATCAAAACCATGCACACAAGGCATAGAATGAGCGCTACATTACAAGGGAACTCCCAAAATGAAGCCAGCAAGGTTCGAAGAGAGGTCCAAGCTCACTAAAGCATGCATACAAAGTAGCGCTACGTTGCCTTACGAAACTGAACGCTATGTATAAGTGGTGTGCGAAATTGTGGTCACTACTTTTCACAACTCAAATAATCCCTAGTAATGGCCCCAAGAACTTGGTGCTCAATACCTTGGCATAAACACAACTTTGCACAACTAACCAGCAAGTGCACTGGGTCGTCCAAGTAATAAACCTTACGCGAGTAAGGGTCGATCCCACGGAGATTGTTGGTATGAAGCAAGCTATGGTCACCTTGTAAATCTTAGTCAGGCAGACTCAAATGGGTATAGTGATATACGAATAAAGCATAAAGATAAAGATAGAGGTACTTATGTAATTCATTGGTAGGAACTTCAGATAAGCGTATGAAGATGCCTTCCCTTCCGTCTCTCTGCTTTCCTACTGTCTTCATCCAATTCTTCTTACTCCTTTCCATGGCAAGCTTATGCAAGGGTTTCACCGTTGTCAGTGGCTACCTCCCATCCTCTCAGTGAAAACGTTCCTATGCTCTGTCACAGCATAGGCTAATCAGCTGTCGGTTCTCGGTCAGGCCGGAATAGAATCCAGTGATTCTTTTGCGTCTGTCACTAACGCCCCGCCTGCTAGGAGTTTGAAGCACGTCACAGTCATTCAATCATTGAATCCTACTCAGAATACCACAGACAATGTTAGACCTTCCGGATTCTCTTGAATGCCGCCATCAGTTCTAGCCTATACCACGAAGACTCTGATCTCACGGAATGGCTGGCTCGTTTGTCAGGCGAGCACTCAGTTGTCAGGCGATCAACCATGCATCGTGTATCAGGAATCCAAGAGATATTCACCCAATCGAAGGTAGAACGGAGGTGGTTGTCAGTCACACGTTCATAGGTGAGAATGATGATGAGTGTCACGGATCATCACATTCATCAAGTTGAAGAACAAGTGATATCTTGGACAAAGAACAAGCGGAATTGAATAGAAGAACAATAGTAATTGCATTAATACTCGAGGTACAGCAGAGCTCCACACCTTAATCTATGGTGTGTAGAAACTCCACCGTTGAAAATACATAAGAACAAGGTCTAGGCATGGCCGAATGGCCAGCCTCCCAAAGAGGGTTCAATCATCAAAGCATGATCAAAAGCTCTCCCCAATACAATAGCAAAAGGTCCTACTTATAGAAAACTAGTAGCCTAAGGTTTACAGAGATGAGTAAATGACATAAAAATCCACTTCTGGGTCCACTTGGTGTGTGCTTGGGCTGAGCAATGAAGCAATTTCGTGTAGAGACTCTTCTTGGAGTTAAACGCCAGCTTTTATGCCAGTTTGGGCGTTTAACTCCCATTTAGGTGCCAGTTCCGGCGTTTAACGCTGGAATTCCTGAGGGTGACTTTGAACGCCGGTTTGGGCCATCAAATCTTGGGCAAAGTATGGACTATCATATATTGCTGGAAAGCCCAGGATGTCTACTTTCCAACGCCGTTGAGAGCGCGCCAATTGGGCTTCTGTAGCTCCAGAAAATCCACTTCGAGTGTAGGGAGGTCAGAATCCAACAGCATCTGCAGTCCTTTTCAGTCTCTGAATCAGATTTTTGCTCAGGTCCCTCAATTTCAGCCAGAAAATACCTGAAATCACAGAAAAACACACAAACTCATAGTAAAATCCAGAAAAGTGAATTTTAACTAAAAACTAATAAAAATATACTAAAAACTAACTAGATCATACTAAAAACATACTAAAAACAATGCCAAAAAGCGTACAAATTATCCGCTCATCAATAAGGCATGGTTTGAAGAGCTTGACACAAGCAAGGGAGCGCTACGTTATTTCATTTCACTGAGCGCTCCACTGGAGGTGGCCCTGGGTCCAATTTCAATTAAAAAGCCATCTTAGATTCACTTCTTCACTAACTTGAAAAGCCCACTCCAAATCCTGAAAACCAAAAATAGAAAGTGTATAAATAGGAGTTAATTTGATTTGTAAAGGACCTTTTTGCTCGCTTTTACTTTTACTTTTACCTTTAGCACATTTTTAGTTTTCATTTGTCTTTGAATTTCTGATTTTGGGAATTAGGATTGAGATCTGAGTTTTCTTCCTGATTGTTCTTGCTTCGGAAACTTCTACTTCCTGTTTTGAATTTTAGATTGAGATTGAAGAAATTCTGTTTCAATTCTTGATCTGAAATTCATCTTTGTTCTTCTTTTGCATAATATTGAGAATTGAGGAATTGGATTTGAGTTTCATTTGCTATGTCATTTACATTTCTTCTGCAATTTATTTTCTGTTTGATCAAGGGTGTAATTGAGATATAGATCTATGTTCTAATCTCATTGCTCCTCTTAGATCTTCAATTTTTCTTTTAGATTTCATAATCGAGCTGAGTTTTCTTTGTGTTTATTTCTTCTAGTAATTTTTCATTTCTGTTTAGATCTTCTGCAAATTTCACTTCACCTTCTACTTCTCTGATTGATTGCACTTTACATTTTCCTGTTGAATTATGAATCCCAGCACACAAATCCCTTTTACTCTTCAAGCAATTTACATTTCTCAGCAATTTAGATTCAGTCATTTAGTTTTCTTGCACTTTAAGCTTCAGCCATTCACATTTCTTGCAATCTAAGTTTCAGTTATTCACATTACTTGCACTTTAAGTTTCAGCTCAATTTACATTTTTTGCACTTCAGATTCTGTCAATTTCCCCTCTCCCTTTTATTTTCATGCAATTTAGCTTCTGCTAATCAAGTTTCACTCAAATCATCAATTGTTTGCTTAACTAAATTCATCACCTAACTAAAATTGCTCAATCCATCAATCCTTGTGGGATCGACCTCACTCTTATGAGTAATTACTACTTGATGCGACCCGGTACACTTACCGGTGAGTTTTGTGTGGAATCGTTTTTCCCTCGTCAAGGCCAAGTATGCTCGCTTGACTTATCCTCGATGTTAGGGTTGACAAAGTGAGATTGACTCATCATAATTGCCATAGTTGTGGTTATGACGATCCTGATGCGTGAGCATATTTTCTATCTTTTCCTAGTGAATTTGCATTCAATTTATTGAGTTTAATCAAGAATTAATTATCTTTTAACCACTATGGATGCTACTTTGAGTTGTGTGCAATTCTATTTATTTCAGGTAGCATTCGGCAGGGGGTTTGATGGAGTTTCCACAGAAAAAGAGAAGAAGGCGAATGATGCAATCAACCCTAACCTCTCTGCACTCAAACATGAATATCTCAACCTACAGAAGTCCAATGGACGTGATTTTAGTGGCAATGGAATGATAACTTTCAGAGCTTTCCAACGATATATAATAGTCCGTACTTTTCTTTCATCAGTTCTGCCAAGGGTGTGCCTAACTTGAGATTTCTCAAGTTAGGCGCAAGACACAACAAAAGCACGCCACATTGATTTCGGTTCACTCAAGTAAGGCGCAACAATTCTCCAAGTAAGGCGCAGCCACCAAGCCCAGCACGCCATTCCTCATTGCATCCCTTAAGTAAGGCGCAGCTCCATCTTGAGTTAGGTGTGCATTCCTTCTTCGATCAAGTGGGCCTCACTCCTCTCCAACAGGCTACGTGAGAACTTTTATTTATTCTGATTAAACTTTAATTTTTATTTTAAAATAGGAAAAGATATTATTTAGTTTTAGAAAATATAATTTAAATTAATTAGGATTAGATATAAAAGAAAAAAGAAACTTCTCTTCTTGGGATTATTCCACCTCATTCGAAATTTACAGTTTACAAGAATCCTAGTTTTCACGCTTTTCCATGAGCAACTAAACCTCCACTATTAAGGATAGGAGCTCTGTCTATTGTATGGATTGATTCTATTGCTTGTTTTTTCTATTTTAATTTATGTACTAATTTATATTTCAAGAATTGTTTTCGTTCTTTATTTCATGAAATTGGGTGGAACAGAAGTATGACCCTCTTTCTAATTGAGTTCTTGTATAACTTGGAAAAGCTCTTTACTTAAACAACAGCTAGAAAACATATTCTCCTAAATTTCTAATTATCTGGATTTAACGGGATACGTGGCATCTAATCCTTTTATATTTGGGTAATTAGGATTTCTGTGGCATATAACTAGAATTGAATTTCACCCTCTAATTGGAATTAATTGACCAAGGAATTGGCGGTTGATGAATTTTAGAGGAGACTAAAAAGGTCTAAGGAATTAGAGTTTAGTCATATATATTTTGCCAAGAATTAAATCTTGTATGATTAAAATAAATTAATAAGAAAAGTCAATCTGGAAAATAGATAACTCTGAAGCCTTAACTGCTTTCTCCATATTTTATTCCCAACTTATTTATTGCCTGTCTTCTGATATTCTGAGTTTCCTGTTTAATGCTTTTTGAACTCTCAAACACCATTTTCTGTTTGTCTAACTAAGCAAATCACTTAACCATTGTTGATTAGTCCATCAATCCTCGTGGGATCGACCCTCATTCACTTGAGGTACTACTTGGTACGACCCGATGCACTCGCCGGTTAGTTTGTGGTCGTAATTTCCGCATCAAGTTTTTGTCATTCTGTCATTTGTTTTTAGTTAAACAAAAACAAAAAAAAATTCTCATGTATTGCTCACTGAGCTTGAATTCAAAAGAAAAAAGAAGTGATGTATTGCATGAGAAAGTGAGTTTATAACTAAGAGTAGTCTTATTTACTTAAATGTGGTGGTGTTTTCTGTGATTCTGAATGCATCACATGAACAGTGCAAATCTGAATTTGAATCAAGGGATGTTGATGTATAAGGAACAGGAGTTTAGTGAACTATTATGAATTCCCTGAAGTTAGTGAAAGCTTAATCCTTGAGGAAAAAGAAATAGCAAAAGAATAATAAAAGAAAGGTCCAAGGCTCTAAGCATCAATAGCTAGGGAGGTTAGACATGATTAAAAGCTCAAAGAGTTATTTTCCTAGTCATATGCTTATGGTGTGAATGTGTCAAGTAATCCTTGAGACAGAGCACTAAGAGTCGAGATCAAATGCATTTAACAGAGTATGCAAAGGCTTTGAGCACCATTGTCTGGGAGTAAAGGAAAGGAAAATCAGAACTTAAAGAGAGTTTCCCAGTTAAGTGCTTGTGGTGTTTCTGTGTCAAGTGAAGCTTGAGACAAAACATTTAAAGTCATGGCTATGCTCAAGGTGCAAAGCACCAAAAAAAAGAGAATCAAAGGAAATTTGTTGTGTTCAAGGATTAAATTGAAGTACAAAAGATTAGAGAATTCATAATATTATCCGGATTCTAATTCCGAATGATAATGACATCCTTCTAATTCAAAGGAGAATGGGATGCCATAACTATTCAGGATTGCAGTTGTAAACCACACTATAAGAAGAGACATGAGCTTAGTCAAACTCTCATTCTCATTCAAATTCACATCCTAAGCCTATATTAGTTTTGGTTGCTTGAGGACAAGCAACAATTCAAGTTTGGTGTTGTGATGCATGAGCATCTTTCCTATCTTTTCCTAGTGAATTTGCATTCAATTTATTGAGTTTAATCAAGAATTAATTATATTTTAACTAGTATAGATGCTACTTTGAGTTGTGTGCAATTCTGTTTATTTCAGGTAGCATTCGGCTGGGTTTGATGGAGTTTCTGAAGAAAAAGAGAAGAAGGTGAATGATGCAGTCAACCCTGACCTCTCTTCACTCAAACCCGAATATATCGAGCTACAAAGGTCCAAGGGATGTGATTCTAGTGGCATTGGAAAGCTAACTTCCAGAGCTTTCCAACGATATATAATAATTTATACTTCTTATTCACCAGTTCTACCAAGGCTGCACCTAACTTGAGATTTCTCAAGTTAGGCGCAAGACACAACAAAAGCACACCACATTGATTTTGCTTCACTCAAGTAAGGCGCAACAATTCTCCAAGTAAGGCGCAGCCACCAAGCCCAGCACGCCATTCCTCACTGCATCCCTTAAGTAAGGCGCAGCTCCATCTTGAGTTAGGCATGCATTCCTTCTTCGATCAAGTGGTCCCTACTCCTCTCCAACGGGCTACGTGAGAACTTTTATTTATTCTGATTAAACTTTAATTTTTATTTTAAAATAGAAAAAGATATTATTTAGTTTTAAAAAATATAATTTAAATTAATTAGGATTAGATATAAAATAAAAAGAAACTTCTCTTCTTGGGATTATTCCACCTCATTCGAAATTTACAATTTACCAGAATCCTTGTTTTCACTCTTTTTCCTGAGCAACTAAACATCCACTGTTAATGTTAGGAGCTCTATCTATTGTATGCATTCATTCTGTTGCTTGTTTTTTCTATTTTAATTTATGTACTGATTTATATTTCAAAAATTGTTTTCGTTCTTTATTTTATGAAATTGGGTGGAACGGAAGTGATGACTTACATTATCTACCCTTTTTCTTGCATCAAAAGGACCATAAAAGAGGCATAATCTCATTTGATCATTGCAATTCTTGCCTTAATTGATGAATATCATAGTATATTGCTTTGAAATGATTTTGTGCTGAATTTCAGGTGGAAAAGACATCAAAAATGGGAAAGAAAATAACAAAACAAGTGGGGCGTGTGAAGCAGGCGTGCCACTTGGAACAAACGCCACAAAAATGTATTGGCGTGGCACGCCAGAAGCTGGGCGTGGCATGCTGGTACAATATTCCAGAGAGCAAAAAATGAAGACCATCAAAGGGGCGTGGCACGCCAGAAGCAGGGCGTGGCATGCCAATTCATTACTAAAAGAACCATCACTATGGCTGCCACTTTGTGTCGAAGGCGTGGCACACCAGCCCCAGAGTTCACTTGGACGTGCCACTTGAGGATCAAGGCGTGGCACACCAAGCCTAAAAGACCCACAATTGAATGGGCGTGCCACTTGAGCAACAAGGCGTGGCACGCCAGTGAACAAGAAGACAATGCAAAAGCTGGGCGCGCCACTTTGTGTCGAAGGCGTGGCACGCCAGCTCAAGAAGTCCCACTAAGGCGTGCCACTTGAGTAATGAGGCGTGGTACACCAACACATAAGCTGGCCAAATAAAGCTGGGCGTGCCACTTGGTATCGAAGGCGTGGCACGCTAGCTAAATCATCCCACTTTGGCATGCCACTTGAACATCCAGGCGTGTGGTGCACGAAATTGCAATCACACTTTTGCAATCCCGCACAACTAACCAGCAAGTGCACTGGGTCGTCCAAGTAATACCTTACGTGAGTAAGGGTCGATCCCACAGAGATTGTCGGCTTGAAGCAAGCTATGGTTATCTTGTAAATCTTAGTCAGGATATCAGAAATTATCAGGTTTGATTGTGAAAAGCAAAAGAACATGAAATAAGTACTTGTTATGCAGTAATGGAGAATAGGTTGAGGTTTTGGAGATACTCCATCTTCTGAATCTCTGCTTTCCTACTGTCTTCTTCATCAAACACGCAAGGCTCCTTCCATGGCAAGCTGTATGTAGGGTTTCACCGTTGTCAATGGCTACCTCCCATCCTCTCAGTGGAAATGTTCAACGCACCCTGTCACGGCACGGCTATCCATCTGTCGGTTCTCAATCAGGCCGGAATAGAATCCAGTGATTCTTTTGCGTCTGTCACTAACGCCCCGCCTTCAGGAGTTTGAAGCTCGTCACAGTCATTCAATCATTGAATCCTACTCAGAATACCATAGACAAGGTTTAGACCTTCCGGATTCTCTTGAATGCCGCCATCAGTTCTAGCTTATACCACGAAGATTCCGGTTAAAGAATCCAAGAGATATCTACTTAATCTAAGGTAGAACGGAGGTGGTTGTCAAGCACGCGTTCATGGTTGAGAATATGATGAGTGTCACGGATCATCACATTCATCCGGGTTAAGAACAAGTAATATCTTAGAACGGAAGCAAGCATGATTGAATGAAAAACAGTAGTAATTGCATTAATCTGTCAAGACACAGCAGAGTTCCTCACCCCCAACCATGGGGTTTAGAGGCTCATGCTGTAGGAAGTACACAAAGAAACGTGTAAAGTGTCATGAGGTACAGATACAATGTCAAAAGATCCTATTAATAGTAAACTAGTAACCTAAGGTTTACAGAAATGAGTAAATGACAGAAAAATCCACTTCCGGGCCCACTTGGTGTGTGCTTGGGCTGAGCATTGAAGCTTTCATGTGTAGAGACCTTTTCTGGAGTTAAACGCCAGCTTTCATGCCAGTTTGGGCGTTTAACTCCAAGTTTCATGCCAGTTCCAGCGTTAAACGCTGGAAATTCTGAGGCTGAATTGCCACGCCGGTTTGGGCCATTAAATCTTGGGCAAAGTATGGACTATTATACATTGCTGGAAAGCCCAGAATGTCTACTTTCCAATGCCGTTGAGATCGCGCCAATTGGGCTTCTGTAGCTCCAGAAAATCTACTTCGAGTGCAGGGAGGTCAGAATCCAACAGCATCTGCAGTCCTTTTCAGTCTCTGAATCAGATTTTTGCTCAGGACCCTCAATTTCAGTCAGAAAATACCTGAAATCACAGAAAAACACACAAACTCATAGTAAAGTCCAGAAAAGTGAATTTTAACTAAAAACTAATAAAAATATACTAAAAACTAACTGGATCATACTAAAAACATACTAAAAACAATGCCAAAAAGCGTACAAATTATCCGCTCATCACAACACCAAACTTAAATTGTTGCTTGTCCCCAAGCAACTAAAAATCAAAATAGAATAAAAAGAAGAGAATATACTATAGACTCCAAAATATCAAAGAAACATAGTTCCAATTAGATGAGCGGGACTAGTAGCTTTTTGCTTCCGAACAGTTTTGGCATCTCACTCTATCCTTTGAAGTTCAGAATGATTGGCATCTATAAGAACTCAGAACTCAGATAATGTTATTGATTCTCCTAGTTAGCTATAATGATTCTTGAACATAGCTAGTGTATGAGTCTTGGCTGTGGCCCAAAGCACTCTGTCTTCCAGTATTACCACCGGATACATACATGCCACATACACATAATTGGGTGAACCTTTTTAGATTGTGACTCAGCTTTGCTAGAGTCCCCAATTAGAGGTGTCCAGGGTTCTTAAGCACACTCTTTTTGCCTTGGTTCACAACTTTATTTCTTTTTTTTTTCGAAAATTTTTTTTTTTTTTTTTTTTGTATTCACTGCTTTTTCTTGCTTCAAGAATCACTTTGATGATTTTTCAGATCCTCAATAACAGTTCTCCTTTTCCATCATTCTTTCAAGAGCCAACAATTTTAACATTCTTAAAACAACAAATTCAAAAGACATATGCACTGTTCAAGCATTCATTCGGAAAACAAAAATTATTGTCACCACATCAAACTAATTCAACTAGTTTCAAGGATAAATTTCGAAATCCTGTACTTCTTGTTCTTTTGTGATTAAAGCATTTTTCATTTAAGAGAGGTGATGGATTCATAGGACATTCATAGCTTTAAGGCATAAAATTTTAAATTTTATTAATTATGAATTAAGAACAAGACTCAAAAATAGATATAAGATGAGACTAAAAAATAAGAATAGAAAACAAAACAGAAAAAAAAAACGCAAAAAATAGGCTCCTAATGATAGAGGTTTTCACAGAGTTAGGACTCAACAACCTTGATTTTGAGAAGTGGATGCTCCCTCAACTTGAGGGGAGAGCTTTTGGCGTTTCATCTCTTGGAGTTCACGCCCCTGCTTCTCTTGTTCCTTCCATTGACTTCTTGGTGATTGGATGTTCAATGGGTATGAATTCATCTGCTCCCATCTTTACCTCAGCCTCTTTACAGAGCAAGGAGATCAAGCTTGGGTAAGCCAATTTAGTTACAGTGGAATTCTTATTTGCAATTGTGTATATCTCACAAGCAATCACATGATGAACCTCCACTTCTTTTCCAAGCATAATGCAATGAATCATCACTGCTCTCTTGATAGTGACCTCAGAACGGTTGCTAGTGGGCAATATGGAACGCCCAATAAAGTCTAGCCAACCTCTTGCAATTGGTTTGAGGTCTCCCCTCTTGAGTTGGTTTGGGACACCCTTAGAATTGGTTATCCACTTAGTTCCAGGGAGGCATATGTCCTCTAGAACTTGATCCAACCTTTTATCTGCTCTCACCATCCTTCTATTAAAGGATTCAGGATCATCTTGCAGTTGAGGAAGTTTGAAGATTTCTCTTATTTTGTCCAGATGGAAGTACATAACTTTCCCTCTGACCATAGTTCTGTAGGTATGGTAAGCAGTTCCAGTCATTCTCTGCTTATCTGTTAACCACAGATTTGAGTAGAATTCCTGAACCATGTTCCTTCCAACCTTTATCTCAGGATTGGTTAGAACTTCCCATCCTCTGTTTCGAATTTGCTCTTGGATCCCCGGATATTCATCTTCTTTCAGATCAAATTTAACTTCCGGGATCACTGACCTCAGACCCATTATCTTGTGATAATGGTCTTCATGTTCTTTGGTTAAGAACTTTTCTTGATTCCAAAGATTCTTTGGATTATTCTCTTTCTTTCCTCTTAAATTGGTTTGTTTTCCCTTAGGAGCCATGATCTTGATGAATCTTGGCTTAGTGATCACGGAAAATCACACCAAACTTAGAGGTTTGCTTGTCCTCAAGCAAAAGAAAAGAAGGAAGAGAGAGAGAGAGGAGAAGCAAATTCGAATGGTGTGGGTAATTAGGGGTCCAAACGTGTATTTATAAGGTGGGGAGGAGAGATTTTGAAAAAAAGAAAAGTTTGAAAGAAGATATGAAAAGATATGGAAAGAATTTGAGAGAAAGGTGAGTTTTTTTGAATAATATTTGGAATTGATTTGAAATAGATTTGAAGAATGGTTTTAATTTTTGAAGATTTGAAAGTGAATGATGAATGGTTGAAGTGTGATTTTGTAGAAAAGTATGGGTAAGAAAAGGAAAGTTTGAAAAAATTTGGTTTGAAAACAAAATTGTGGTCCCCCCACCTTTCTGGCGTTAAACGCCCAGAATGGCACCCATTCTGGCGTTTAACGCCCATTTGTTGCCCCTTTTGGGCGTTTAACGCCCAGCCAGGTGCCCTGGCTGGCGTTAAATGCCAGAATTCCTTTATCACTGGGCGTTTTTCTAAACGCCCAGGATGTTGCACACCTGGCGTTAAACGCCCAGAATGGTGCCCATTCTGGCGTTTAACGCCCAAAATGGCACCTTTACTGGCGTTAAACGCCCAGAATGGTGCCCATTCTGGCGTTTAACGCCCAAAATGCCCCTTACTGGCGTTTTTTCGCTAGTAAGCTCTTTTTCTCTGCTTTTTGAGCTGAATCCTTCTGTAACTCTGTGAATTCCTTCATTTTTGATACTTGCCTTTGTAAAAACAAATCATATAACCTTCTAATGACTGGGTTGCCTCCCAGCAAGCGCTTCTTTACTGTCTTTAGCTGGACCTTTACTGAGAATCACTCAAGTCTCAGTTTTGAGCATTCCTGCTCAAAATTGCTTTCAAGATAATGCTTGATTCTCTGTCCATTAACAATGAACCTTTTGTCAGAATCAATATCTTGAAGCTCAACATATCCGTATGGTGACACTCCTGTAATCACATACGGACCCCTCCACCGGGATTTAAGTTTTCCTGGAAACAATCTGAGCCTAGAGTTGAAGAGCAGAACTTTTTGTCCTGGCTCAAAGACTCTAGTTGACAACTTCTTGTCATGCCATTTCTTTGCCTTTTCCTTATAAATTTTTGCATTTTCAAAGGCATTGAGTCTGAACTCTTCTAGCTCATTTAGCTGGAGCAACCTTTTTTCACCAGCTAACTGAGCATCCATGTTTAGGAATCTGGTTGCCCAGTAGGCTTTATGTTCCAGTTCCACGGGCAGATGACAGGCCTTCCCATACACCAGTTGGTATGGAGAGGTCCCTATAGGAGTCTTGAATGCTGTTCTGTATGCCCACAGAGCATCATCCAAGCTCTTTTCCCAATCCTTTCTTCGGGCTATCACAGTCCGTTCTAGGATTCTTTTTAGCTTTCTGTTAGAGACTTCAGCTTGCCCATTTGTCTGTGGATGATACGGAGTTGCCACTTTATGGCTAATTCCATATCTAACCATAGCAGAGTATAGCTGTTTATTGCAGAAATGAGTGCCCCCGTCACTGATTAGTACTCTGGAAACACCAAACCTGCTGAAGATGTGTTTCTGGAGGAATTTCAGCACGGTCTTGGTATCATTAGTGGGTGTAGCAATTGCTTCTACCCACTTAGATACATAGTCCACTGCCACCAGAATGTAAGTGTTTGAGTATGATGGTGGGAATGGACCCATGAAGTCAATTCCCCATACATCAAACAATTCTATCTCTAATATCCCTTGTTGAGGCATGGCATATCCGTGAGGCAAGTTACCAGCTCTTTGGCAACTGTCACAGTTACGCACAAACTCTCGGGAATCTTTATAGAGAGTAGGCCAGTAGAAGCCACATTGGAGGACTTTAGTGGCTGTTCGCTCACTTCCAAAATGTCCTCCATACTGTGATCCATGGCAATGCCATAGGATCCTTTGTGCTTCTTCTCTGGGTACACATCTACGGATCATTCCGTCTGCACATCTCTTAAAGAGATATGGCTCATCCCATAGGTAGTACTTGGCATCTGAGATTAATTTCTTTCTTTGCACTCTGCTGTACTCCTGGGGTATGAACCTCACAGCTTTATAATTTGCAATATCTGCAAACCATGGAGCTTCCTGAATGGCAAAGAGTTGCTCATCTGGGAAAGTCTCAGAGATCTCAGTAGAAGGGAGGGACGCCCCAGTCTCTGTCCCTTTTCTGTCTCTTATTTCTATGTCAAACTCTTGCAGAAGCAACACCCATCTTATTAGCCTGGGTTTTGAATCCTGCTTTGTGAGTAAGTATTTAAGAGCAGCATGGTCAGTGTACACAACCACTTTGGATCCCACTAGATAGGATCTAAACTTGTCAATGGCATAGACCACTGCAAGTAACTCTTTTTCTGTGGTTGTGTAGTTCTTCTGTGCGTCATTTAGAACACGGCTAGCATAATAAATGACGTGCAGAAGCTTGTTATGCCTCTGTCCCAACACTGCACCAATGGCATGGTCATTGGCATCACACATTAATTCAAATGGCAATGTCCAATCTGGTGCAGAGATGACTGGTGTTGTGACCAGTTTAGCTTTCAGGGTCTCAAATGCCTGCAGATACTGTGTGTCAAACACAAATGGTGTGTCTGCAGCTAGCAGATTACTCAGAGGTTTTGCAATTTTCGAAAAATCCTTTATGAACCTTCTGTAGAATCCTGCATGCCCCAGAAAGCTTCTGATTGCCTTAACATTGGCAGGTGGTGGTAATTTTTCAATTACCTCTACCTTTGCCTTATCCACCTCTATTCCCTTGCTTGAAATTTTGTGCCCAAGAACAATTCCCTCAGTCACCATAAAGTGACATTTCTCCCAGTTTAAAACCAGGTTAGTCTCTTGGCACCTTTTCAGGACAAGTGCTAGGTGATTAAGACAGGAGCTGAATGAGTCTCCATATACTGAGAAGTCATCCATGAAGACTTCCAGAAATTTCTCTACCATATCTGAGAAGATAGAGAGCATGCACCTCTGAAAGGTTGCAGGTGCATTACACAGACCAAAAGGCATCCTTCTGTAGGCAAACACGCCAGAAGGGCAAGTAAATGCTGTTTTCTCTTGGTCCTGAGGATCTACTGCAATTTGGTTGTAACCTGAATAGCCATCCAAAAAGCAGTAATAATCATGACCAGCTAGTCTTTCTAGCATTTGGTCTATGAATGGTAAAGGAAAATGATCCTTTCTGGTGGCTGTATTGAGTCTTCTGTAGTCAATACACATACGCCACCCTGTGACTGTTCTTGTAGGAACCAGTTCATTTTTTTCATTATGAACCACTGTCATGCCTCCCTTTTTGGGGACAACTTGGACAGGGCTCACCCAGGGGCTATCAGAAATAGGATAAATAATCCCAGCCTCTAGTAATTTAGTGACCTCTTTCTGCACCACCTCCTTCATGGCTGGATTTAGCCTCCTCTGTGGTTGGACCACTGGTTTGGCATTATCCTCCAACAGGATCTTGTGCATGCATCTAGCTGGGCTAATGCCCTTAAGATCACTTATGGACCACCCAAGAGCTGTCTTGTGTGTCCTTAGCACTTGAATCAGTGCTTCCTCTTCCTGTGGATTCAAAGCAGAGCTTATAATCACTGGAAAAGTTTCACCCCCTCCCAGAAATGCATACTTCAGAGATGGTGGTAGTGGTTTGAGTTCAGGTTTGGGAGGCTTATCCTCCTCCTGAGGAATTTTCGAAAATTCCTTTGTTTCCTATGGTTCTTCTTGATCAGGCTGAGCATCCTTGAAGATGTCTTCAAGCTCTGATTCTAGGCTTTCAGTCATATTGATCTCTTCCACCAAAGAGTCAATAATGTCAGCGCCCATGCAGTCATTTGGTGTGTCTGGATGCTGCATAGCTTTTACAGCATTCAACTTGAACTCATCCTCATTGACTCTTAGGGTCACTTCCCCTTTTTGTACATCAATGAGAGTCCGTCCAGTTGCTAGGAATGGTCTTCCTAGAATGAGAATTGCACTCTTGTGCTCCTCCATTTCCAGCACCACAAAGTCAGTTGGAAAGGCAAATGGTCCAACCTTGACAATCATATCCTCTATTATGCCTGATGGATGTTTAGTAGAGCCATCAGCAAGTTGGAGGCATATCCCGGTTGGTTTGACTTCTCCAGCCAACCCAAGCTTTCTGATAGTGGATGCAGGTATTAGATTGATGCTTGCTCTAAGATCACACAGGGCTGTCTTGGTGCAGGCGCCTTCTAATGTGCATGGTATCATAAAGCTTCCAGGATCTTGAAGCTTTTCTGGTAAGCTTTTCAAAATGACTGCACTGCATTCTTCGGTGAGAAACACTTTTTCAGTTTCTCTCCAATCCTTCTTATGACTTAAGATCTCTTTCATGAACTTAGCATAAGAAGGTATTTGCTCAAGTGCCTCTGCAAACGGAATTTTTATTTCAAGAGTCCTTAGATAGTCTGCAAAGCGGGCAAATTGCTTATCCTGTTCCGCTTGGTGGAGTTTTTGAGGATAAGGCATCTTGGCTTTATAGTCTTCAACCTTAGATGCTGCAGGTTTATTCCTTACAGAAGTGGTTGAAGAAGCCTTGTTAGAGGGATTACTGTCAGCACTCTCAGGTGTCTGATCTTTCTTTGGCGTCTGAACGCCAGGAATGGGTGAAGATTGGGCGTTAAATGCCAACTTCTCTCCCTTTTCTGGCGTTTGAACGCCAGAACTGGGCAAGGAATGGGCGTTTAACGCCAGCTTTCCTTCCCTTTCTGGCGTTTGAACGCCAATAACATTCCTCTCTGGGCTCCTACTGTCCTCAGAGGGATTTTGAACAGTGGTTTGGTGATCCTCTGTCAATTGTTCCCTGTTTGGCTTTTTGCTCTTTTGAGCAGTGGTATTCAGTGTCTTCCCACTTCTCAGTTGAACTGCTTGACACTCCTCTGTTATCTGTTTAGATATTTGCTGTTTTGCTTGATTCAACTGTAGTTCTATGTTCTTGTTAGCAACTTTAGTTTCATAGAGCATTTCTTTAAATTCTGCTAACTGTTCTGTCATCAGGAGCAATTGTTGATTAAGCTCAATCATCTGTTCTTGAGGATTAGGGTCAGTGACTACTGTCATGACTTCCTCTTCTGGAGAGAACTCATTGCTAGAATACAAGTATTGATTTCTAGCAACAGTGTCTATAAGCTCTTGAGCTTCTTCAATTGTCTTCCTCATGTGTATAGATCCACCAGCTGAGTGGTCTAAAGACATCTGAGCTTTTTCTGTAAGCCCATAGTAGAAGATGTCTAACTGTACCCACTCTGAAAACATTTCAGAGGGGCATTTTCTTAGCATACCTCTATACCTCTCCCAGGCATTATAAAGGGATTCATTATCCTCTTGTTTAAAGCCTTGGATGTCCAGCCTTAGCTGTGTCATCCTCTTTGGAGGGTAAAAATGATTCAGGAATTTGTCTGATAACTATTTCCATGTCTTTATGCTTGCTGTAGGTTGGTTATTCAACCACCTTTTAGCTTGATCTTTTACAGCAAATGGAAACAGTAATAGTCTGTAGACATCCTGATCCACCTCTTTATCATGTACTGTGTCAGCAATTTGTAAGAACTGTGCCAGAAACTCAGTAGGTTCTTCCTGTGGAAGACCGGAATACTGGCAATTTTGCTGCACTATGATAATGAGTTGAGGATTTAGCTCAAAGCTGCTTGCTTTGATGGGAGGTGTACAGATGCTACTCCCATATGCAGCTGTAATGGGGTTGGCATATGACCCCAGAGTCCTTTTGGACTGATCAATCCCACTTATGTCCATAATGGATAAAAGGGAAATGATATGGATTGCAAATAGATAAATTTTATTTATTTTTTTTTTGAATTGACCGAAAAATAAAATAACATCAAAAGGAAAAAAAATTTCGAAAATTGGAAAAAAATAAGATCAAACCAAATTGAAAACTGAATCAAGTAGTTAATTAAAAAGATCTTGAGATTAGCAATTAGAAAGGTATGATTGAAAATTTTTTTGAAAAAGATTTGATTTTTTGAAAAGAGGAAAGAGAAAAACAACAAAATGACACCAAACTTAAAATTTTTAGAAAATCAAACACAATTTTTTTCGAAAATTTTAAGGGAAAAACACTAAGAGGACACCAAACTTAGAACTTTTACGGATCAAAAAGGGACTAAGGACATGCAAAATCGAAAATTAAAAGAAAAGCAAAAGCATGCAATTGACACCAAACTTAGAATATGAAACTAGACTCAACTAAAAGACTCTAAACCAATTAAAAACAAAACAATCCTAATCTAAGCAACAAGATAAGCTGTCAGTTGTCCAAACTCGAACAATCCCCGGCAACGGCGCCAAAAACTTGGTGCACGAAATTGCAATCACACTTTTGCAATCCCGCACAACTAACCAGCAAGTGCACTGGGTCGTCCAAGTAATACCTTACGTGAGTAAGGGTCGATCCCATGGAGATTGTCGGCTTGAAGCAAGCTATGGTTATCTTGTAAATCTTAGTCAAGATATCAGAAATTATCAGGTTTGATTGTGAAAAGCAAAAGAACATGAAATAAGTACTTGTTATGCAGTAATGGAGAATAGGTTGAGGTTTTGGAGATGCTCCATCTTCTGAATCTCTGCTTTCCTACTGTCTTCTTCATCAAACACGCAAGGCTCCTTCCATGGCAAGCTGTATGTAGGGTTTCACCGTTGTCAATGGCTACCTCCCATCCTCTCAGTGGAAATGTTCAACGCACCCTGTCACGGCACGGCTATCCATCTGTCGGTTCTCAATCAGGCCGGAATAGAATCCAGTGATTCTTTTGCGTCTGTCACTAACGCCCCGCCTTCAGGAGTTTGAAGCTCGTCACAGTCATTCAATCATTGAATCCTACTCAGAATACCACAGACAAGGTTTAGACCTTCCGGATTCTCTTGAATGCCGCCATCAGTTCTAGCTTATACCACGAAGATTCCGGTTAAAGAATCCAAGAGATATCTACTTAATCTAAGGTAGAACGGAGGTGGTTGTCAGGCACACGTTCATGGTTGAGAATATGATGAGTGTCACGGATCATCACATTCATCCGGGTTAAGAACAAGTAATATCTTAGAACGGAAGCAAGCATGATTGAATGAAAAACAGTAGTAATTGCATTAATCCATCAAGACACAGTAGAGCTCCTCACCCCCAACCATGGGGTTTAGAGGCTCATGCTGTAGGAAGTACACAAAGAAACGTGTAAAGTGTCATGAGGTACAGATACAATGTCAAAAGATCCTATTAATAGTAAACTAGTAACCTAAGGTTTACAGAAATGAGTAAATGACAGAAAAATCCACTTCCGGGCCCACTTGGTGTGTGCTTGGGCTGAGCATTGAAGCTTTCATGTGTAGAGACCTTTTCTGGAGTTAAACGCCAGCTTTCATGCCAGTTTGGGCGTTTAACTCCAAGTTTCATGCCAGTTCCAGCGTTAAACGCTGGAAATTCTGAGGCTGAATTGCCACGCCCGTTTGGGCCATGAAATCTTGGGCAAAGTATGGACTATTATACATTGCTGGAAAGCCCAGGATGTCTACTTTCCAATGCCGTTGAGAGCGCGCCAATTGGGCTTCTGTAGCTCCAGAAAATCCACTTCGAGTGCAGGGAGGTCAGAATCCAACAGCATCTGCAGTCCTTTTCAGTCTCTCTGAATCAGATTTTTGCTCAGGACCCTCAATTTCAGTCAGAAAATACCTGAAATCATAGAAAAACACACAAACTCATAGTAAAGTCCAGAAAAGTGAATTTTAACTAAAAACTAATAAAAATATACTAAAAACTAACTGGATCATACTAAAAACATACTAAAAACAATGCCAAAAAGCGTACAAATTATCCGCTCATCAGCGTGGCACGCCAACCTCTGGGACCAAGGCAAATGAAGGGCATGACACGCCAGTCTCATGGCGTGGCACGCTGGTAGTGTTTTCCAGAGGAGGAATTAAAGGGCCAATGAACTTGGGCGTGCCACTTGGGAGATGAGGCGTGGCACGCCAGCAAGAAGATGAAGCAAATGAAGGGCGTGACACGCCAGACTCATGGCGTGGCACGCTGGTAGTATTTTCCAGAGAGGAAGAAGAGAAGCTAGTGAACTCAGGCGTGCCACTTGGGAGATGAGGCGTGGCACGCTAGCAAGAAGGTGAAGCTTTAAGAGGGGCGTGGCACGCCAAACCCTGGGCGTGTCACGCTAGTACAAATTTCCAGAAGCATGGAGATGAAGAAGATGACCTTGGGCGTGCCACTTGGTGTCGAAGGCGTGGCACGCCAGGCTACTTGGCCAATTAAAATGTCCTGGGCGTGCCACTTTGGCTCAAAGGCGTGGCACGCCAGGGGTGAAACAGGGGACGGTGTGCCACTTGAATGGTGTGGTGTGGCACGCCAAGTCAGAAACAGAGGGAGCGCAACACGCCAGAGAAGCGCCAGTCACACGCCAGCTGGAAGATCACGTTTGTTGAGTTTCTTTTCCCTCCAAATTGTAATTTTTTTTCACTTTTGTAATTTTTCTTTATTTTCTAGATCTAGGAGTAGTATAAATACCTTTGGAAGTATTGGAAAAAGGGGTTAGCAAGTCACAGAGTTTAGTTTTGAATTCACTTTTCACACTTCATCTCTTCCATCTTTTGTACTTTCTTTCTGAGCTATGAGTAGCTAAATTCCCTCTCATTGAGAGAGGGAGCTCTATTGTACTTGATGGATTAATGATAGTGAATTTCTTCTTCTCTTCATCTTCTCTTTGATTTGCTAGAAGGAATTTTGATTTTCATGCTTAGTGTTCAATTAACTTGGAAAAGAGATTGAATGCAAAATGGGTTTCATGGGAACCTTGGAAAAGGAAACATGAAACCATGCTAGATATCCCTTCTCACATTTGAGTAGAATCTGGTTTTTGGTGTTTGGATATGGTGACATACAATCCTTCCTCTACTTGGACTTATGATGATGTGTGGTATAATCAGGGACCAAGCATATCTCTCTTCATGAGCAATTAGACCAAGGAATTGGCTATTGATCAAGATCTGAGAGATTGAGTCACCAAGGGATTGGGTCTCAATCAATTATGATTGCCAAAGGTCAATGAGTTGCATGATTGAAGAGGATATGAGCTGGATTTAATCCAAAAAGACAATATATCCTGATCTTAATGAATTCCCCCATTCTTATCTCTCCCATTCTTTTATAACTTTTACTTACATTCTGCAAAATCCCATTCCCCTTTACATTCCTGCTATTTTCATTTCTGCACTTTATTGCTTTCCTTTATTCTTTTGCCATTTATGTTTCTGCCATTTATAATTCTACACTTACAACTTATTCTGTTGAGCTTGACTAATTCACCAATTAATTAAAATTGCTTAAATCTACCAATCTCTATGGATACGATCCCACTCCACTGTGGGTTAATACTTGACGATAATTTTGGTGCGCTTGCCAAGAGCGGATTCATCAAGATTATTGGGAAGGGGTAGTGAATTCTGCCCATCAAGTTTTATGGCGACGTTGCCGGGGATTGATTTGAATTTGACAATGATTAAATTGATTGGAGAGCTAGATTAAGCATTTTTATTTTCCTTAATTGTTTTCTTATTCATTCCCTAGTGTAATCTTTAAATTCCTTTCTAATCTCTATTTTTCTTTCTTGTCTTTTTGAGATTTCTTTAATTATTCATTTTTTATACTTTCACTCTTCTAACTGTTTGATTAATTGCATCACTCAAGCTAACCATTAATTTTAACTGAGGAGATTCCATCACTTGTTCTTTTCTTACTGTGTGTTGACTGTATGACAGGTAGAAGAGGAGAAACTTCATCCTCTTTTGATAGTGAACCTAAGAGAACCTTCCTTAGATTGAGGAGGGAGGCTAGAGGCAAGGGCATAGTTGGAGAAGAATCAGTAGAAGAAGATCTAACAACCACCATGGAAGACGAAGTGCACGAAGATGTTGGAGGAGGTGCTGGAAATCAAGCTGGGCAAGAGAGGAGAGTCTTAGGCTCCTACATCAACCCAAATCCAAAAAACTGTGGCAACAGCATCCTCAAGCCCACAATCCATGCCAACAATTTTGACTTGAAACCTCAACTCATCACACTAGTCCAGAATAACTGTTCATATGGAGGAGGTGCTCAAGAAGATCCAAATCAACATCTCAACACATTCTTGAGGATATGCGATACTGTAAAGTCCAATGGTGTACACCCTGACACCTACAAACTACTTCTGTTCCCTTTCTCACTCAGAGATAAGGCAACAAAGTGGTTAGAATCATTCTCCAAGGAGAGCCTAACCACATGGGAGGATGTTGTGAACAGATTTCTAGCAAGATTTTACCCTCCGCAGAGGATCAACAGGCTAAGAGCTGAGGTACAAACCTTCAGACAGCTAGATGGTGAAACACTCTATGAGGCCTGGGAGAGGTTCAAAGATCTAACAAGAAAATGCCCACCAGATATGTTTAATGAGTGGGTGTAGCTCCACATCTTCTATGAAGGACTAACCTCTGAATCGAAGAAGGCTGTGGACCACTCTTCAGGGGGTTCACTCAACAAGAAGAAGACCATTGAGGAAGCCATATATGTCATTGAAGTTGTAGCTGAGAATGACTACTTCTATGCTTCAGAAAGAGGCCAAAAGAAGGGGGTGCTGGAACTCAATTCTATGGATGCCCTGTTGGCACAAAACAAGGCAATTGCAGCACAATTGGCAGCCTTAACCAAGAAAATGAAAAATAATCAAGTTGCAATTGTCCAAGCTCAAGCACCACCCCAAGAAGAAAATGAACCAGAAGTTGAATGTGACCAAGCAAACTATGTGCATAACCCCTTTCGACCACCATATGACCCTAACTCCGAGACATATAACCCAGGATGGAAGAACCACCCAAATTTTGGGTGGGGAAACCAACAAAATCACAACCAAGATCACAACAAATCATACCAAGCCAATTAATACCAGAATCACAACTCTAACCATCAGTCAAACAACAATAGACCTTACCACAATTCACCTTACACATCATATCCTTCCAACCAGCAAACACACCACCATCAAGACACACTAACCCCAACTTCACAACCATGTGAAATCAAGGGTAACTTTGAGAGAGTAGAGGCTGCAATAGCACAGCTATCATCACAGCTCACAGGGGCTATTTCTACCCTTTTGGAAAGGCAAGCACAAGCTAAAAAGAAGGTAGATGCCAACCAAGAAGAATACATGTCGAATTTGAAGAACCACGATGCAGCAATTTCAAAACTGGAAGCACATGTGGGGTTCTTATCCAAGCAAATCCCAATGCCTACACACACATTTCCAAGTGACACTGAAGAACGAAACTCTCGCGCGATCTAGAATTTTCACAAATAAATTCCCGTTGTAAGTATAGCTTCTAGACTGACAAAAATTCCTTTCTTACAAATATTTTGGTTGTCACAAGTAACAAACCTAATAAAATTTATAAACCAAAGTATTCAAACCTCGGGTCGTCTTTTCAAGGAATTGTAGGAAAGTATGATTTATTATTGGTTATGGAAAATAGTGTTTTTGGGTTTTAAGAAGGTTTGAGCCAGAGAAATAATTTGCAGGAATTAATAAATCAATAACTAATAAATCTCTTGGCAAGGTATGAAAATTGGAATTTCCATCCTAGTTATCCTTATCAGATGTGACGAGAATTGGGTTTTAATCCCACTTAATTATCCCTTATTAAATAAAGAAAAGTCAAGTAGACTAATTAAATTGATCCTCGAGTTTCAGTCAACTTTTAGAGCGATCCAAATTAATTAGCAATTGCCAATTTCAACCACTGCTGAGTTTGATAACTCAAGTATTATCAATTAATTAACCAAAGCCAAAAGGGAGAATAAATCGTAAATAGAGCAAAACAATCATGAGTCTGAAATACCTCAAGTTATATTAACTAAGAAAATCCTAACATGAATGGTTCATAAGCCAATTGGGCAGCATAAATCAAATACACATAAAAACACCAGAGTAAATAAAAGTAGAAGATAAACATAGATTATTGAACCTGGTATGAAGAAACAATCCTCATGACTAAAAAAAATCCTAAATCCTAAGATAAATCCTAATCCTAAGAGAGAGGAAAGAACCTCTCTCTCTAAAAACTACATCTAATCCTAAAATTACGTATGAATGTATGTTGTATGACACTTGATGAATGAATGGATTCCCCAATTTATAGCCTTTAATCTGTGTTCTCTGGACTTGGATCTAGACCAAAATGCGGCCCAAAATCATCTTCAGCGCATTCTGTAATTTCTGCAGATCGCGCAAGTCACGCGTTCGCGTGGGTCACACGGTCGCGTCATCTGGAGTTTTGCTCTTCCGCGCGGTCACGTCAGTCATGCGTCCGCGTCAGTTGTGTTTCACATGAGCCACGCGTTTGCACCATGCACGCGTTCGCGCAGAAGCCACTTTTCACAAAGCACACGTTCGCGTCGTCCACGCGGACGCGTTGCTGCCAGTTTCTTCAAAAACTCCATTTTGTGATTTTCTTCCATTTTTGTATGTTTCCTTTCCATCCTTTAAGTCATTCCTGCCCTATAAAACCTAAAAGTACACAACACATAAATCACGGCATCGAATGGTAATAAAGGATAATTAAATTTAATATTTTTAAAGCATAGGAAACATGTTTTCTCATAAATCATAAAACAAGGAAGGAATAGTAAAACCATGCAATTTACATGAACAAGTGGGTGAAGATTTGATAAAAACACTCAATTTAAGCACAAGATGAATCATAAAATAGGGGTTTATCAACCTCCTCACACTTAAACAATAGCATGTCCTCATGCTAAATCCAAGAGAAAGTAGTAAAGGTAAAATGGTGGGATCTTTTGCAATACAATCTATTCTAAATGAAACTACCTAAATGAGTCATGCAATTCTAGTTATTATTCACTTGTGTATAAGGCTTACATGTAGCTAAATTCACATTTCTGGACTTTACTATGAGTTTGTGTATTTTTCTGTGATTTCAGGTATTTTCTGGCTGAAATTGAGGGACCTGAGCAAAACTCTGATAAGAGGCTGACAAAGGACTACTGATGCTGTTGGAATCTGACCTCCCTGCACTCGAAAAAAATTTTCTGTAGCTACAGAACTCCAAATGGTGCGCTCTCAATGGCGTTGGAAAGTAGACATCCAGAGCTTTCCAGCAATATTAATAGTTCATACTTTATTCAATATTTGATGACGTAAACTGGCGCTCAATGCCAGTTCCATGCTGCATTCTGAAGTCAAACGCCAGAAACACGTCACGAACCAGAGTTGAACGCCCAAAACACGTTACAACTTGGTGTTCAACTCCAAGAGAAGCCTCAGCTCGTGGATAGATCAAGCTCAGCCCAAGCACACACCAAGTGGGCCCCGAAAGTGAATTTATGCATCAATTACTTACCTCTGTAAACCCTAGTAGCTAGTTTAGTATAAATAGAACTTTTTACTAGTTTATTAGATATCCTGGATTGTATTTTTGATCCTGTGATCATGTTTTGGGGGCTGGCCATTCGGCCATGCCTGGACCTTCATCACTTATGTATTCTCAACAGTGGAGTTTCTACACACCATAGATTAAGGGTGTGGAGCTCTGCTGTACCTCAAGTTTTAATGCAATTACTATTACTTTCTATTCAATTCGATTTATTCCTGTTCTAAGATGCCATTCGTACTTCAACCTGATGGATGTGATGATCTGTGACACTCATCATCATCCATCCTTATGAACGCGTACCTGACAACCACTCCGTTCTACAAGCGAGAGCTAGAGTGCGTATCTCTTGGATTCCTGATGCACGATACATGGTTGCCCCTCGCCTGACAACCGAGCCTTCCATTCCGTGAGATCAGAGTCTTCGTGGTATAAGCTAGAATTGATGGCGGCATTCATGAGAATTTGGAAAGTCTAAACCTTGTCTGTGGTATTCTGAGTAGGATTCTGGGATTGAATGACTGTGACGAGCTTCAAACT
This sequence comes from Arachis stenosperma, assembly GCF_014773155.1. Classification (NCBI taxonomy): domain Eukaryota; kingdom Viridiplantae; phylum Streptophyta; class Magnoliopsida; order Fabales; family Fabaceae; genus Arachis; species Arachis stenosperma. The sequence continues at coordinate 96,233,464 of NC_080385.1, forward strand.
TGCGATTGTTGGGTGTGATGACAAACGCAAAAGAATCAAGGGATTCTATTCCAACATGATCGAGAACCGACAGATGATTAGCCGTGCCGTGACAGAGCAATTGGACCTTTTTCACTGGGAGGATGGGATGTAGCCATTGACAACAGTGATGCCCTGCATACAGCTTGCCATAGAAAGGAGTGACAAAGATTGGATGAAAGCAGTAGGAAAGCAGAGATTCAAAAGGAACACAACATCTCCATACACCTATCTGAAATTTCCACTAATGAATTTACATAAGTATTTCTATCATTTATTATTTAATTAAGTATCTCTTTATATTTTCCGAAAACCACTATCAATTTGAATCCGCCTGACTGAGATTTACAAGGTGACCATAGCTTGCTTCATACCAACAATCTTTGTGGGATCGACCCTTACTCACGTAAGGTATTACTTGGACGACCCAGTACACTTGCTGGTTAGTTGTGCGGATTTGTGACAAAGTGAGATTCACGTTTGAGAGCACCAAGTCTTTGGAGCCATTGTTGATGATCAAAATTTCGTCCACCAAGTTTTTGGCGCCGTTGTCGAGGATTGTTCGAGTATGAACAACTGACGGTTCATCTTGTTGCTCAGATCAGGTAATTTTCTTTTTGTTTTAATTTCAAAAATTTTTCAAAAAATTCTTTCAAAATTTTTTTTCTCGTTTTCGTTTTCCTAAAGAATATTTTCGAAAAAATAATAAAAGTACAAAAAAATAATAAAATAAAAAAAATCAAAAATATTTTTTGTTTCTTGTTTGAGTCTTGAGTCATTTTTTTAAGTTTGGTGTCAATTGCATGTTTTAAAAATTCTTATGCATTTTTCGAAAAATTCATGCATTTATAGTGTTCTTAATGATCTTCAAGTTGTTCTTGGTAAATCTTCTTGTTTGATCTTGATGTTTTCTTGTTTTGTGTCTTTTATTGTTTTTCATATGCATTTTTGCATTCATAGTATCCATGCATTAAAGAATTCTAAGTTTTGTGTCTTGCATGTTTTCTTTGCATAAAAATTTTTTCAAAAATATGTTCTTGATGTTCATCATGATCTTCAAAGTGTTCTTGGTGTTCATCTTGATATTCATAGTGTTCTTGCATGCATCATGAGTTTTGATTCATAATTTTTATGTTGTGAGTCATTTTTGTTGTTTTTCTCTCTCATCATTAAAAATTCAAAAATAAAAAAATATCTTTTCCTTATTTTTCTCGTAATTTTCGAAAATTTGAGTTGACTTAGTAAAAAAATTTTAAAATTAGTTGTTTCTTACAAGTCAAGTCAAATTTTCAATTTTAAAAATCCTATCTTTTCAAAACTTATTCAAAAATCAAATCTTTTTCATGTTTATCTTATGATTTTCAAAAATTTAAAAATATTTTTCAAAAATCTTTATTTTCGAAAATTATGCTAACAATTAATGTGATTGATTCAAAAATTTAAAGTTTGTTACTTTCTTGTTAAGAAAGGTTCAATCTTTAAATTCTAGAATCTTATCTTTTAGTTTCTTGTTAGTTAAGTAATTAATTTTAATTTTAAAAATTAAATCTATCTTATCCTATCTTTTATATCATATCTTTTTCAAAATTTTATCTTTTTTCAAAAATTTGATTTTAAAATATCTTATCTAACTTTTTATCTTCTTATCTTTTCAAATTTGATTTTAATATCACTTTCAACTAATTATTTAACTTTTTGTTTGTTTTTTATCTTTTTCAAAACCACCTACCAACTTTTCTCTCTCTAATTTTCGAAAATATCTCATCTCTTTTTCAAAAATTCTTTTTAATTAACTAATTGTTTTATATTTTAATTTTAATTCTATCTCATCTTTAATTTTCGAAAATCATTAACTCCTTTTCAAATTAATTTTCGAATTCTCTCTCTCATCTTCTTCTATTTATTTATTCATTTACTAACACTTCTCTTCACCTCTCTTCATCTCCAATCACTGCCTCTATCCTTACCCTTGTGTTTGGATTCTCCTTTCTTTATTCTTTTATTCTTCTACTAATAATAAGGATCCTCTTTACTGTGACATAGAGGATTCCTCTTCCTTTTCTTTTTCTCTTCTATTTTATATGAGCAAGAACAAGGAAAAAGGCACTCTTGTTGAAGTTTATCCTGAACCTGAAAGGACTCTGAAGAGGAAACTAAGAGAAGCTAAATTACAACAATCCAGAAGCAACCTTTCTGAAATTTTTGAACAAGAGAAGGAGATGGCAGCCGAACCCAACAACAATAATGCAAGGAGGATGCTTGGTGATTTTACTAAATCCACGTCCAAGTTTGATGGAAGAAGCATCTCAATTCCTGCCATTGGAGCAAACAATTTTGAGCTGAAACCTCAATTAGTTGCTCTAATGTAACAGAACTGCAAGTTTCATGGACTTCCATCTGAAGATCCTTACCAGTTTTTAACTGAGTTCTTACAGATTTGTGAGACTGTTAAGACGAATGGAGTAGATCCTGAAGTCTACAGGCTCATGCTTTTCCCTTTTGCTGTAAGAGACAGAGCTAGAATATAGTTGGACTCACAACCTAAAGATAGCCTGGACTCCTGGGATAAGCTGGTCACGGCCTTCTTAGATAAATTCTTTCCTCTTCAAAAGCTGAGCAAGCTTAGAGTGAATGTTCAGACCTTCAAGTAAAAAGATGGTGAATCCCTCTATGAAGCTTGGGAAAGATATAAGCAGATGACCAAAAAGTGTCCTTCTGACATGTTTTCAGAATGGACCATATTAGATATATTCTATTATGGTCTATCTGAGTTTTCCAAAATGTCATTGGACCATTCTGTAGGTGGATCCATTCACCTAAAGAAAATGCCTGTAGAAGCTCAAGAACTTATTGACATGGTTGCAAATAACCAATTCATGTACACTTCTGAGAGGAATTCCGTGAATAATGGGACGCCTCAGAGGAAGGGAGTGCTTGAAATTGATGCTCTGAATGCCATATTGGCTCAGAACAAAGTGTTGACTCAGCAAGTCAACATGATTTCTCAAAGTCTGAATGGATGGCGAAATGCATCCAACAGTACTAAAGAGGCATCTTCTGAAGAAGAAGCTTATGATCCTGAGACCCCTGCAATGGCAGAGGTAAATTACATGGGTGAACCTTATGGAAACACCTATAATTCATCATGGAGAAATCATCCAAATTTCTCATGGAAGGATCAACAAAAGCCTCAACAAGGCTTTAATAATGGTGGAAGAAACAGGTTTAGCAGTAGCAAGCCTTTTCCATCATCTTCTTAGCAACAGATAGAGAATTCTGAGCATAGCTCCTCTAATTTAGCAAATATAGTCTCTGATCTGTCTAAGGCCACTTTAAGTTTCATGAGTGAAACAAGGTCCTCCATCAGAAATTTGGAGGCACAAGTGGGCCAGCTGAGTAAGAAAGTAACTGAAACTCCTCCTAGTACTCTCCCAAGCAATACAGAAGAGAATCCAAAGAGAGAGTGCAAGGCCATTGATATAGTCAATATGGCCGAATGCAGAGAGGGAGGAAAGGACGAAAATCCTAGTGAGGAAGACCTCCTGGGACGTCCTCTGAGCAAGAAGGAGTCCCCTATTGAGGACCTAAAAGAATCTGAGGCTCATATAGAGACCATAGAGATTCTATTAAACCTCCTTCTGCCATTCATGAGCTCTAAAGACTATTCTTCCTCTGAAGAGGATGAAGATGTAACTGGAGAGTAAGTTGCTCAATATTTAGGAGCTATCATGAAGCTGAATGCCAAGTTGTTTGGTAATGAGACTTGGGAAGGTGAACCTCCGTTGCTCATTAGTGAACTAGATACATGGGTTCAGCAAACTTTACCTCAAAAGAGACAAGATCCTGGCAAATTCTTAATACCAGGTACCATAGGTACCATGACCTTTAAAAAAGCTCTGTGTGACATAGGGTCAGGCATAAATCTTATGCCACTCTCTGTAATGGAGAAGCTGGGATCATTGAGGTACAGCCTGCTTTATTCTCATTATAATTGGCAGACAAGTCAGTAAGACAAGCTTATGGATTAGTAGAGGACGTGTTAGTAAAGGTTGAAGGCCTTTACATCCCTGCTGATTTCATAATCTTAGACACTAGGAAGGAAGAGGATGAATGCATCATCCTTGGAAGACCTTTTCTAGCCACAGCAGAAGCTGTGATAGATGTTAACAGAGGCGAATTAGTCCTTCAATTGAATGGGGACTACCTTGTGTTTAAGGCACACGGCTATCCTTCTGTAACAAGAGAGAATAAGCAAGCAGAGCTTCTCTCAGTACAGAGTCAAACAGAGCTTACACAGTCAAACTCTAAGTTTGGTGTTGGGAGGCCACAACCAAACTCTAAGTTTCGTGTTGAATCCCCACAACAAAACTCTTAGTTTGGTGTTGGGACTATACAACATTGACCTGACCACCTGTGTGGCTCCATGAGAGCCCACTGTCAAGCTATTGACGTTAAAGAAGCGCTTGTTGCGAGGCAACCCAATTTTTATTTATCTAATTTTATTTTTATTTAACTGTTATTTTGTGTTTTAGTAGGTTCATGATCATGTGGAGTCACAAAAAAAATATTAAAATTAAAAACAGAATAAAAAACAACAGAAGAAAAATCACACCATGGAGGAAGGACTTACTGGTATTTAAATGCCAATAAGGAGCATCTAGCTGGCGTTCAACGCCAGAACAGAGCATGGATCTGGCGTTGAACGCCAGAAACAAGCAACATCCCGGCGGTCAAACGCCAGGAATGCACCCTGAGGAGAGTTAGCGCTGAACGCCAGAAACAAGCATGGAACTAGCGTTCAACGCCAAAAACATGCTGCACATGGGCGTTGAACGCCCAGAACATGTATCACTTCGGCGTTTAAACGCCAGAATTGCATGCAAAGGCATTTTACATGCCTAATTGGTGCAGGGATGTAAATCCTTGACACCTCAGGATCTGTGGACCCCACAGGATCATCTCAGGATCTGTGGACCCCACAGGATCCCCACCTACCTCAACACACCTTCTCCTTTCTTCACCAATCACCTTAATCCCTCTTCCCCATCATCTCTTCACCACTCACATCCATCCATCCTTCCCACCCAAACCCACCCTACATGGCTGAAACACAAACATCTCTCCCTCTCCCCCATATCTTCTTCTCCTTCTTCTATTTTTTCTTCTTTTGCTCGAGGGCGAGCAACATTCTAAGTTTGGTGTGGTAAAAGCATAGCTTTTTTTGCTTTTCTTGCTTTTTCATAACCATTGATGGCACCTAAGGCCAGAGAAACCTCAAAAAAAAGAGAAAAGAAAGAGAAGACAAAAGAGAAGACAAAAGCTTCCACCTCTGAGTTATGGGAGATGGAGAGATTCATCTCAAGGGTCCATAGCTCAGTAGAAGAGCATTTGACTGCACATTGAGAGAGCATGAGGAATTCCCTCATCAAGAAATCCCTGAGATACCTCAGGGGATACATGTTCCTCCACATAATTATTGGAAGCAACTAAGGATAGGAACACCAAAATCACTAGGGATCATGCAACAGAAGTAAGGAAAAGACATAGAAGAGCTTAAGGACATCATTGGTCCTTCAAGAAGAAGACGCCACTAAGGTGGATTCATTCCTTGTTCTTATTCCTCTGTTTTTCGATTTTTATGCTATATGTTTGTTTATGTTTTGTGTCTCTACTTCATGATCATTAGTATTGAGTGACCATGTCTTAAGGCTATAAATAATTCCATGAATCCTTCACCTCTCTTAAATGAAAAAAGTTTTTAATTCAAAAGAACAAGAAGTACATAAATTTCAAAAATTATCCTTGAATTTAAGTTTAATTATAGTGATGTGGTGACAATACTTTTTGTTTTCTGAATGAATTCTTGAACAGTGCATAATTTTGATCTTGTTGTTAAAATTGTTGGCTCTTGAAAGAATGATGAACAAAGAGAAATGCTATTGATAATCTGAAAAATCATGAAATTGATTCTTGAAGCAAGAAAAAGCAGTGAAAAAGCAAAAGCTTGCGAAAAAAAAAAGAAATAAAATGGCAAAAAAATATAGAAAGAAAAAGAAAAAGCAAGCAGAAAAAGCCAATGATCCTTAAAACCAAAAGGCAAGGGTAAAAAGGATCCAAGGCTTTGAGCATCAATGGATAGGAGGGCCCAAGGAAATAAAATCCAGGCCTAAGCGGCTAAATCAAGCTGTCCCTAACCATGTGCTTGTGGCATGCAAGTCCAAGTGAAAAGCTAGAGACTGAGTGGTTAAAGTCGTGATCCATAACAAAAAGAGTGTGCTTAAGAGCTCTGGACACCTCTAACTGGGGGCTTTAGCAAAGCTAAGTCACAATCTGAAAAGGTTCACCCAGTTATGTGTCCGTGGCATTTATGTATCTGGTGGTAATACTAGAAAACAAAGTGCTTAGGGCCACGGTCAAGACTCATAAAAGTAGCTGTGTTCAGGAATCAACATACTTAACTAGGAGAATCAATAACACTATCCGAAATTCTAAGTTCCCATAGATGCCAATCATTCTAAACTTCAAAGGAGAAAGTGAGATGCCAAAACTATTCAGAAGCAAAAAGCTACACATCCCGCTCATCTAGTTAGAACTAATATTCATTGATATTCTGGGATTTATAGTATATTCTCTTCTTTTTATCCTAATTGATTTTCAGTTGCTTGGGGACAAGCAACAATTTAAGTTTGGTGTTATGATGAGCGGATAATTTATACGCTTTTTAGCATTGTTTTTAGGTAGTTTTTAGTATGATCTAGTTACTTTTAGGGATATTTTCATTAGTTTTTATGCTAAATTCACATTTCTAGACTTTACTATGAGTTTGTGTGTTTTTCTGTGATTTCAGGTATTTTCTGGCTGAAATTGAGGAACCTGAGCAAAACTCTGATAAGAGACTGACAAAGGACTACTGATGCTGTTGGAATCTGACCTCTCTGTACTCGAAACAGATTTTCTGGAGCTACAGAACTCCAAATGGCGCGCTCTCAACGACGTAAACTAGCGCTCAACGCCAGTTCCATTCTGCATTCTGGAGTCAAACGCCAGAAACACGTCACGAACCAGAGTTGAACGCCCAAAACATGTTACAACTTTGCATTCAACTCCAAGAGAAGCCTCAGCTCGTGGATAGATCAAGCTCAGCCCAAGCACATACCAAGTGGGCCCCGGAAGTGAATTTATGCATCAATTACTTACCTCTGTAAACCCTAGTAGCTAGTTTAGTATAAATAGAACTTTTTACTAGTTTATTAGATATCCTGGATTGTATTTTTGATCCAGTGATCATGTTTTGGGGGCTGGCCATTTGGCCATGCCTGGACCTTCATCACTTATGTATTCTCAACGGTGGAGTTTCTACACACCATAGATTAAGGGTGTGGAGCTCTGCTGTACCTCAAGTTTTAATGCAATTACTATTACTTTCTATTCAATTCGATTTATTCCTATTCTAAGATGCCATTCGTACTTCAACCTGATGGATGTGATGATCCGTGACACTCATCATCATCCATCCTTATGAACGCGTGCCTGACAACCACTCCGTTTTACAAGCGAGAGCTAGAGTGCATATCTCTTGGATTCCTGATGCACGATACATGGTTGCCCCTTGCCTGACAACCGAGCCTTCCATTCCATGAGATCAGAGTCTTCGTGGTATAAGCTAGAATTGATGGCGGCATTCATGAGAATCTGGAAAGTCTAAACCTTGTCTGTGGTATTCCGAGTAGGATTCTAGGATTGAATGACTGTGACGAGCTTCAAACTCGCGATTGTTGGGCGTGATGACAAACGCAAAAGAATCAAGGGATTCTATTCCAACATGATCGAGAACCGACAGATGATTAGCCGTGCCGTGACAGAGCATTTAGACCTTTTTCACTGGGAGGATGGGATGTAGCCGTTGACAACGGTGATGCCCTGCATACAGCTTGCCATAGAAAGAAGTGACAAAGATTGGATGAATGCAATAGGAAAGCAGAGATTCAGAAGGAACACAGCATCTCCATACACCTATCTGAAATTCCCACTAATGAATTTACATAAGTATTTCTATCCTTTATTATTTAATTAAGTATCTCTTTATATTTTCCGAAAACCACTATCAATTTGAATCCGCCTGATTGAAATTTACAAGGTGACCATAGCTTGCTTCATACCAACAATCTCTGTGGGATCGACCCTTACTCACGTAAGGTATTTCTTGGACGACCCAGTACACTTGTTGGTTAGTTGTGTGGAGTTGTGACAAAGTGAAATTCACGTTTGAGAGCACCAAGTCTTTGGAGCCATTGTTGATGATCACAATTTCGTCCACCAGTAAGGATATATATATAAGGCTAAGTGAACTAAAAAAATGAATCCTTGACTAGTCTAAGATCTCACCTAACATATACACATTTTATACAATTTCAAAGTTCTTTACCTAGTTACCCAAATTTTTCACTTTTGTGTTACATGCTCATGCAACAAATTTATTTTTGAATTTTGTCCCATGTGCATTGGTTCTTTTTATTTTGCATTGGGGTAATTTTTGTATTCCCTTATTTAATTACTTAAAGTATTTTTTTTCCATACACATGGTAATTTAATTATTTTGATTTCACATGAGCATGCTTCCCAAATTTTTAAATAACTTATTTAGTTTAATTTCCTTTTTTCCTATTATCCCATGCTCCCATAAAATTTCTCACACTTAAATTATACACAATATCTATCTTAAGCTAACCAAGGATTCAACTTGGGATCTTTATTTTGTTTTTCTGCTTAAGGTTAGTAGTGTGGTTATAAAATAGAAGAGGGGTCAAAAAGGCTCAAGGGGGCTAGCAAAGGTGATATGAAGGGTAGACTTTTTGGGATGAGTGAGTGAAATTATAAATAATGGCCTCAATCATCTCTTGGTATGCATCTATATTCTATAATTGGATATATAGATTAAAACAAAATAAAGATTGCAAGCATAGAAAAGAAGTGCGAAACACACAGGAATGAAATTTATGGTTTGGTGTAACCATACAATTAAGCTCAAAATTCATAGGCTGTGTGTTCTCAAGCTCATAAATCATATATCAGTTATGTATGTCATGCAAGTAGAAATCAAGGGTTTCCATTCAACTCAATGTAAATCTTAAGGTGCCCCTTAAAATCTTAGTGTTCCTTCTTGAAGAAATTTTGTTAACTAACTAACATGTAATGCTATATATACAAGGTGTGTGGATTGTTTTAACTTACTAAAGTTCCAAGCTTACTCTTTCATTTTCAATTAAACCAACTAATCAGATGCTAAAAGGGCAAACTATACTAATTAATCCACTTAATATATAACTAGTAAACTAAAATGCAAATTAAGCTAAATATCTGAGATATATACAGCCCAAAGTGCAAAATGCAAAAATACAGCAAAAGCAAAAAGGAGAAAAATATGCAAATAAAATATAGAAAAATGAACAAAATAAGATAAGAGTCTGTAGTGGTTCACCAAAAAAAATATATACCAGAGATTGCGACCTCCCCACACTTAAATAATAGCATTGTCCTCGCTGCTCACTCAAACTGGGTGTGAAAAAGTGTCATCTCCGGAAGGATGGGCTGCCGGTGTCTCAGTGGTAGGTTGAAGGTCTGTCTGCTGAAGTGGAGGCTCTGTCTGTAGAGGAATCTCCGGATCTATGGCCTGTAGCTGGTGGTGCTCCTCATGAAGTGGTGCAGTGTGCTCAGGTCCTCCCTGCTCAGCCTGGGTAGGTGCCTCCTCCTCATGATCACTCGCCTCTTCCTCAGATGTCTTTGAAGGTATGTCGGGCTCTGAGGGGATGTCGCCACCAGATCGGATCATCAGCTTGAGGTGCTTATAGCGTCGCTTGTGGTGACGCTCAGACCTCTCATAACGTCGCCTGTTGCGACGTTTAGACCTCTCAAAGTACTGCTGGTGGCGCCGCTCCATCTGGTCTAAGCGGTCAAAGAGTCAGTACACCAGAAGATAGAAAGGATCAGGAGCAGGTGGGGGTACAGAGGATAAAGCTGGGGCAGTGGATGCTAAAGGGGCAGCTGAAGATGTGGCTGCCTCAGCAGAGTTAGTGAGAAACGGAGGTTGGTAGCCAAGAGCCTGAAACTTCCTACTGTGAGGGATGATCTTCCTACAATCTGCAGCGGATGGCTTTTCATCAGCAATTTACCAAGGTACCTCAACTCGGCGACCCAACTGAGTAATCAGGAATGGGAAAGGGAGGGTGCCTCTGACATGGACCCTGGCCATGTAATGCCAGATGAATTGGGGCAGATATAAGTCCTTACCCATCATCAAACACCAGATGAGGGTAATCATAGCAGCTGGCACCTCCGTCTAATGAGTGCTCGGCATTACGTAGTTACTCAGAATCTGCTACCATAGTCGAGCCTCATCATTCAGATATATTAGCCTGATTCCCTTGGGTACCACTGTGCTCTTTCCCATGACCCATGGAACAATAGGATCAAGAGTTATAGCCTGTTTCACTGCATTCCAGTCAAATCTCATGAATTTCATATCCTCTTCAGCTCTTTGGTAACTGTCTGGCTGATCTGATTTGGGTGGTAGCTGGAGGATGTCTTCTATGGCTTCCTCAGTAACTAGAATTTATTTGCCTCTGAGCTATACTGCATCCAGGGATGTTAAAAAGTAGTTACAGTAGAATTCTCTGACCCAGGATGAGTTGATCTCAGTCAAGTTTCTCTCCAGGAAGAACCAGCCTCTTTGTTTAATTTGGTCTAAAGTGTATTGCCTGAGTTCTTTCGGAATTTTGAGTGTCCTTTCCATGTATAGGTTCCTGGATGTGGCAAAAACTGGGTACTTCAGCTTACAGTATTTGTTTGCAAATTTTACCGGGTCAGCTGCAGGTACCAACTGATCAGCTTTTTCCTGCAGGGTAAAGTTCTTTTCCCACCAGGAATCATCATGCAAGATGCCAAGGATGGACATAGAAGATTCACCTCTTTTTCTTTTGCCAGTGGTTGCCTTGCCTTTGCCTTTGCTTTGAGGGTCAGACATCCTGAAAAGCAGAAATTCCAGGATATAATTGAAGAATAAAAGCAGGAAAATAAGTAGGCAAATAGGGTAATAGCAATATAAGCACAGATTGGCAAAAGAGCAAGAGAATCATAAATGGAGTCAAATATATGTGCATTTTGGATTATGTTCAAGTGATAAAGTCCGAAAATAGAAATCACAATCCAAAATATAGGATAAGCGGAATTGAAGTTAATTAGGAAAAACAATGATCATGCCCGAAGTTAGAAAGTTAAAGTAGTCAAGTAAAAAGAAAAAAAAAGTCAAAAAGTTAAAAGGGTTCATAGGTAAAAAGGAAGTTAGAAAGTGAAAGCAGTGAGTTATGAAAAAGAAGGTTAAAGGAATTGGCATGATAAAGGGTTTTCTATTTAACAAGAGATTCACAAATTGAAAGAATAATCAACTCATATTCAAGCAAGGTTTGCAGTTTATTTATGATAATTCATATAGATAAGGGAAGTGAAAAAGGAGAATGAAATCATCAATAATGCAAATTATTAACTAGGGAATTAAATGGAATAAGAATGCTAGCCCGTGCGTTCATGAATTGGTTTGGTTGTAGCCAAGTAGTGCAAAATTCAAAATTGCCAAAACCAATACATGAATGGGAAAAATTGAAATAATTTGCAGAAAATTGGGCAGCATTCCGATTAAAATTGGATGTTCCCAGGTAATAAATAGCAAGAAAAACAGTTCATATGTAAAAGGTGCTACAAAGAGTCACAAATATAGGAACATTAAAGATCAGTGTAATAGCAGCATGAAACATGAAGAACAACATATGAACAGAATTATTATCACAGCCAGATCAAAATTGCGAAATAGATAAAATAGGTAATCAAGAACAGCGCAATTATTAGACCTAAATCTGCTAACCACATCCTAGCTACCTAACCACCTAGAATCCACTACTATCATGCATCTCTAACTATCCTAGTATGAACAATATCTGAAAAATATGCAACTAACTAATGAATAAACTGGTAAAGGGAACGGTGTTTGACGGAACCTGGTATGGGTAGGACTAGAATTTGAGACAGAGAAGGGAGTAGTGGCGTTGGTGTCTGCATGGCGGTGGCCGGTGGTGGCACGGCGGTGGTCCGAATGGGGGCAGTGGCGTATGATGGTGTGGTGGTGTTAGGTAAGGTTAAGGGGGGTAGGAAAGAAGAGGGGGGCGAGGGTTGCGGTGCTGTTGGGGTGGTCGGCGGTGATGGGAGGTAGAGGAAGTGAAAGGGAAGGAGAGGTGGTGGAGAAGAAGAGAAGAAAGAGGGAGGAGGAGGGAGAGCGGGCGTCGCGGGGTGGTGTGGCGGTGTGGGTGGCTTTGGCGCGACGGCGGTCTGGGCGGCTTGGGGTGATGGGTGGTTGCAGAGGGGGGCACAGAGGAGGAAGGAGGGGGGAATTTGGGGACGCGACGGGGGTTAGGGTTCGCGTGATTTGGGTTTAGTGGATTCAAATCCACGCGAACGCGTGGAGCACACGATCGCGTGAATAGGGCAAAAGTGGTATGACGCGGTCGCGTGATTGACGCGATCGCGTAAGTTGAGTAAAAGATGAGTGACGTGGATATGTGAGGCACGCAAACGTGTCAGTGTGAATTGTGCTAGACGCACAGTTCTAGCATCGTTTTGGCGCAACTCTCTGTTTCCATTTAGGGGGCCATAATATCCACGCGACACGGATGCGTCGCTTACGCTTTCGCGTGGTATGAGTGTTGTGCAAGTGACACGTTCGCGTTAGGGACGCAAACGCATGGGCCGCTTTGTGCTAAACACACAACAGGCTCACGATTCCAGCTCAATTTTCTGGGCGTTGGATCTTTACGCCGATTACCATTCCATGCCCACGCATGGCCTGCACGCTCACGTGGGGTGATTTTGATTTTTTTTATGCAGTATGCAGAATGCAGAATGCAATGAATAATATGTATAATTTCAGGTTCAACCAGAATTCAAAAATAGACTAAAATGGAAAAGGGACGATCATACCATGGTGGGTTGTCTCCTACCAAGAACTTTTAGTTAAAGTCCTTAAGTTGGACATTTGATGAGCTTCTTGTTATGGTGGCTTGTGCTTGAATTCATCCAGGAATCTCCACCAATGTTTAGAATGCCAGCATCCTCCGAGGTCCCAAATAAGGCACGTAAAGCCTTTGAGCAGTTTCAAACAGGTTTCTAGGCTCCCGGGGTGTTGAATGTCAGAACAGATTCCAGGATCCCAAATTTTACTTTTACACCTGTTTTTGTCTCGATCTGCATTTTTCCAGCCGGGTGATAAGTAATCTGAATTCTCACTGTAGTGACCACGCTACTTCCGAGATCCTTTCAATTGAGCTTGACACCAATCCTTGCACCTCAAATTGAGGTGTGAAACCTCATTGAATCTTGCGAACCAACTCTGAGTGTGAGTCATTTCCCTTTTACTCTTAAAGCCACAGAGAGCTCTAAGCTGGCCATCTGTTTCAAGTAAACCATATTCAAGAGGAAAATTAAAGATAAAGGTCAAGGATTTTACCCACTTGAAGTTGGAGTTGGGTGGTAGTGGCCTTGGAATAAGTGTTTCCAGTGATTCTGCAAGCTCTACTCCCTTGTGGTCTTCAGAGAATTCCTCCACTTTTTTGCAAATTTCTTCAATTTCGACCATGTCTTGATCAAAGTCTTCGATATCTTCCTCATCACTTGAGTCATAATTGGGAGGTTGAGATAAATCTACCTCTGCATCATCTTCGTATTCACTTGGAGAAGATTCTTCTATCTCACAGAATTCACTTGCGGATGCAAGGTCATTACTAAGAGAACTTGATTTGTGATTATCATCATCAAGGAAACTTGTGTCTTGGGTTATTCCATCCAGTTCTTCATAGGATACCTGCTTCGGGGGTTGTGCACTATCCTCCTTGGCATCAATTGTAACATCCTTGACGGAATTCTCCATAACTCTGGATTCCCATGGGGGTTCAGCGTCTCCTAAGTCTTCAATCAACTCTTCTTCTTCTATAATGACAGCTTCCTCTACCTGTTCCAATACAAAGCCATGCTCCTTACTGTCTGCTGGAGTTTCTAGTGGCTCTTTCATGCTACGTTCTTCATTAGATTTTCCACATGAAGTCATAGGGGTTCTTTGAGTGTCCGAATGTTTGGAAGATAATTGATTTATTGCTTGCTCCAGTTGATAAAGGGTTGCATGAAATTGATCTACTAATTCTTCGAAGCGAACCTGTGATTCTTGGCTTGATGGATATAGACATGGTGCATAGGGAAGTGGTGGTTCTTGGGAGTGATTGGATTGGAATTGGAGTGAATAAGGATCGTATGGTGGCGAATGGTGAAAAGGAGCTTGTGAGTGTGGTGGTTCGAAACTATGTTGAGAGGATGGTCTATAAGCACAGGGTGGGGCTTGTTAGTAACCACAAGGGGTCCACCATATCTATCAGTTTAGTATGCATTGTAGAATGGTCCTTGTCTATGATATCTAAGAGGATGTTGTTGCCTAAAGAGTTTATCAGTTCCTCTTGGCTCCATCTATCTTTGATTGCTTTGACCTTGATGCATAGTCTTGTTATAGCTTCCATTCCTTTCAACAAAATTAGAACCAAGCCCAAAGCGAGAGGGTGAGAACTCATAGTAGCTAATAGAAATAAGAAGGGAAAACAAAAACAAATAAGCAAGTAAAAGAAAAAAATTTACAATAACCAATAATAAGGCACACGTTTGCAATTTCCCGGCAACGGCGCCATTTTGAAGAACGAAACTCTCGCGCGATCTAGAATTTTCACAAATAAATTCCCGTTGTAAGTATAGCTTCTAGACTGACAAGAATTCCTTTCTTACAAAAGTTTTGGTTGTCACAAGTAACAAACCCAATAAAATTTATAAACCAAAGTATTCAAACCTCGGGTCGTCTTCTCAAGGAATTACAGGGAAGTATGATTTATTATTGGTTATGGAAAATAGTGTTTTTGGGTTTTAAGAAGGATTGAGCCAAAGAAATAATTTGCATGAATTAATAAATCAATAACTAATAAATCTATTGGCAAGGTATGAAAATTGGAATTTCTATCCTAGTTATCCTTATCAGATGTGACGAGAATTGGGTTTTAATCCCACTTAATTATCCCTTATTAAATAAAGGAAAGTCAAGTAGACTAATTAAATTGATCCTCGAGTTTCAGTCAACTTTTAGAGCAATCCAAATTAATTAGCAATTGCCAATTTCAACCACTACTGAGTTTGATAACTCAAGTATTACCAATTAATTAACCAAAGCCAAAAGGGAGAATAAATCGTAAATAGAGTAAAACAATCATGAGTCTGAAATACCTCAAGTTATATTAACTAAGAAAATCCTAACATGAATGGTTCATAAGCCAATTGGGCAACATAAATCAAATACACATAAAAGCATCTGAGTAAATAAAAGTAGAAGAGAAACATAGATTATTGAACCTGGTATGAAGAAACAATCCTAATGACTAAAAGAAATCCTAAATCCTAAGATAAATCTTAATCCTAAGAGAGAAGAGAGAACCTCTCTCTCTAAAAACTACATCTAATCCTAAAATTACGTATGAATGTATGTTGTATGACACTTGATGAATGGATGGATTCCCCAATTTATAGCCTTTTATCTGTGTTCTCTGGGCTTGGATCTGGACCAAAATGCGGCCCAAAATCATCTTCAGCGCATTCTGTAATTTCTGCAGATCGCGCAAGTCACGCGTCCGTGTGGGTCACTGGTGCACAAAATTGTGATCATCAATGGCGCCATCAACATGATACGCTCAATTGCAATCTCAACTCTTTATCACAACTTCGCACAACTAACCAGCAAGTGCACTGGGTCGTCCAAGTAATAAACCTTACGCGAGTAAGGGTCGATCCCACGGAGATTGTTGGTATAAAGCAAGCTATGGTCATCTTGTAAATCTCAGTCAGGCAGATTCAAATGGTTATAGATGATTTATGAATAACGCATAGAATAAGGATAGAGATACTTATGTAATTCATTGGTGAGAATTTCAGATAAGCGTATGGAGATGCTTTGTCCCTTCCGTCTCTCTGCTTTCCTACTGTCTTCATCCAATCCTTCTTACTCCTTTCCATGGCAAGCTGTATGTTGGGCATCACCGTTGTTAGTGGCTACAGTCCCATCCTCTCAATGAAAATGTTCAACGCACCCTGTCACGGCATGGCTAATCATCTGTCGGTTCTCAATCAGGTTGGAATAGAATCCATTGATTCTTTTGCGTTTGTCACTAACGCCCAGCCTTCAGGAGTTTGAAGCTCGTCACAGTCATTCAATCCTTGAATCCTACTCAGAATACCACAGACAAGGTTTATACCTTCCGGATTCTCTTGAATGCCGCCATCAATTCTAGCTTATACCACGAAGATTCCGATTAAGGAATCCAAGAGATAAACATTCAAGCCTTGTTTGCTTGTAGAACGGAGGTGGTTGTCAGGCACGCGTTCATAAGTGAGAATGATGATGAGCGTCACATAATCATCACATTCATCATGTTCTTGGGTGTGAATGAATATCTTAGAACAAGAATAAGCTGAATTGAATAGAAGAACAATAGTAATTGCATTAATACTCGAGGTACAACAGAGCTTCACACCTTAATCTATGGTGTGTAGAAACTCCACCGTTGGAAATACATAAGAACAAGGTCTAGGCATGGCCGAATGGCCAGCCTCCCAATGATCTAAGAACTAGGCGTCCAAAGATGATCCTAAGATCTAAAAATGATCCAAAGATAAAAATACAATAGTAAAAGGTCCTATTTGTAGAGAACTAGTAGCCTAGGGTTTACAAAGATGAGTAAATGACATAAAAATCCACTTCTGGGCCCACTTGGTGTGTGCTTGGGCTGAGCATTGAAGCTTTCATGTGTAGAGACTTTTCTTGGAGTTAAACGCCAGCTTTTGTGCCAGTTTGGGCGTTTAACTCCCATTCTTGTGCCAGTTCCGGCGTTTAACGCCGGGCAGTTTTGAGCTGATTTGAAACGCCAGTTTGGGCCATCAAATCTTGGGCAAAGTATGGACTATTATACATTGCTGGAAAGCCCAGGATGTCTACTTTCCAACGCAATTGAGAGCGCGCCGATTGGGCTTTTGTAGCTCCATAAAATTCACTTCGAGTGAAGGGAGGTCAGAATCCAATAGCATATGCAGTCCTTTTCAGCCTCTGAATCAGATTTTTGCTCAGGTCCCTCAATTTCAGCCAGAAAATACCTGAAATCACAGAAAAACACACAAACTCATAGTAAAGTCCAGAAAAGTGAATTTTAACTAAAAACTAATAAAAAATATAACAGAAACTAACTAAAACATACTAAAAACATACTAAAAACAATGCCAAAAAGCGTATAAATTATCCGCTCATCACAACACCAAACTTAAATTGTTGCTTGTCTCCAAGCAACTGAAAATCAAATAAGATAAAAAGAAGAGAATATGCAATGAATTCCAAAAACATCTATGAAGATCAGTATTAATTAGATGAGCGGGGCTTTTAGCTTTTTGCCTCTGAATAGTTTGGGCCATCAAATCTCGGGCAAAGTATGGACTATTATACATTGCTGGAAAGCCCAGGATGTCTACTTTTCAACGCAATTGAGAGCGCGCCAATTGGGCTTTTGTAGCTCCATAAAATTCACTTCGAGTGAAGGGAGGTCAGAATCCAATAGCATATGCAGTCCTTTTCAGCCTCTGAATCAGATTTTTGCTCAGGTCCCTCAATTTCAGCCAGAAAATACCTGAAATCACAGAAAAACACACAAACTCATAGTAAAGTCCAGAAAAGTGAATTTTAACTAAAAACTAATAAAAAAATATAACAGAAACTAACTAAAACATACTAAAAACATACTAAAAATAATGCCAAAAAGCGTATAAATTATCCGCTCATCACAACACCAAACTTAAATTGTTGCTTGTCTCCAAGCAACTGAAAATCAAATAAGATAAAAAGAAGAGAATATGCAATGAATTCCAAAAACATCTATGAAGATCAGTATTAATTAGATGAGCGGGGCTTTTAGCTTTTTGCCTCTGGATAGTTTTGGCATTTCACTCTATCCTTTGAAATTCAGAATGATTGGCTTCTATAGGAACTCAAAATCTAGATAGTTGATGAGCGGATAATTTATACGCTTTTTGGTATTGTTTTTAGGTAGGTTTTAGTAAGTTCAAGCTACTTTTAGGGATGTTTTCATTAGTTTTTATGTTAAATTCACATTTCTGGACTTTACTATGAGTTTGTGTGTTTTTCTGTGATTTCAGGTAATTTCTGGCTGAAATTGAGGGACTTGAGCAAAACTCTGAAAAAGGCTGACAAAAGGACTGATGATGCTGTTGGAATCTGACCTCCCTGCACTACAAATGGATTTTCTGGAGCTATAGAAATCCAATTTGCACGCTCTCAACGGCGTTAGAAAGTAGACATCCAGGGCTTTCCAGCAATATATAATAGTCCATACTTTATTCCGAAATTGATGACGTAACTTCGCGTTGAACGCCAAGTACATGCTGCTGTCTGGAGTTAAACGCCAGCAAAACGTCATGATCCGGAGTTGAATGCCCAAAACACGTCATAACTCAGAGTTCAACTCCGAGAGAAGCCTCAGCTCGTGGATTGATCAAGCTCAGCCCAAGCATACACCAAGTGGGCCCCGGAAGTGGATTTATGCATCAATTACTTACTCATGTAAACCCTAGGAGCTAGTTTATTATAAATAGAACATTTAACTATTGTATTAGATGTCTTTTGACCACGTTTCATATTTGGTCTCAGTTTTGTTTTATTCTTCATCCTAAGAGGCTATTGATCACGTTTTAGGGGGCTGGCCATTTGGCCATGCCTGAACCTTTTACTTATGTATTTTCAACGGTGGAGTTTCTGCACATCATAGATTAAGGGTGTGGAGCTCTGCTGCACCTCAAGTATTAATACAATTCTATTTTCTTCCATTCAATTCAACTTGTTCTTATTCCAAGATATTCATTCGCACCCAAGAACATGATGAATGTGATGATTATGTGATGCTCATCATCATTCTCACCTATGAACGCGCGTGATTGACAACCACCTTCGTTCTACATGCAACCGAGCTTGAATGTGTATCTCTTAGATTCCCCAACAGAATCTTCGTGGTATAAGCTAGATAGATGGCGTCATTCATGAGGATCCGGAAAGTCTCACCTTGTCTGTGGTATTCCGAGTAGGATCCTGGGAATCCGGAAAGTCTAACCTTGTCTGTGGTATTCCGAGTAGAATTCCGGTAATGAATGACTGTGACGTACTTCAAACTTGCAAGTGCTGGGCGTTAGTGACAGACGCAAAAGAATCAAGGGATTCTATTCCAGTAGGAGCGGGAACCAACCAGTGATTAGCCGTGCTGTGACAGAGCGCGTGAGCGTAGTTTTCACTGCGAGGATGGGATGTAGCCTTCGGCCAGTGTGATGCCTCCAGACGATTAGCCATGCGAGTGACAGCCGCAGAGGACCATTTTCCAGAGAGGATACAAAGTAGCCATCGTCGAACGGTGAACCCCTATACACAGCTTGCCATGGAAAGGAGTAAGAAGGATTGAGTTGAAGCACTAGGAAAGTAGGCGTTCTTGAGCCATACAGTATCTCCATTCGCTTATCTGAAATTCCCACCAATGAATCTGCATACGTATCCCTTTTATTATTTCTATTTTCTTATTTCTATTTTCAAAACCATAAACAAATTTAATCTGCCTAACTGAGATTTACAAGGTGACCATAGCTTGCTTCATACCAACAATCTCTGTGGGATCGACCCTTACTCACGTAAGGTTTATTACTTGGACGACCCAGTACACTTGCTGGTTAGTTGAACGGAGTTGTGAATTCAACTGGTGCCATAATAATGATTTCATACAAATACAAAGAACATGGATCACAATTTCGTCCACCAAGTTTTTGGCGCCGTTGCTGGGGATTGTTCGAGTATGGACAACTGACGGTTCATCTTGTTGCTCAGATTAGGTAATTTTCTTTTCAAAATTTTTTTTTAAAAAAAAATTTCTTTTCTTTTTCGTTCTTCCTAACTTTATTTTCGGAAAAAAAAATAATAAAAATCCAAAAAAATCATAAAATCATAAAAACCAAAAATATTTTGTGTTCTTGTTTGAGTCTTGAGTCAATTTTTAAGTTTGGTCTCAATTGCATGTTTTAAAAATCTTTTCTTGCATTTTTCGAAAAAAATCCATGCATTCATAGTGTTCTTCATGATCTTCAAGTGTTCTTGATAAGTCCTCTTGTTTGATTTTGATGATTTCTTTTTGTGTTGTTTGTTGTTTTTCATGTGCATCTTGGCATTCATATTTTCCATGCATTAAAGATTTCTAAGTTTGGTGTCTTGCATGTTTTCTTTGCATCAAAAATTTTTCAAAATTATGTTCTTGATGTTCATCATGATCTTCAAAGTGTTCTTGGTGTTCATCTTGACATTCATAGCATTCTTGCATGCATTCATCATTTGATCTAAAAATTTCATGCATTGAGTATTTTGTTGTTTTTCTCTCTCATAATTAAAAATTCAAAAATAAAAAATATATTTTCCTTATTTCCTCAAATTTTCGAAATTTTGGGTTGACTTGGTCAAAAATTTTTAAAATTAGTTGTTTCTTACAAGTCAAGTCAAAAATTTCAATTTTAAAAATCTTATCTTTTCAAAATCTTTTTCAAAAATCATATCTTTTCATTTTTTTTATTATTTTCGAAAATTTTAAAAATTATTTTTCAAAAATCTTTTCCTTATCTTTACATCATATTTTCGAAAATTCACTAATAATTAATGTGATTGGTTAAAAAATTTGAAGTTTGTTACTTTCTTGTTAAGAAAGGTCCAATCTTTAAGTTCTAGAATCTTATCTTGTAGTTTCTTGTTAGTGAAGTAAATAATTTCAAAATTTTTGAACTAAATCTTTATCTTTTATTTGATCTTTTTCAAAAAATTTTATCTTTTTCAAAATTTGATTTCAAAATATCTTATCTAACTTGCTATCTTCTTATCTTTTTCAATTTGATTTCAAATCTTTTCAATCCACTAACTAACTTCTTGTTTGTTTCTTATCTTTTTCAAAACCACCTAACTACTTTTCCCTCTCTAATTTTCGAAAATCTCATCCCTTTTTCAAAAATTCTTTTTAATTAACTAATTGTTTCATGTTTTAATTTTAATTACATTTTATCTCTAATTTTCAAAAATCACTAACCCCTTTTAAAAATTATTTTCGAAATTCTCTTCTCTTTTTTTCTATTTAATTATTTGTTTACTAACACTTCTCTTCCACTCTCTTCATCCATAAATCCGAATCTCCTTCTTCATTCTTCTACCCTTTCTTCTTACTAACACAAAGGAATCTCTATACTGTGACATAGAGGATTCCTCTTCTTTTCTTGTTCTTCTCTTTCATATGAGCAGGAACAAGGATAAAGGCACTTGTTGAAATTGATCCAGAACCTGAAAGGACTCTGAAGAGAAAATTAAGAGAAGCTAAATTACAACAATCCAGAAACAAACCTTTCAGAAATTTTGAACAAGAGAAGGAGATGGCAGCCGAAAATAATAATAATGCAAGGAGAATGCTTGGTGACTTCACAAAGCCAACGTCCAAGTTTGATGGAAGAAGCATCTCCATTCTGCCATTGGAGCCAATAACTTTGAGCTGAAACCCCAGCTAGTTGCCTTAATGCAACAAAACTGCAAGTTTTATGGACTTCCATCTGAAGATCCTTATCAGTTTTTAACTGAGTTCTTGCAGATCTGTGAGACTGTAAAGACGAATGGGGTTGATCCTGAAGTCTACAGACTCATGCTTTTCCCTTTTGCTGTAAGAGACAAAGCTAGAGTATAGTTGGATTCACAACCCAAGGATAGCCTGGACTCATGGGATAAGCTGGTCACTGCCTTCTTGGATAAATTCTTTCCTCCTCAAAAGCTGAGCAAGCTGAGAGTGGATGTTCAAACCTTCAAACAAAAAGATGGTGAATCCCTCTATGAAGCTTGGGAAAGATACAAGCAGCTGACCAAAAGATGTCCATCTAACATGTTTTCAGAATGGACCATATTAGATATATTCTATTATGGTCTCTCTGAATTTTCGAAAATGTCATTGGACCATTCTGCAGGTGGATCTATTCACCTGAAGAAAACGCCTGAAGAGGCTCAAGAACTCATTGACATGGTTGTAAACAACCAATTCATGTACACTTCTGAGAGGAATTCCGTGAATAATGGGATATCTCAAAAGAAAGGAGTTCTTGAAATTGATACTCTGAATGCCATATTGGCTCAGAAGAAAGTGTTGACTCAACCGGTCAACATGATCTCTCAAAATCTGAATGGATGGCAACATGCATCCAACAGTACTAGAGAGGCAGCTTCTGAAGAAGCTTATGATCCTGAGAACCCTGCCATGGCAGAGGTTAATTACATGGGTGAACCTTATGGAAACACCTATAACTCATCATGGAGAAATCATCCAAATTTCTCATGGAAGGATCAACAAAAGCCTCAACAAGGCTTTAAAAATGGTGGACGCAACAGGCTGGGCAATAGCAAGCCATATCCATCATCTTCTCAGCAACAGACAGAGAATTCTGAACAAAACACTTCTAATTTAGCCAATGTAGTCTCTGATCTGTCAAAAGCCACTTTCAGTTTCATGAGTGAAACAAGATCCTCCATCAGAAATCTGGAGGCACAAGTGGGCCAGCTGAGTAAGAAAGTCATTGAAACTCCTCCCAGTACTCTCCCAAGCAATACAGAAGAGAATCCAAAAGGAGAGTGCAAAGCCATTGACATAGTCAATATGGCCGAATGCACAAGGAAGGAGGAGAACGAAAATCCTAGTGAGAAAGACCTCCTGGGACGTCCCTCAAGCAAGAAGGGGTTTCCTATTAAGGATCCAAAGGAATCTGAGGCTCATATAGAGACCATAGAGATTCCATTGAATCTCCTTCTGCCATTCATGAGCTCTGAAGACTATTCATCCTCAGAAGTGGATGAAGATGTAATTGGAGAGCAAGTTGCTCAATATTTAGGAGCTATCATGAAGCTGAATGCCAAGTTATTTGGTAATGAGACTTGGGAAATTGAACCTCCCTTGCTCATTAATGAACTGGATACTTGGATTCAGAAAATTCTACCTCAAAAGAAACAAGATCCTGGCAAGTTCTTAATACCTTGTACCATAGGCACCATGATCTTTGAAAAAGCTCTGTGTGATCTGGGGTCAGGGATAAATCTTATGCCACTCTCTGTAATGGAGAAGCTGGGGATCATTGAGGTACAACCTGCCTTGTTCTCATTATAACTGGCAGACAAGTCATTGAGACAAGCTTATGGAATAGTAGAGGACGTGTTAGTAAAGGTTGAAGGCCTTTACATCCCTGCTGATTTCATCATCTTAGACACTAGGAAAGAAGAGGATGATTGCATCATCCTTGGAAGACCTTTCCTAGCCACAGCAGGAGCTGTGATAGATGTCAACAGAGGTGAATTAGTCCTTCAATTGAATGGGGACTACCTTGTGTTAAGGCACATGGCCATCCCTCTGTGACAAAAGAGAGTAAGCATGAAGAGCTTCTCTCAGTTCAGAGTCAAGAAGAGCCCACACAGTCAAACTCTAAGTTTGGTGTTGTGAGGCCACAACCAAACTCTAAGTTTGGTGTTAAGACCCTATATCCAAACTCTAAGTTTGGTGTTGGCAACTATACAACATTGACCTGATCACCTTGTGGCTCCATGAGAGCCACTGTCAAGCTATTGACATTAAAGAAGCGCTTGTTGGGAGGCAACCCAATTTTATTTATCTAATTTTATTTTATTTTATTTTATTGTTATTTTGTGTTTTATTAGGTACATGATCATGAGGAGTCACGAAAAAAATCATGAAAATTAAAAACAGAATCAAAAACAGCAGAAGAAAAAAATTTTCACCCTGGAGGACGCACAGGCTGGCGTTCGACGCCAGTAAGATGCATCTGGCTGGCGTTCAACGCCAGAACAGAGCACCATTCTGGCACTGAATGCCAGAAACAAGCAACATTCTGGCGCTGAACGCCAGGAATGTGCCCAGAGAAGAAAAGCAGGCGCTGAACGCCAGTAACAAGCATGAAACTGGCGTTCAACGCCAGAAACATGCTTTACATGGGCGTTGAACGCCCAGAATGTGCACCAATGGGCGTTTAAACGCCAGAATGATGCACGAAGGCATTTTACATGCCTATTTGGTGCAGGGATGGAATTCCTTGACACCTCAAGATCTGTGGACCCCACAGGATCACCTCAGGATCTGTGGACCCCACAGGATCCCCACCTAACATATTCCCACCTTACCTTTTAATCCTAATCACACTCTCCTATTCCCCATGCCACACTTCCCAACACTCTTCACCAATCACCTCAATTCCTCTTCCCAATTACCCCATTCCCATCCTAAATGGCCGAATACACACTACCCCCTCTCCCTATAAATACCCTTCCATTCTACTTCATTTTCACACAACACAACCCCTTCTTCTCACCCTTGGCCGAACCATCACTCCCCTTCTACCATATTTTTCTTCTTCTTCTTCCCTTCTTTCTTCTCTTGCTCGAGGGCGAGCATATTTTAAGTTTGGTGTGGTAAAAGCATAAGCTTTTTGTTTTTCATTACCATCAATGGCACCTAAGGCCGGAGTATCCTCTAGAAAAGGAAAAGGGAAGACAAAAGCTTCCACCTCGAGTCATGGGAGATGGAAAGATTCATCTCCAAGAGCCATCAAGACCACTTCTATGATGTTGTGGCAAAGAAGAAGGTGATCCCTGAAGTCCCTTTCAAGCTCATGAAAAATGAGTATCCGGAGATCCGACATGAAGTCCGAAAGAAGAGGTTGGGAAGTCTTAACCAACCCCATGCAACAAGTCAGAATCTTAATGGTTCAAGAGTTCTATGCCAATGCATGGATCACTAGGAACCATGATCAAGGTATGAACCCGAGTCCAAAGAATTATCTCACAATGGTTTGGGGGAAATACTTGGATTTCAGTCCGGAAAATAAGGTTGGCATTCCACTGCCCATGATGCAAGGTGATGAACGCCCCTACACTAGAAGGGTCAACTTTGATCAAAGGTTGGACCAAGTCCTTATGGACATTTGTGTGGAAGGAGCTCAATGGAAGAGAGACTCCAAAGGCAAGCCAGTCCAATAAAGAAGACTGGACCTCAAGCCTATAGCTAGAGGATGGTTGCAGTTCATTCAACGCCCATCATTCCTACTAGCAACCGATCTGAAGTTACTGTGGATCGGGCCATCATGATTCATGGCATCATGATTGGAGAGGAAGTAGAAGTCATGAGGTTATCTCCAATGAAATCTACAAAATAGCTGACAAGCCTTCACCCATGGCACGGCTAGCTTTCCTCACCTTATTTGCCATCTATGTTATCAGCTGGAGTTATCATATAGAAGGAGACATCTTCATTGAAGAGGATAAGCCCATCACCAAGAAGAGGATGGAGCAAGCAAGAGAGATCCCTCACGGTTCTCAAGAGATGCATGAGGAAGCTCATCATCAAGAAATCCCTGAGATGCCTCAAGGGATGCACTTTCTCCCAACACTATTGGGAGCAACTCAACACTTCTTTAGAAGGTTTAAGCCACAATGTGGAACAATAAGGGTGGAACATCATGAGCACTCCATCATTCTCCATGAAATAAGAGAATATCAAAGAGCAATGAGGGAGGAGCAACAAAGGCAAGGAAGGGATATAGAAGAGCTAAAGAACATCATGGTCCTTCAAGAAGAACGCCACTAAGGTGGACTCCTTGTCTTATTTCTTTCTGCTTTTCGGTTTTTAATATTGTGTTCATCTATGTTTTGTGTCTTTATTTCATGATCATTAGTATGTAACCATGCCTTAAAGCTATGAATAAATTCCATTAATCCTTACTCTCTTAAAAAGAAAAATGTTTTAATTCAAAAGAACAAGAAGTACATGAATTTCGAATTTATCCTTGAATTTAATTTAATTATATTGATGTGGTGACAATACTTTTGTTTTCTGAATGAATGCTTGAACAGTGCATATTTTTGATCTTGTTGTTTATGAATGTTAAAATTTTTGGCTCTTAAAAGAATGATGAACAAAGAGAAATGTTATTGATGATCTGAAAAATCATGAAATTGATTCTTGAAGCAAGAAAAAGCAGTGAATGGCGAAAAAAAATAGAAAAGAAAAAGAAGGAGCAGTAGAAAAAGCCAATAGCCCTTAAAACCAAAAGGCAAGGGTAAAAAAAGGATCCAAGGCTTTGAGCATCAATGGATAGGAGGGCCCAAGGAAATTAAATCCAGGCCTAAGCGGCTAAATCAAGCTGTCCCTAACCATGTGCTTGTGTCATGAAGGTCCAAGTGAAAAGCTTGAGACTGAGTGGTTAAAGTCGTGATCCAAAGCAAAAGAGTGTGCTTAAGAGCTCTGGACACCACTAACTGGGGACTCTAGCAAAGCTGAGTCACAATCTGAAAAGGTTCACCCAGTTATGTGTCTGTGGCATTTATGTATCTAGTGGTAATACTGGAAAACAAAGTGCTTAGGGCCACGGCCAAGACTCATAAGTAGCTGTGTTCAAGAATCAACATGCTTAACTAGGAAAGTCAATAACACTATCCGAATTCTAAGTTCCTAGAGAAGCAATCATTCTAAACTTCAAAGGAAAAAGTGAGATGCCAAAACTGTTCAGAAGCAAAAAGCTACAAGTCCCGCTCATCTAATATAATTAATATTCATTGATATTCTGGAATTTATAGTATATTCTCTTCTTTTTATCATAATTGTTTTCAGTTGCTTGGGGACAAGCAACAATTTAAGTTTGGGGTGTGATGAGCGGATAATTTATACGCTTTTTGGCTTGTTTTTAGGTAGTTTTTAGTAAGTTCAAGCTACTTTTAGGGATGTT